>NC_092354.1:13631139-13946939 GCF_963676685.1 Mytilus edulis
ACGCGACTATTCTACTAAAGTACTTGGTATGCGATTTTTCAATATATGACAAAACATTTTAATATAGTGTTTATCTTACGTTTTTCAACTTATAGGTTGCATTCTGTAAATACAGACAATGCAATTTCCCATAGAAACTCACTTTTAGAGGCTAAAACTGTGACACTTTTACGTTTCGTGCAAAATATTACCCCACAACAGAAAGGCTATGGTTTTTTTTGGAAAAAAAAGTTTGTTTCCAGTTTTTGGAGAAAAAAATATTTTTGTTTTTGATTCTGAGAAAAAAATATTTTTTGTTTCACCCTCAGCTGCCACTATATCTAATGCTAACATTGCAAGAAAAAAATGGCTTTCGACTTGTCGCGAAAAAAATAGATTGTTTTTCGCCGCAAAAAAAATTTGTCCAGAAAAAAAAAACATAGCCCCCACCCCCCAGAAAATCAAATGGTTGCTGCCTAATGATATATTGACTATCGTATAATGTCCAGTGGCAAACACTTCATGCATACTAATGCAACCTATGAATTCTCCTCAAAGAAGTGATACCACGAAGACAGCGTGCAACTCTGTTTGAACACAAGTCTTCCGATTAAGCGACACTTATTCCAGCTAATGACGTGGTAATGTGTTTACGTATTGATATTGATGCCCTTTACCATTCATTTAGCTGACAAAGCCAGTTTAGTTAGTATGCGACGTCATTACGCTGAACAAATGAATAGCAAGGGCATACATGTACGATACAGTTACAGGGGAGGTATAATAACGACGTTGCTAACGTAAATTGTTATTTTCGCGACGTCAAACTACGACTTACCGCAGTTTTCGACTGACTTTTTATCATTCAAACTGATTTAATTTGAAAACGAGTGCATGAACCCCTATTTTTTAAAACGACATTTTGTTTCATTTTGCAGGGAGATTATGTGGACCAAATTTTATAAAACTGTAAATAGTGCAATTTTTGTAATTTTGATAAATATACAGCAAAAAATGACGTTTTTTTCTCAATTCATGACCATTTGATAAATATGAGTTATTTCTGAATAATAAATGCATACATTTTTAGGAGACTTATAAAATACAGAAATTTCAAATTATTTAATAAAAACAATTTGTAATTATCTATTAAAATAAAAAAGTTATGACTTTCTTTCGAAAGCGAAAATACGGTCACAAATCCGAATTTTGAGGAAATATACAAAATTTAGACCTCATTTAACTCAAAAAGTAGCACATGCAGGTATATTTTTTATTACATATTTGATTGAATCAGGCAAAAAATAGCCTATATGCAAATTTTCATCAAACTTTAAATACGGGATCAAGACTGTATCGTATGCCCTTAACCAATAATGAGATTTTATCCTGCAATTGGGTGTTCTACTATACAGACACAGCCCTACAGATATCGCTATGCTGGATCTGTATACTATACAGATATCGCTTTAAAGCTCCGCCCACTGCCGAACTGAGTATTGTATGAACCTGCGTGACCTCAGAATGTGTATTGCAGTTGCATTCCAATGAGGTACTAATTTACGATTACTTTTATATGTTCTGTTTGTTTTCAAACATTTCTTTGGAGCAATAAGAATCACACCAATTTTCTGATAACATACAAACATGAACAGCAGTATTTTCTACGATGACAACTATCGATTTCAAAACTTGAATGTGTATGATTGTGTAACAAAATAAACCATGTCAATTTCAGCATGCATGTTTAGTGAGTGTCGAGTCTGAAGCGTAGGACAACTCGTACACTCCTGTTTCAAATTGGACAATGTTTTGTTATTTGTATTTACTGTGGAAATTATTTGTTATGTTAAAACAGATAATTATTCACCTTGAGCGATGTATTATTTTTGACCATTCGGGATTCTTTTTTTGCGAACCGTCTTCAGCTGAATGTGTGATTACTGTTATCGTATTACTATACGGGCCTCAAGGGGTTTCAAATCGAAAATAAATGCAAAACATGTGTTTTTTGTGTCTTTCAAAACACACATAATATACAGAATTAATTGCAGGATAAAGACAATAACTGTTTAGTGTCTTTAAATATCAGCTGTATTTGTACTCAGCTCGAAACAGGTGTAGTAGCTCGTTAAAAGCTCGCATACACCTTGTTTCCTAGCCTCGTACAAATACAGCTGATTTTTAAAGACACTAAACAGTTATTGTCTATTTACAGACCAGTATGGAGATGCCACGATAAGCGAAACTCCATTATTGCTAAATATCGAAATTTTCGAGAAAAACTCAGATAGAAACTATCTATGAAATTATTTGGAGTATCAAACGACAAACTAAATCAAACATCATATGGCTCAACTGGTGTTTTTTTAATATCAGGATCTCTGACAAACAATTTGAAATGTTACTGTATACAATGATTGATTTTTGTAAAGTTCACACCTTGTAAGTTACTGTGTGCAATGATTGATTGTTGTAAAGTTCACACCAAGTGTAAGTTACTGTATACAATGATTGATTGTTGTAAAGTTCAAACCAAGTGTAAGTTACTGTATACAATGATTGATTGTTGTAAAGTTCACACCAAGTGTAAGTTACTGTATACAATGATTGATTGTTGTAAAGTTCACACCTTGTAAGTTACTGTATGCAATGATTGATTGTTGTAAAGTTCACATCAAGTGTAAGTTACTGTATACAATGATTGATTTTTGTAAAGTTCACACCAAGTGTAAGTTACTGTATACAATGATTGATTCTTGTAAAGTTCACATCAAGTGTAAGTTATTGTATACAATGATTGATTGTTGTAAAGTTCACACCAAGTGTAAGTTACTGTATGCAATGGTTGATTGTTGTACAATTCACACCAAGTGTAAGTTACTGTATACAATGATTGATTGTTGTAAAGTTCACATCAAGTGGCAAACATATGATGCAGTCAGAAGGCAACAAAACCCAATCAATTCAAAAGGGATGCAGGGCTTGAACTTGCTTTTTCATTAGAAATAGAGCTTATTGTGATAAATTTGGTGAGGGCACAACTGATAATTTCAAGAAACCACTTGCAGACCCTAAATGAGTTACTGCAAAAGTCCCTTCTCGCTGCATCGGAATAAACGTCCATTTTCAAATAGACGTGGCTACGTATTTATAAATCTATATCCAAACTATTTTAATATGGGATTTTTTGTCGGCGAGTGAAAAATATATCTTAATAGGTCTGTTAATCATTAATTAAAACTGTCAATAGTCCAACATGGCGTACTCACAAAATACGTGAAATTTATCATTAACCCTGTGAAAATTATTAGCGAATTATAGTGAACTATAAATAGAATGAAATTCAAAACAGTGTGGCTGTGGCCATTGATTGACACATTAAATTCATCCATTGACTGGGACAATTTACGTGAACATTTGTCTGTAACGACCACTGTTCACGACGTACCTACGATAGACATTTAAACTGTGGGGTCACCAAAGGTTTCTTAACGCCTTTAATTATAAAATAATTCGAAAAATTAATCAGGAATAACCTTTATGTGTTGATTTATATAATTGATATATTAAATCAAAACATCGTGTTGTTTCTGATTAATTTTTCGAATTACTTTATTAAGGTGTTGAGAACCTTCCGTGACCCCATAGTTTAAGTGTCTTTAAAAAGTACATAGTGAGCAGTGGTCATTACATACAAACGTTCACCTAAATTGTCCCCGTCAATGGATGAATTTGATGTGTCAATCAATGGCCACAGCCACACTGTTTTGAATTTCATTCTAATAAACACATATGCCTTTAAATTCAAATATCTTCTGCATTTCAATCGTTTGAAATGCTCAATTACAAATACATCTGAGAAATTAATCAGTTACACTTTTAAACGACGCTTGCTTACAGTCAGGAAATTATACTTTTTTTGAATATTGAATAAATTTAAAATATGTGTTATATTACATAACATCTACAAATGCATAACATATTTACTTACCAGAAACTATTTCAGAAACGCACAAAATGAAAATTGTAAAGTAAATCATTCCCATCTTCCTTGTTTGATCGCCACACAAAAGATGAAGTCTGTATGATTCTCAAAATGCCTAATTCAAAAATCGATTCTGCCGCCGACCTCGTTGAATAAGTTTGGAAGCAGCTGATTAAATACACTGCCGACCTGGCTGTTATAGGGGAAATAAATTCGGAGGAGCAAATCAAATTTGTTTATTGGTGAATACGTCAAACAATCGAATTTTATAAAAATCTGCATCTAATTAAGACGATTCGTGCATTGTGTAATTATATTTATTAAACCGTTCTTAAAAATGAACTTTTTTCATAGTATTTATGCTGTTTAATATTTTATACTATCGCAAAAAAAAAAAAAAAAAAGAATGGAAATGGGGAATGGAATAAGAATGGAAATGGGTTATTTTGTCTGAGGTCAGAGAGACAACAACTCGAAAAAAGAAAAGAGCCGAAGGAAACAAATGCAGTGGCGGATCCAGGGGTGGGGGTTCCGGAGGGTTGGAACCCCCCTTTTTTTTGGCAGATCAATGCATTTGAATGGGGACATATAGTTGAAACCCCCCTTTGTCCTTGGTTGGGAATCCCCCTTTTTAAAATGGCTGGATCCGCCACTGGAATGGGACCTCAATACGGCGAAAAAATCCCGCACCATGAGGTGTGCTTCAGCTGGCTCCTAAACAAAAATATGTACTAGTTCAGTGGCAATGAACGCCATATTAAACTCCGAATTATATAATTATATAAAAGAAACTAAAAAAAAAAGAAACTAAAAAAAAATAAAAAAATAGAGAATGTTATTTAAAAGTAAGAAGTCATGATTAATTTTAGTCAATTCAGAGAAAAATTCTGCATTAACTGTTGCTGTATTGTCGGAGGAAAAAACTAGTTTCTTTATATTTATTATTTATATATTTTTTGTTTAAATAATATCGCTCTATTTTTAGTTCTCTCATTTGTTCGAATTTACAGACGCTAATTTGTTTTCTATTAACGCAATGCATCTTTATCCAAATACAAATGATTTAAAAAAAAAACGGACTAACAATGAGAACGGCTGTTTTATGGGAAATGTTTTCTTATGGTTTTGTTTGTGAAATGTTTTTTGTGTATGCATTCATATAATTTAACGTAGACTTATTGTTAAGGAGGCTCGAGGGTACAAAAATTTCACCAAAATTTAAACAATTTATTTAAACTCATCGGTGACCTATATTTTTTGAATGCCCTTTCCTAAACCTGGCTTAATTAACAAAAAATGTATGCTTTTTTCAAAGGCAGATTGTGAGCTTAAATGAACGGTGACCTCATTTTTTTATTTTATTTTTCTATAAAGTATATGATAAAGTTCATTTATAGAAAAAAATAGCGAAATGTTATATATAAAAATAATATTTATACCCGTGAGACCCCTTAAGAATATATGACAATTAATATTTGTCACAATATAAAAGACCTCAAATTTTTCCAACAAATTGTACCATGACAAACCAATTTTAAAAAATATATACAAGAAACTTTTTTTTATTTATTGTATGCAAAGAAAGTGTTGATTTCGCTTTCGAAGTAAAAGAGAGGCAAAATATAAAGAAAGGATCTCATAGTGCCATAATTAAAACACAGAATATAAAACACACCATAGATACTTAAAGACTGGTCAATACGAACCATACACCGAAGTGATCTCATGAACTCCAATCATGCCCAACATTTTGTGTTAATCTGAAATATTTGGATCAATTCTAGTTGAAGTGAATAGGCATCATGCAAAAGTGGATTAGTTCTTGTCTTTTATCTGACCATAGGAAATCACCATTTTTGTAATTCGTGTAATTTTTCTTATCCTATAGCTTCACCAAATGGTTATTTTGAACAAGAAACACGTTTAAAGAATAGACAAGACTATCATTTCAATACGCACAATAAACAATACAGTGATACAAAATAAGGCACACAAAACTATCTAACAGTCGAGCAAGAGAAAGATAGACCCTTTCATCAAAACTAGGGGTGATCTAAGATGCCCCGGAAAGGTAAGTATATCCAGCTCCAGTTGTTTAATAGAATATTACTTGCTTAAGACACAATGACAAACACTGAGTTTTTACCAGACAGGAAAATATTAAACAGTTTCTGCAAGTTTGCAATTTTGTTATTAACCGACAGGCCACATTTGAATTTATCATTAAGTTTGTAGGAGTGATCGTTAACTTGCAGATAACGTGACATTCTCCGTCACGAGAAATCAGATTCAACATATACATTATAACCGTACCGTAACAAGACGTGGCTGCATATTTATACATCCTGCTTATCCAATGAAGGCTCTCAACATTAGCTTAGGCAATTATGCAGGACGGGAGAAGTAAAGGAATGGCAACATTTCATTATCCCAGTCAATCAGTGGGCATGTAGATATCGGATCCCAATAAACCATCCCAGTTATCATGCATAGGGCCAATGTTGTCTGAAATAAAAACCGTCACTATTAACACATCAAACGATTGAAAATCATCACTATTAACACGATTAAAATCATCACTATTAACACATCAATCGTTTGTTGCTTATTCTTTGGTTTTTTGTGTTGTGTCATGTGTACTATTGTTTGTCTGTTTGTCTTTTTTCATTTTTAGCCATGGCGTTGTCAATTTATTTTCAATTTATGAGGTTGAGGTATCTTTCGTCCCTCTATTAAGACTACACAACATTATCAAAATAACGATAATCAACATTTTCATGCAGTTTTGAAGTCATAATGACATAAGTAAGAGAAAGTGTTATGGCTTACTGATTTTGTATAAGTGCTCAAAACAATAGTAATTGAACATAAAGTCAATTATTCATTAACGTGTATGCGACTATCATACAAGTGAGAGGTTACGTAAGCTATAAAACTATTATTAGTCAACCATTTTCTACATAAGGAAATGCCTATACAAAGTTGGGAATGCGACAGTTGTTTTTTTAATCGTTTGATGTGTTTTGAACTATTTGGTATATGTGATATTTATTGGCAATTTGTTGTCTTCCTGAACATGCAATAACTATTTGCCACCGGACGTAAAACACAAACAATCAATCATTCAATTCTAATGTGTATTTCTGTAAAAAAAAAACACCACTGGTAACGGTTGAAGAGAAGTGCAATGAGGTTTGATGCATGAAGTTTAAAAAAAAAGTTTAAACGATTGGTTGCATGCAGTTAATACTGTAGTAGATACGTTTGTTCTTTCATCAAGTTCAGATCCGCGTAATGCGATTGAAACATGAAACATCGTATTAATTAACTTAATTGTATTAACAGATGTTAACAAAACAAAAACATTGCACCTAATTGCTAAATTTCTGCCAACTATTGAAGGTTAGTACGGTACTACCTGCCGAGGCTGTTTGTAGGTTAACCACCACAAAAGAAAATAAACATTATGTAATTTCACATCAATTGTCGACATTTTATATGTGCAATGGAGAGCAAAAAGTTCCGAAAGTTCAAACCAATGTATTATTAGAAAAAAAAACCCAATCCTATTTATGTTTCTAACATGTCTATATTGTCAGATACTTTTTCTATGTTAGTCGATTGAAATATTCAGCTAGACTGTATTATTTTAATTTTAGTTTCTTGTGTACAATGGAGTTTAGTATGGCGTTCATTATCACTGAACTAGTATATATTTGGGGCCAACTGAAGGACGCCTCCGGGTGCAGGAATTTCTCGCTACATTGAAGACCTGTTGGTGATTTCTATGGTCGGGTTGTTGTCTCTTTGACACATTCTCCATTTCCATTCTCAATGTTATGTAGTATAAAAAGAGGGGCAAAAGATACCAGAGGAATATTCAAACTAGATCGCAAATAAACTGACAACGCCATGGCTAAAAAAGAAAAAGACAATCGGACAAATAATAGTACACAAGACACAACATATAAAACTAAAGACTAAGCAACACGAACCTCACCAAAACTGGGGTTCGTGTTGATCTCGGGGAATCTCGGGTGCTCTGAAAGGGTAAACATATCCTGCACCACATGTGGCACCCATCTTGTTGCGCATGTCATTACAAACCCGATAAAGTTTAATTCGGTAGGTTACATTCGTGGAAAGGCAACAAGATTAGACATATATCCGATATCATCTGTGAAACGGATATTATTCCGGAACGGCCAAGCAAATTTTGTTAGTTGTTGAAAGTCTATTATCCATTATGTATCAGGAATATAATGGTTGTTATCCATTCGTTTGATTGTATGAACTTTTGACTTTTTTTGGGACTTTACGTTTTGAATTTTCCTCGGAGTTCAGTATTATTGTGGTTTTATTTTTTGGCACGTGAAGTTTACATCCAGGTCATTAAGTCACATCACTGTCATTTGGTTAGTTGTAAATTGTTAACTTGTAAACTTGAAGTTATTTTAATACGGAAATGTGTATGATCCTTTCAGCTTTTTACTGAAAAAATGAAACATCGTCCGTTTGGCTGTGCGGGATGTATCAAGTTGCAGTCACGTACGGTCAGAATAATAGGGACGTTAAATCTGATGCCTCGTGTAAAGAGAGTGCCTCGCTCTTTGCACGTTAAGAACCCTTGCAACAACTCTTTGAGGAGTCTGTATGTGGCCTGTTGTAAGACCTACCTATTGTATTTATTGTTAACTTGTTCACGTCCTGAACATGCATGAAATATTTGCCACTGAACGTTAAGCAACCAACAATCAATCAATCACAATGCCTTTATAGTAGGGTGCCTAATCAACAAATTTGATCGATTGGAATAACACACGGCTATATTTTATATCATTGGAAAGAGGAGAACAAGCCTAATCAAAATAGCGTTGTCGTCGTTGTCTGCCGTGGTCACAATTTTTTTAAATCAGGGTCAAAGGTCAAAGCAAAAATTCAAGAAAAATGCAGTCACAATTAGATAGCATGTTTCTCCTACATATATGCGTTTGAAGCAAAGCAAAAACAACTAATTTATAGAAAAAATATCTTTTGTATCTAGATTAAGAACTTATTTTATATTTTTGTCGCCAAAAATGACTTTAGATTGACTTTTTTGCATATAGGGTGCAAATTTTAAATTTTCAAACAGCTGTTAAATAACAGTGACCTTGACCTATTTTAATTTCTTAATTTGAAATTTTTGTATTCAATTCGTTACAAGTAAGATTTAAAGATGTTTTTTAGATCTTAACTTTAATCATTTGTCGAAAACAAAATGTGTTTTTCACGTTTTTTGAAAGTAAGGTGCTCGTCAATTTCTAGGTAAATATGAACTTTCTGTTATTTGGTGTGAAAGAGTATATATGAATGATTTGTTTCGAAATTAATGTCGAACTTGGTTTAATATAAAACTTTGTGTATATCTTTGCTTTACAGAAGTAAAAATTACTGCAAACAGAGAAAAAGGGGGGTAAAAGTTATGAAAACAACACGTCTACTAGAAACAGGTAAAACACCACATCCTACATATACAGATGACTAAATGAGCAACAATTGGCTATATAATGTTTACAAGTATTCAAAAAATATAATAATGGAGAGGGTTATGTACAGCACCGATGTATATTACAAACAATTGCAAACAAAAAAGTCTGGAGAAACCAAGGGAACACTAAAAACTTATAAAATGAAAACAAGCAGACAACAGCATGGCAAAAACAAGAAAACAAAAAAGAAAATGCAAGTAGAAAATTATGATCAAGGCTAGTATTACCTACTACGTGCTATGTCTCCTGTAGTTTAAGCCCACTAACCATGCAGTGGCGGATCCACGGGAAGGGGGTTGGGGTCCGGAACCACCCTTTCTTTTGGACGATCAATGCATTTGAATGGGGACATTTGGTTGAACATCCCCCCCCCTTGTCCTGGGTTGGGACCACCCGTTATTTAAAATGGCTCGATCCGCCCCTACCTCACGCCAAGGCCAGAGAACATATGGAAGTTTTTTTATATTATTTTTTTACATATCTATCGGAATCCCCACTAGATATATTATTACTAAATTACCCACGATTTCAAAATTGAGTAGATGTTTTATATATTGTTTAGAAAATATAATGGAATGCTTAATTTTCATTCGATACCTAACAATGATTTATAAGGTACTTAAAGAAAAATGAAATCTTATACATCGTCATCTTCGTCGTCATCAATGTTTCTAACTGCAACCAGACAAGTATTTACATTTTGACATATTTCATTAGCCTGACATGGGCATACATCTGTACATGATAGATTTTGTTCGAAGCAAATGCAACCCTTTGAAAACACCGATTTCCCGTAACAAGTACAAACAAAATAGGAATTTGACGATCTTCTATATATGACCTGAAACACTTTTACAGACGAACAAGAACTTGATTCAGCTTTAAAATAACTGCAGGTGTGTCTGCTAGTGTAAGATTTATAGCAATAATGATGGTACAACATTTTGTAGTCATCAGTACGAAGATTGTCTAGGTCTGAAGCATCATGCAATAAACTAAAAGCTGTCCGTGCTCCCATAGCCTCGATACAGCTTTTTTTGTGCTAATTCCTCGCATATTTATAAGCAATTCAGTAGAAGAACCCTGACATATAACACACTTATCCCATTGTATTTCATTCTTACTTCGTGTCGGGCTTGATGGGAATATAGTTTAACAGGACTGTGAATGTGTGCCATATTCCGAGTCTGAAACGTGACCGAAGGATTTGATTTGTATATTACAATTATAACAAAACTATCAATTAAAAAAAACCAATTAGAATTATAAAAACCAACAAAAAAATATTTCCAATTACAAAACAACGGTCTTTAAACTAATTGGACTATTCCAAATATACAAATCGACCATACAACAAGCAAAAAAGAGAAATAAAGTTATTGACAATTGTCCTAGTTAATGACCTGATACAAAACAATTAAGGCACGAGAAAAGGCCTGTTTTAAATTGCTATTTTCTTCTCACCGACTAACATTACACGAAAGATATTTGGCACACATATGAACCATGTCTTGTTTATGTAATCAGAGTAAAAATCTCATGAAAGTAATGTGCAATAAATTTTCTTTCGTTCAAAATGTGGTAAATGTCAGCTAAAAAAATAGTCTTACTAAAATCATGAAATACTTATACTTTAAATTATAAATCTTTTCAGCTTTCGTTATATGATAAATTTAATTTTTAAGCTAAATGATAAGTATCATTTAAACAAATAACACAGAAAGCAATAATTTTATTTTTCGTGTTGAAGATGGCCTGTATGATGAGGTATATTTGGGTACCATAAGAAACCTTAAAATTTTGAAAAACGTGACCACGGGAGCTTACGACGACATTCATGATTTTCCAATAGTTTGCATATAAATATAGCCGTGTGTTATCCGTTAACTTAAACTCATTAACTAGACGTCTTTTTCGATACTGGGCACCCTACTATTAATTAAGTATTGAAGTAAAAAACCATGATTATTCAAAATCATACTAAAAAATCACATAAATACTGAACTCAAAGAAAATTCAATACGGAAAGTCTCAATAAAACGCATCAAACGAATGGACAACAACTGTCATATTCTAGACTTGGTACCGGCATTTTCAAATTTAGAAAATGGTGGATTGAACCTGGTTTTATAGCGCTAAATCTCTCACTTGTACGACAGTCTCATCAATTTTCATTATATTGACAATAATGCGTGACCCAAATGACAAACACGGATTTCAACAAACACTAGGGGTTATTTCAGGAGCTCCAGAAGGGGAGATAGATCCTGCTCCATATGTGGAACCCGTCGTGTTGCTCATATTGTGTTACAAAGCCGGTAAATAGTATAATTCGGTAGGTCACATTCGTGAAAAGGGAAGGGGATAACATATCCGATATTATCTGTATAACGAATATGCTATAACGGTCAACTAACTCGTGATGGCGTCCGTAGTATATACGAAGTGATGATTACAACTGCACCATTTGTATCTCTTGGTTTAAAAATGATAAGGTCACAATTAGGAAGCATAAATCATCTCTTTTGTCGTAAAGTTTTTTTTTCAACCGACCCTCATAGGACATTTTTTAGATAAAAGTTCTAGTCAAATGGCAATATCAAAAGTCCAAACACATCATAATGGATAACAACTGTCATATTCCCGCTTTAGTACAGACATTTACTTATGTAGAAAATGGTGGATTGAACCTGGTTTTATAGCAAAAGTGTAAAATTAATCTTACGATAAAAATATCTAGTTGAATTGTTGAGGAATATTTAGACATACGATAAATTTTACACTTAAGATTTTTTTGTGAAAGGGCTACTGGTTCTCTGTTACTTGTGGTTTGAAACAAGGGTGTCTAGTATCACCATCCGATTCAATTCATATATCAACGATTTAGTAAAATTATTAATTGGTATCATGTTTTGAATTATCTAAATGTTACAATTAAAGGGGACTATGTTTTATTTTTTTTATTATACGCTGACGATATTGTTTTGTTGGTTGAACTGAGTGGTTCGGAGTTGCAAGTCTTAAATGTAATTGTCTGGATGGTTTGTAAAGAACGAATAGAGTTAAAAAAAAAAAACAACAAAAAAACGAGTAGAGTAAAATATGCCAGAATTGGAAAGCATGAAATATATGGTATGTTGAAATAAAAAGAAAGGAGACTTATAAGCCAACAGAAAACAAAATAGAGAAAAATAGTGCCGTAACAATTAAAAAACCGTGAGAAATGAAGAATCCCACGCAGTTATAATTCAATGTGAGATACTGATGTGGACTGTCCAAATTGAATAACGGCAGAATAATTAGTACAGTTGTGATGGGCTGATGTAATGTGCATGTGCTTGAACACTGAAAAGTGTCAGTGTCAAAAATTGGAAGTTGCTTGATTTGAATCATTAGATAAGTCGTTAATTTTAGTAATTAATATATGTATAGAATCAAGTGGAATCTGAATGTATTACATAATTCTCTTATTTTTCCGTGACAATTACTTTAAAATTTATATTACATCCATTATTCAAGAGAAATGGCGTGAAACAAAATCTCAGATTGTTAATGCTCTGATTAAACATTTTTTTTATGGAAAGCATTATAAAGAGCTCGAGAAAGTCCGACTCATTGAACATAACAACATGTATTATGAGGGTCAGGCAAATGAGGAATTGTTACAGAATGACTTGATTTACCTAAACGAAAGGATGCGTCATAAATTGCATCTAATATAAAGCAAGCAGTCCAACAAATCCTTAACATTCCGCTTCCACCGACTCGTAAAATTCTCAAAATCATATATACTGACATGTGGATAAAGTAAGAAAAAGATTTTTTTGTGTTTTCAAAAAGACTTGTATATGTGTGTAGAGTAAAACCCATCATCAATGTCATCATATAACCAGGGACTCGACCGGAATATTAATATGAAGGTTTAGAACAGGAAACTGAAAAATATATGAACATGTTTTACTGTGTGGTGACTTCATTACTCATTAAACATTACTAAACTTTTGACAATTAAAGCATCTAATTGGATTAGGGATAAACATGTCAACTCTGATTCCGAAGCAACCTAAAGTAATAGAGGAAGGAGGAGTTTGGAGTTCGAAAGGTCAGAAGATATGTACTTAATTTTATTACATTTCCATTCAAAATCTTACACCATCAGTTACACCATTGCTTTAAAGTTCCTCATTTTTTATGAACTCATTTTGCAGGAAAGGAGACCTTATATGGGAAAGATTTGGACCAATTTTCAAAATATCTCTCTTTGTGAAACACAAACAAATTCAAAGCGTTGCTGGTACTGTGAAAATGTTTCAAAAATGAGATCAGGCAATTTGTTGGTTGAGTGTTCCAACAAAAGTCAATCAACAAGTTTGCTAACAATGACAACAATTACAACCTTGCCTGTGTCTGCCTCTCCTCACAACAGTTTGAACAGCTGTAAGGGGAACATTCGAGACAGAAGATCAATATTTTGATGACCTTACAGTGGAAATTCTGTGGCAATGTTGTCCTGGATTTAGGTGGTAATGAATGACTTGGCCAGTTTACTAATTTCAGATTACTGTTTCTGTAAGGAATCTGCCCAGTGATCAGCATCTTCCTGTACCTAATAAAAGCATTGTCTATGATGTACCCAATTTTACAGTTGGAAGTATTTTTTGAAATTCTTTTCAGACCACCAAATGATCTTTCTGAATCTTCCGTTAGAATAGATTTTGCGTTGGTCATTGTGTAAGCTTCTAAACGGTGTGTTGCAGTTCTATGAATGTGGTTTCGATAAAAATGTCGTGATGTCATCTTTACAGGTTATGGGCATGCGCTAATACAGATAGACGTGTAAAAATCTCTCTTGCGGAATGGAAAAATACGATAAATAACTAAAATATAAGGGGTAAACTTAATACACTAACAACAGAATGAATCTTGCATGATTTAAACAAACATCTACAGCCAAATTAGTTATTTGTTTACTTTATCGAAACATTATTTGTCAACCTTCAAGGACAAAGGACAAACAACATGGTTGCCCCCACGGACCAAAACAATGAACTAAATTCTGAATCAATGGTTTGTAGTTCACAACCTGCAATCACTCTTAGCACTCCAGCAACTAAACCAAACACACGAAAAGACTCTTTAGGTCAGGAGCTTCTCACATGAACACAAAAACAAACAACACGACAAATAAGGCGTCGAAACTCAGTTGGTGTTCTTCGGGAATTAGACAAAAAGTACCTGCACACAAGAAAAGTATTGCAGATAAAGTTTTAGAGGGCCTGTCTAGTCCTGATGTAATAAATAATATTGTATCAATCCTTGCTGAATAAATATGTGAATCTCTTTCCTAAATGATTGAGTACTATGACTTTAGAGATTGTACATATAGATCGTGCTCATATGTCATTACATTTAAAGCTCCTGCAATCTGCAATATTTTCCAAAATATTCTAATTACAAGTTTTGACCAAACACTTTTTCAAGACAGGGAAAATAATGATGTTGTATTTAACACCTTTATAAATTGACAGAAGACAGGTCTTCATATATACAAACAAACATATACTTTTCATGTCTAAGCAAAAGGTTGCAAACAATGGATTGACACTTATTTCAACAACATTGCAAAAACGTTGATTGAAAAAGTTAATGAAACACTGAGATGTTAGAAAAAGCGAGGGACGAAAGATACCAAAGGGACAGTCAAACTCATAAATCTAAAACAAACTGACAACGCCATGGCTAAAAATAAAAAAGACAAACAGAAAAACAATAGTACACACGACACAACATAGAAAACTAAAGAATAAACAACACGAACCCCACCAAAAACTAGGGGTGATCTCAGGTGCTCCGGAAGGGTAAGCATATCCTGCTCCACATGTGGCACCCGTCGTGTTGCTTAAGTGATTACAAATCCGGTAAATAGTCTAATTCGGTAGGTCATATTCATGAAAGGGAAGGGGATTGTAGTTACGACGTAAGGAACATATCCGATATCATTTGTGAAACGGTTATTCCATAACGGTCAACCAACTCGTGATGGCGTCCGTAAAATTTACGAAGGGATGATTTCAACTTCACCATTTGGAACTCTTGGTTTAATAGCTTCCTTGTGAGCAGCAAACCTCTATCAAGAAAATCATGATAGGAAATGCAAGCACGGGAATATCGTATCAATTGGGAGATATATACCCCGTATGCAGGTGCTGCTGGAATGTTGCTACTTAGAAATGGAAAGTTCACAATTGGAAAGCTGAAATCATCTCTTTTGTCGTAAAGTTTTGTTTTCAACCGACCCTCATTGTCAATTTCTAGATGTAAGTCAAGATATGAAGCCGACTTAACTGTATCTGTAGTATCCTTTATCTCTAGTTCGATTGGATAGATGCGTTCCACATAGTCACCAAATTTTGAATTGTTTAGTGAAAGAACATCATCTATATAGCGGAAAGTAGAGTTAAAGGATATTGCTAACTTCTTATCTTTCTTCCTAAGAAGTTCCTGCATGAAGTCAGCCTCATAATAATAAAGAAACAAGTCGGCGAGTAGAGGGGCACAGTTTGTTCCCATTGGAATGCCGACAGTCTGTTGAAAAACACGTCCTCCGAACGTAACAAATATGTTGTCAATCAAGAAATCAAGCATCTTGATAATATCAGTTTCAGAGAATTTTTTGTTTGAATCAGAGTGATTCTTTACAAAGTAGGATTTATCCCTCCCTAAGACAAGATACTTGTATCTACGTTGGCCATTCTTTTTTATGAAGCAAAGTAATATCAACTCTTTCAATTTGTCTTTTAGTTTGGAATGTGGAATACTTGTGTACAGGGTAGAAAAGTCAAATGTTTTAATACTGTTACAAGATGAAAGAGAGTTAGATTGTATGTACTCTAAAAGATCTTTGTAATTTTTAAGTATCCACATCTGATTCACGCCACCTCTAGAATAGGCAGTTTCACAATAACTTTGAAGCCCGTCTTTGATTGCTGATCAAATAGATGTTAATAATTTAGAAAGAGGTTTCGTGGAGCACTTGGAAGACCCAGCAATATACCGTTGTATGTAAGGACACTTATGTAGTTTAGGTATCCAATACAGTGATGGAAGCTCCAGTTCTTCATCTTTGGTTGAAATTCCAAAGGAACATAGAACAGACCTATGATTATCCAGGATTTCCTCTTTGGTAAGTGTCGTGAGGGTATATGTTGAGTTACCAAGTGAATTGTCAATACCTAATTCGTTTATCAAGCAGTTGATGTAGTGACTTTTACACACAAAAACGATGTTATTTGAGGCTTTATCTGCAGGGACAACAACATATTTGTCATGGAGGTCGGATAGGTGTTTTGCAACATTTGGGTCTTTAAAGATTGACGTAGCATGGTTATTGATGAACCCATTCAGTTTCTTAATTCTGATTTGTATCAACGACCTCACTGCCTTAATCCATTCGGAAAGAGTGTCTACGACTTCCTTCTCGCGCTTAGCCCATTGCCTGGCATAATCCTCGACTGAATCCATCAAAATTTTAAAGTTGTATTTCCAATTGATGGATTTAGGCTCACGATATTTGGGACCTTTCGATAACACATTTCGTAGAGAAGTGTTATTAACAATGTTAAGGTCACCGGTAATAACGTGGCCAGCAGGATTATATGTGAATTTGGAACTAGCACAAGTGCAATCAGGAGGTTTAGACTTGAAGTCGTCAATATCGAGATCCTGCAAAACGCGTTTGTAATTGAAAATTTTAGTTGCAATAGGTTTGGTATAGGTATAAGAAATTATTGGTACAGACTGGTCTTTGAAATAAGGAGGTATTTTCGATTGCACTAATTTATGATGAAGGATATTGCCTAGGTTGACGCCATCGAGACCTTTGTTGGCAAAGGAAAGATTAAGAAAATATCTTTTCTCTTTTTCATCTTTTCCAATGCGAACTGGCTTGAAAAGTCTGTGACTTGCAATATCCGAAATTATAGCTTCAAGTTTGTATTGGTTTGAATGAGGGTTTGTAACAGTGGATTCCAAACATAAATTGAACAGAGAATGAAGTTTCGAAAGGGGTAATGAATAAAGTTTCGTGCGAATGTGATGAATACCTAACGGCTTTTGTATGAATGGCAGCAAGTCATTAATAGAGACATCATGCAGAGAAGGTGATGTATAATGACGATGACCATGACTGCGTCTACGTCGAGGAGTCGAGTTGAAAATATTCATCACATTCACCGAGTTACACGAAGGACTAGATAGAATACCTATACCATCAATTTTGTCATTGCAGCCATAAGGTGTTGCAGTTCCCAATTGTCTAATCCAGTAGTCTTCTTTTTGTCTACGGAGAGTCGTTGAAAGATTAGAAGCTGCATCTCAACCAAAAAGACAACAATGCTCAAGATCTCAAATTGGAAAGTTCCCAAACCGAAAAGAAACATTTCGAGTTTGACATAAGTGAACACTCAGATATGCTGTCAGCTACAAGTTCATTTAATGAAAAGTAAAGAACATCAAATTGAATCCTAGTGCTGGTTTTCTACTGACTTCAACACCCTGTGCTAAGCATTCTTTGGAACTAATGTTAAGATCAGAAATAGATCAACTAAAAGACTCTTATTGATGACAAAATTCAGTGCTCCACTGAAATGACAGACTCTGCAACTCAAACAGAAATAGTGAGGACTTACAAAGACACAATAATGATGAGTAGGCATGAAATATCAGTACAAACTGAGCACACAATTGAGGAAGCACTAAATGTTGACAGAATTAAAAGTCCTCAAAAGCAACAAAAAAATCAGTACCAAGTCAATTAGTCCGAACTTCAAAAGGTATAGATGAAAATGGAATGAAGAACAAACTTATAACTGGCAGTTCTATCCTGCAAATAATTAATTTGAGAGGATTGGACCGTAGTATCAAAGTCTCAACAAACCGAGGTGCGAATTTTAGGGATATTAGAACCAAACTGCAAAATACCAAAATTGAAAACTGCAGTGAGATTATAATACAAGCAGACAGTCGAGAAGATTTAAAGAAAATTTATAATAGTTATATTCCAATCATAAAACAGAAGCAAAATACCAGCAGAAGGAACAAGTGTTTTAACTGTGGAGAAGGTGGACATAGTACTAGAAACTGACAAAATTGAGTGTTATTATAAATGTGGTTATTTGGGCCACAAATTAAAAAATTGCAAAAACAATAAGGGATGTAGCAAAGATAAGGAAGCCGAAATTACTGTAAATACAATTACAAGGTTTGAGGTGTTAAAGTAATATCTGTCAACAATGTAACAAGGGGCGCGGGACATTTTAGCGAAACATTTAGGGGACATTTGAGCGCAGACATTAAAGCCCATTTTAGCGCCGGATTAATCCATTCACATTTACAGTGAAGATCACTTCTAACCTCTCATTAGAACTGTCAGAATAATCTGTCATATAACTGTTCTAACCTGTCCTAGAACAGTTCTACCTAAAACTGTTAGAATCAGTTCTAGGTAGAACTGTCTAAAAGTTTCCAAAATATTTCTAACCGTAGAACTGTCAGCAGAACTGACTAAATCAGTCAGGACTGTAGAACAGTTCTAAATGACGTCACTGCAGTAAGAGCATCATAGAATTTATTGATTGATTGTTTGTTGCTTAACGTCCAGTGGCAAATATTTCATGCATATTCAGGACGAGAACAAGTTCATAATAAATACAATAGGTAGGTATTGTCATAATAGAGGCCATAAAGGATGATAGTCGGGGAAATTTCGACTGCCACTGGAAAATTGGGGTATATTGGATAGGGACAGAAATTTTACCTGACAACAGGCCACACAAGGGCCCTCAGTGAGTTGTTGTAAGGGTTCTTAACGTGCAAGGGCGTGGAACTCTCTCTCTTTACACGAGACATCGGATTTAACGTCCCCATTCTGACCGGACGTGACTGCGAACTTAATACATCCCGCACAGCCAAACGGCCCCACTTCGGCAGGCGTTTTACTGCCGGTCGGTCGAAGACCAAGTGACCATATTTCTATTCCCCAGTCACCCTTGGGGTCTTAGAATTTAGAATAAAAATCAGTTCCAATTACTTTACTGTATAATAGCCGATTTTGTTTTATATTTTTACTGATCAAACGTTACATGTACAAATATCGAAGCGGATAGAAAGGTTATCCAACTCATCGGAGAAATATTTTTTATAAGATTGCATGTAAACATCATGATTTACGTTGCTTCGTTCCCCGTTTTCAACAGTCTCTTCCTAAATATAACTCTGCATTTAATTCATGGAATTTTAATCGTAATATACCTTGTTTGTCTTAGATTGACATTCATGATTTAAGATTCTGTTTTGACAAATGTTCAAACGAAAATTATTTCATGCATATTCAGGACGAAAACAAGTTCACAATAAAAACAATAGGTAGGTATTGTCTTAACAGAGGTCATTTGGGATGATGGTCGGGGAAATGTGGACTGCCACTAGAAAATGAGGGTATAATGGATAGGGACAGATATTTTGCATTGCAACAGGCTACTACCTACGGGCCCTCAAAGAGTTGTTGCAAGGGTTCTTAACGTGCAAAGAGCGTGGCACTCTCTCTCTTTACACGATACATCGGATTTAACGTTCCCATTCTGACCGAACGTGACGGCGAACTTAATACATCCCGCACAGCCAAACGGACGCCCCACTTCGGCAAGCGTTTTATTGCCTGCCGGTCGAGAGAAGACCAAGTGACCATATTTCTATTCCCAGTCACCCTTGGGGTATAGGGGATACTTATGAAATACGTGTTGTATAACTTAAGTAAAAAACTATACGTACACGTACATTTGCATCATCTCGCCAATTTAGACAGACTTATCCATAACGATTATAAATGATATCTGGGAGTCTGGGACGTCAGAAAAATATACTCGATCTGAACATGAATAAAACATTTGCCCCTGGACGTTAGGCTACCATTAAAATCAATTATTCGTCTTTGCTTTCTTCAAAATATATTAACAGTATACTTTTACAAGAAGAGAATTTCTCATACGTGTACTTTTCATATTAAAGTATATGAATCATTCATGTGAGTGTTGGATGATGCCGTTAAATAGTTTTGTTTAAAACAAAACCATCACGAACCACTGACTTTCGTGACGGTTCATTATTATGGATACAGAGAGAAAATAATTTGATGTGGACAAACTTTTGTAGTCATGGTAGTCATTGTGTTCCAAAGTTGGTGACATCTTTATCATACGATTCGTCCTGACATAGTAATATTATTGGTTTACAATGAGGCCATCTATACTTACATGATAAAGTGTTTATATGTTCAGTTTAGGTTGATGCGGTCAAATAATTTTGTTATATCGAAACTACTGAAGCTGTACACAAACTGAGATTACTACATGTATAACCAATGCAAGCTCAACAGACAAAACTAAGACAGCGATCAAGATCCATTATGCATTCAAACAGACTTGCCACAATTAACAATTGAAAATGTGAAACATGATAATGGGAAAGTGAGGTTTTACACTGGATTTGTTAATTTAGTGTTTGTGGATGTTCTTTTCAGTACTACTTTACCATGGAGCAAATATAATTTCATTTTGCTCACTATTTAATAGTAAAAAAAAACAATTTGACTTTAGAAAACTGGGTTTATTTATTAAGTGTATTAATAAAAAAAGTTTGTCCCTCGAAGTTAATGAAATCGCATAAGTATCGTACTGATCTTTTTTCCATTCCATTTAGTTCAACCTTTAATTATGCATGTTACCAAGCATGTATGCCATCATAATTTTGAACTTCTAATATATCTTACTGTATTTGTTTACCTTAACTATTCTATCTGTGTCAATATGTTTCTCTGTAAACTTTACTTTAATAGCTATTTACACCACTGGGTCGATGCCACTGCTGGTGGACGTTTCGTCCCCGAGGGTATCACCAGCCCAGAAGTCAACATTTCGGTGTTGACATGAATATCAATAATGTGGTCATTTTTATAAATTTCCTGTTTACAAAACTTTGAATTTTTCGAAAAAAATAAGTATTTTCTTATCCCAGGCATGGATTACCTTAGCCATATTTGGCACAACTTTTTGGAATTGTGGATCCTTAATGCTCTTCAACTTTGTACTTGTTTGGCTTTATAAATATTTTGATATGAGCGTCACTGATGAATCTTGTGTAGACGAAACGCGCATCTGGCGTAGTAAATTATAATCCTGGAACCTTTGATAACTAATTAGAGAATAAAGTATCTATTTATTTATCTATCTATCTAGCAGATAAGCTGAATTATTGGAAAGGAGAAACCCGATCCATGTGTGAAAAATCCTACAAACAAGAAGGAAATTTAAAACCAGAAAAAAAACCGCCTTTCAAGACCATTTGATGAATTCTTTATGGTTTTATGCAGTTGTGTATTCTAAAGTGTCTGAATCCACCGTTCCTCGTATAATGAACACTTGGACTAACTTTCTATTTGATAATTGCAAAGCATTAGTTCAAACTGTTCACTGGGCTTCAAGATACAAGAATGGTGGTAGATTACACTGAATTTAACATTGAAAACCTTCATCATTAAAAGCCCAATGGATGACTTGGTCTGAAGCATACTAACACCTCATAAGTATTGACTTGTGTAACACCAAGTGGCAAGGTAACTTTCATTTCAAGACTATGGGGAGGGAATGTGTCAGATCGTCACATTTTGAAACATGATGAATTTTTGCCAAAACTTAGCAAAGGGGATGTAATTCTGGCTAATAAAGGGCTTCACCGTAGAAGACCTGCTTTCAGCTGATGTGGGACTAAATATGCCACCACGAGTTTCAACGAAGAAGCAGATTGATTGATTGTTGGTTGCTTAACGTCCAGTGGCAAATTTTTCATGCATATTCAGGACGAGAACAAATTCACAATAAATACAATAGATAGGTCTTGTCATAATAGAGGCCATTGGGGATGATGGTCGGGTAAATTTGGACTACCACTGGAAAATGAGGGTATATTGGATAGGGACAGAAATTTTGCCTTGCAACAGGCCACCTACAGGCCCTCAAAGAGTTGTTGCAAGGTTCTTAACGTGCAAAGAGCGTGGCACTCTCTTTACACGAGACATAGGATTTAACGTCCTCATTCTGCGAAAGTTGAAAATGAAAATGGAGCAAATAAAACACTATAATACGCTAAACTCTCGTTTACCAATATGTAAGGCTCATTTATCATAGCTCATGATTTACATTTGCTGCATTTACATATTTGTTGCCTCCACCTCTTAAATAATTTTTTTTTACCTAAATCATGTTCATGTATTTTGCTTGCTAAATGCTAATTAAACTTTCAAAATTTAAAACTTATAAAGAACAAACAATAGAAATTCCAAGATATTCATATATTTTTTATAAAATGGTTGTACATAAACAGTGTCAGGGATGCAACAGAATCAGTTGAAATTGTTGTCTATTTCTTTGCATGCTTAAAAGCAGAATTGATAGAAAAAATATGACTAAAATTATACATAGTCATTTTCAGTATGTCTGTCATGTCGGTCATTAAAAATAAAACATTTCATGGGAACCCTTTTTAAAACATATTAAAACACAAGTTTATATTAACAAAATTAATATATACTTGTTGTATTTTTGTCAAAAAGATTCAATTTAGATCTATCAAAAATCAACACAAAAATGGAAAAAATATCCTTTACTTAAATTATATTATTTACCTACATTCTATAATTCATATTATTTCTTTCAACTGTTCAGTCTTGTAAATGGAAAGTGTCAGGAGTCCAACAAAATCTTGTTAATCATGGTGCTGAAATACTTTTTTTAATATTATTATTGATATTTGAATAATTTTGTTTTATGTATGACTTCTAAAAGGGTTACATGGAAAGCAATCTATCTTCATTTTCTTACCATTTATAATCATATCATTATAAACTGAAACTTTTATAATCATTTCATGAATTTATTGCCCTCTTGGATTTAATACAAACTTTAATTAATATACAACCTAAAATTACCAAAGAAAAAGTATTTCAACTCGTAACAACAACGTTAAACGATATATGCTACTTCATAACGTGTGACCTCAAGTGTGTGGTAAAATTTGTTGATTGATGCACGTGGCTATTCTAGTAAATGAATTAATCTACACAGCGAGAACACTTTCCATTTTCATCAGCTAAGAGACGGCTAGTCCTTTTTGAAAGGCTAATTCTTGTTCAAGTTAACCATCAATTATAACCAGTATATTTTAGATACAAGAATGTTAAAATGTGGAAATCAAATAATTGTTATAATTTAGTATTAGTTAAGATATTTACTAGCTTAAGGAATAATTTACTTGATAAATAGTTAATATAAATCTTCACAATTTTAGATAAGTGTAAAGCAAATTATTATGTAATCCCCTGAGGCCTTAATGGCAATAGAGAATTAAGGATTAGAGAAGTGTTATATATACAAAAGGGATTTCTTACTTTTGAAGATAATTTATAGGTTATGTCACAAAGACTTGATATTTGGGAAAATAGATAAATAAGCATTATGTAAATTAGATATTAAGTATTAATGTTATGTAAATTAGATATTGAGTATTAATGTTATGTAAATTGAATAATGAAATACAATATATATTAGATGACCATGTAGTAAGGGACAGTTACTTGTATTTTGACACTTGTAGTTTACACTTATGTTTGAGACTTGGATTTAGACAGTTGTATTGGATTGATATTTACTTAGACATGCTGTTTAATATGTCTCATGAACTTATGTGATTTTTGTGATTGATAAACTATACTGAATGCTGATTTAATAAACAATTATATAGAACTTGAATCTGTGTAACGTTGACATGTATTCAAATGAAAGCTACCAGCTAGTTCCCCAACCTAGCAAGATGAATAACCAGGTCAGGAACAAGCATAGTACTGGCCTTGGTTATACAATTCATTTCACTACGGGAAATTAAGGAACACATTTGTCTATCAACGTCTTATAACGTTGTCTTCATAAATATTAAGTGAATTCAAGTAAGTAATTCGTTAATTTCTTCAGGAAAGTGCACATGTCGGCTCGATTGAAGTGAATTAGCCATGAAAACCAGCCAAACATTAGGAGGCTTTTACCTTGCTATATATATATATATAATATATATATATATATATATATATATAATTCGTCAATTACCAGGAATATTCAAAATTTTTATATCACGAATAATTGCCTTTAAACAAGACGTATCGCATTATTCCTGTTCATTTGAATATTCCTGGTAGTACACATTCATAAATTTCTATACGAAAACTTATATTACCTGAAGTTTGATTAAAAATGAACGAAATTGGCAATGGTTCCGTCCAAGATTATTTACTCAAGTGCTGACAAGGAATTGTATAGAAATTTGTTGAATATGATGGTTGAAAACGATTTAGGGTCTAGCTTCCTCTAGAAATAAAAAAAAATGCACTCTCTGCTTGTTTGGTAAGAACCTTTACAAAAACTATTTGGGTCCAAAGATGACCTTTTGCAAGGAAACAATTTTCCCATTCCCAACTTATAATTTTCCAGTAACAGTCCACATTAATTTTCCTACCTTCAGCCCTGATGGCACCTTTTACAGTATACTTATTGTTAGTTTGTTCTCGTCCTGAATATGCATCAATTATTTTCCACTGGACATCTCGGCACATTACAAACTCGACATACTTCAAACTCAGCCCAATAATAATAATATTACATGTATCAGATATATTATTGTGACAATACATTTTCCTTTCTATTCGTAATTCAATTTTGTCCTTTTTTCAACATATAGAATGCACTTGTATGGTTACATTTTCAGGCATTACTCAAACAGACTATCGTCGTCTAACGAAAGGGAAAGCTTGACATTGCATTTGCTAGCGCTCTATACAAGAACACAACAGAAAATGGTTCTGTCGAATCCACCAGATTATAGAAAGACAATGAGCAGCGTTCCACACTGACGGGATATGGTATCTTCAATATCTCCTTGATTAGCAGACAATCAAGCTCTGTAAATATTACATTAACAGAAACACTTTCAGTGAGGAGAAATCCAACCAAAGCTCTTCCACGTACGTCGCAAGATAATACACCACACAGAAATGGTTTATATCGAGTGCGAAGACGTATTTTGTCGCAGTTGTCACCTCACGGGACATCTAACGTTGCAAGTTTTATACCAGAACAGTCATCAATAGAACAACCAATATCACATACAGATGTATAAAGTTAGGATTTTGAGTGAATATTCAGGAAATAATTCATTTATAGTTACCGTATCCTGGAGAAACACTTTTGTCGACCCATTAAGTCAAGGAAACGCAGTTGATTTCGTGCAGTACGTAATGGCGGTCACCTCAGTGAAACCCGTCGATATTAATATAAAAAAACATTAATAGCTACCCAAGCAACCATAGAACACAACTCTACCCCGAGAAAACGCTGTCTGTCACAATCAGGTGATAAAGATGTTCCTAAGGCTTAGAAATGTAAGAAAGTAAAAATGATAGTGACAATGTCAACCATCTCCGTTATTGAACGACAATCGGTGAATATGATATGCAATTTGGCAAACAGTTTAGGAGCGTAAATTGACAGCAAAATTTAATACCGTAATTACGAACCGGGTACAAAAGAGGTCAAACAGGTTCGTGATGAAATAATTGTACTAAAAGAAAAATATGAACAATTTGATAAAACTTTAGTGTGAAAGTGTCAAAAAAACAAAGCCAATAATGCTGCTTCAGGTGACATGGGTTAAAAGCCTCCATATGTTTAACAGTGGTCAAACATGTTAAGACACTTGGGAAGATGTACAAAAATGGATAAAGACATTAAATAATAAAGTATTTATATGGTCAATTAGAAAAGGTAGTTATAAGATTAAAAATTGGAGTTATAAAATTATAAAAATGTTGAAACTTTACAATATTGACAGATTTTATAATGTAGATGATTATGTACTGGATAACAATACAATTTATCAGTTAGAATTTAATATTTTTGATAATTATAAAACTGATTGGAGTACAAGGCTTGGTTCTTATGGTAAAGGAAATAAGTTAAGAACTTATAAATTGTTTAAATTGTCAAACTCTACTGAAAATATACCTATTCGATATCGCAGTGCATATGCTAAATTTAGATATGGAGTAGCACCTTTCAAAATTGAAACTGGTCGTTACGAAAAATTAGATTTAGATAAAAGATTATGTTTCAATTGTGATGATATAGAAGATGAAAAACATGTATTGTTATCATGTCCATTATCTGAAGATCTAAAACCGTCTTTATTTATTGCTATAATTCATCAACATCATATGTTTTTAACTTTATCAGATGATGAAAAGTTTATATTTGTGTTAAAAAAATAAAATGTTTATGACTATTTTGATCTGAGCGTCACTGATGAGTCTTATGTAGACGAAACGCGCGTCTGGCGTGCTAAATTATAATCCTGGTATATTTGATCTATTGTAGATCTGTTGCCAAAACCTGCCATGATATTTAATTGCGACGAAATAGTATCTTATAATGTTGAAAAACTATTATATTGTGTATTTAATATTATATTGTGTTTATACTTGAATGAATATAATAAACTACTGAATCCTTTAAACAGTTTAACACAAGATGCAACCCGATAGTCACCAAATTGCACGCCACATCCAAATGGTCTATCTAGTGCCAAGACGTATTCTGTATATAGTAAACAAATGTTGTTCCTAAGTGAAATAGTTCAAAAAATGAAATATTCTGAGTGGATGAGTCTTCAAAACACATTTAATGAGAAAATTGTCTTGAAATAGGACTCTACCATGAATATTCAGTTGACAGAACAAGCCATACTAAAGGGGGGGGGGGGGCTTTTTCTCCTTATTTCTTCTATTCTGCTATGACAGAACATTTTCCTAGGAAATACTTAAATAAATATATAGTTATAAGTAGATGAAAATATTTTTAATGCCGTAACGACAAATTATTTACTTAAATAGAAGCCTTTTATGTCCCTCTTTGAAACGCAGCGTAAATTTAATTTTTACGTAAGGACTTATTGAAACCTCCTTGGAGACGAAAAAACTTTTAAATGGATTGTTCATTCTGCTAAAATGCTTCAATTACTCATTTCTTATAACATTTCTACCACAACTGAGTGAAAGTTACCCCATTATTTTTATTTATTGGCATGAAAAGTTGAAATTTTTTAGGAATGAAGGTATAAATTGACCAAAAGAGACCTTATAAGGAAAACAAAAAGGTCCATTAGTGGTATTTATCGTCCTTAAATCATCTTTTGTATCATATTCAACTGTTTGCAGGCAGATAAGATAGATATTTGATTATTTAATGGTCCACACTCTATTCTATCTTGATGCAGCTTGGTTTGGATTTGTCGAAGAAATTTTGCTCGAATCGCTGTAGATGTCGTCTTTCATTATACTAGATTTTTCTCAAACTATTGAACTGATTATGACAAAACTTAATAGAAATGCTTAAAATAACTAGTATTACAAAGGGAAAAAGTTAAATTCAGTTTATTGAACAAATATGTCTTCTATAAAAAGGTGTCGTGAAATTCTGTTGTGTGCTTCGAGAGGAGTTGCGATGACAAGAAACAGGACTGACGGACGGGTCAAAAACATTATACCCTCTTTGACCTTCGTTGCGTGGGGTAAAATTAAGATATAATCTCATTTATTCAGAGTGTGTTTCAATTATCAATGTTTGAATTCTGTAGAACTTCTCTCCCATGTTCAACCCTCTAAAATTTGTTTGTCCGATAGTCATATACTGGATACTCATAGCGACAAAATCATTTTTTCATTTACCTGTATTACATTTTGAATAGAGATAAATATTTCATTAGGAATAGGAATATAAATTTATGAAGCGAGTGTTTCACTTCTTGATGTTTCTATTCAAGGCAAATACACTAAATGTAGTGTTTACAATTGTTGGTAATGATTCTAATTTAAATTGAAACGGAAGTACTTGCAATGACAAATTAATTTTCTGTTACCTGAGTGACGTACCCAAGTCTTTGTAAAGAATTTTCACACTCTGTGTACAGAAGAAATATGCATTCAAGTATGGGACGTGAAACTTATATAATGTGTTTCAGATATTCTGTTTTACAATTTTACTTGCTGAAATTTGAAACGAACTATTGAAATAGTGCTCCTTATTGTGTAACAGGAGGGCCGGGTGTCTATGCGTCACCGTTCCCTCATGAGTACTTATGTGAACCTGGAATCGCCATCAAAATCCAACACCAACAACCTTTGACCTTAAACCAGTGTAAATGTAATTTATTCCATTTATAACCCAAAATACTGTTAACGACGGATGTCTTTGATATTGGTCTCAATGGCAAATAGTCCCCAAGGGTGACTGGGGTATAGAAATATGGTCACTTGGTCTTCTCCCGACCGGCAGTAAAACGCTTGCCGAAGTGGGGCGTCCGTTTGGCTGTGCGGGATGTATCAAGTTCGCAGTCACGTCCGGTCAGAAGGGGGACGTTAAATCCGATGCCTCGTGTAAAGGGAGTGCCACGCTCTTTGCACGTTAAGAACCCTTGCAACAACTCTTTGAGGGGTCCGTAGGTGACCTGTTGCAAGGCAAAATTTCTGTCCATATCCAATATACCCTCCTTTTCCGGTGGCAGTCTAAATTTCTCCGACCATCATCCCAGATGACCTCTATTGTATCAATACTACCTATTGTATATATTGTAAACTTGTTCTCGTCCTGAATATGCATGAAATATTTGCCACTGGACGTTAAGCAACCAACAATCAATCAATCAATGGCAAATATATACCACAAACTTCTGAGTTAGCAATTCAGGTTTCTCGTTCGTTCCTCTGGGAAATTGAGTTTTGATAGAGAAGACTCTAAATTTATTAAGTTCAGATACTTTATATAGAAATATGTAACAATTAACAAGTGTAAACGAGATCCAAAATCAATATAATTATATCAAAAAGGTAAAGAAAACTATAAACAGTTTCTTCAATTTAACTTCAATAAATCGGTACTTTGTTTACAACAAAAATAGAGCACCAAACAACAAAATATGCTAAAATAAACTTATTTCTTTCTTTAAATTGAATTGATTAAAAAAAGTGTAGCTATCTGAATATTTATTTATTCATGAAATGCACATTTATACCCCTAGTGTTGAACTTTCTACGGAAAGTCGAGTGCACCGCGACACGTGATGAATATAAAACAAATCCTCTTTTAATTCAGCAACACTATGCTGAAATTAAAGCCGATTATCTAGATTTTTCAACTGCCTATACTGATGAATCAAAATATGGTCTCCGTTTGCCATCTGGTGCATCCATCTTTACTGCTGAAGCAGAAGCAATAATTTTGGCTTAGAAATTTATTGCTTCTTCAGATAAATCCAAATTTATTATATGTTCTGATTCACTTTCAAGCTTACAAGCTATACAAAATACTTAAATTAACAACCCAACAATTCTCAAAATTTTATATGTAATGAGGAATTTAAAAATTCTTCTGAAAGAAATAATATTTCTATGGGTTCCGAGTCATGTTGGGATCCTTGGAAACACAGCTGTAGACCTTGAGGCAAAGAATGCCCTGGGTGACCCTTTATCTAACTCTGATATACCATATACTGATTTTAAATCTAATATTAGAGGATATGTTTTTAATATATTGAAAAAATGAATGGAACAAAAAAGATGATAATAAATTACATGAAATTAAACCTAATTTAGGCAAACCTTTTAATAATTTTATGTGCTGAAAAGATCAGTGTGTTATTTCTAGATGTCGTATTGGTCATACTAGAATAACACACGAGTATCTTTTAAAAAATGAAGATGAACCACAATGTGAACCTTGCAACTGCAAGTTCACTATTAAACATGTTTTAATCAATTGTATTGACTTTGCTGATATTCGTAAGAATCATTTCAATGTCAATGATATGTATGATTTATTCAATAATGTTCCATTTACAAATATTGTTGCATTTTTAAAAGAAATTGGAATTTATTATAGAATATAAAAATGTTATTATATTTAAGTCGTTTTTAATTTTACCACGTTATCTTACTGTTGATTTTTATTTGTAAATATTCAATATGCTTTAGTCTAGAATTTTAGTATATTGAAGGACTTTTTGTCTTATTTTAAAAATATGCTTTAAATAATAAAAATATTCGCATCAGCTCTCGCCGCGATATAGCCTTTTTGTGCTAATGCGGCGTAAAGCAACCAACAATCAATCAATCAATGGCTAATCTATTTATAAATTAACATCGCAAAATTACTAAATAAATCTAGAATCAGAAGAACACACTGCGGTGAACGATTGAAAAGTTTTACCAAATTAAATTCTACATTTTTATTCTAAACTTAACCAGTCTACTTAGAAGGGGGACAATATTTAATCAAACTTTTATAGTCACTGACGAAATCTCGGCTATATATATAGAGAGAGGAGAAAGAAGTAGACCTTACTCAAGTCACTGGCCAAGAGACAAACTTAACTTCGAAACGGCCGCTTTTATACCACCGTTGACCAATCAATATAGAATAAAGGACTTTTTGTTTTTGATACTGACTTTATCACAGTAAAATATCAGGTGAGCCCGAAGGGCGAGCCTGATATTTTCTGTGATGAAGTCAGTATCAAAAACAAAAAGTCCTTTATTCTGTTTATCGGTAATTTAAAAAAAATAAAAATTACTACAATAATAGAGAAAATAACAAACGAACTTCTTTTTCGCGTCGAATCACGGCGAATCACACTTGACGTCACAGGCTGCATTACGTCATTTGAAATTTTGTCACAGTGCAGTTAACATGGCGTTCTCTTGCACAAAGTATTGAAAAGGAACTATTGCATGTGTTTCTTTAATATTCTGCTTTGGACATGACTCTAACAATGGCAAATATAATGTTAGCCTACCGGTAAGTCAGATTTCTTTATTTTTCACAAAGCATCAACTTCTTTCTTTTCTTCGTATGAGCTTCCTATTATAAGGAACACCCCTTAACGGGTAATAATAATATCAACATAGAGTGGGGATAGGAGGGTCATGATCCCGAAATCCCGGGTTTAAAAACACGAAATTACGAGGTCCCGAATTAAAATCAAGAGAAGAGAGCTGTCGAGAGAAGCTCTACTGTGATAGTCGACTTTGGTATATTTTTTACTCCTTATTGATAGGATTTCAAACTCCTGTCATTTAAATAAAGTAAATCCCGATATCCCGAAATCACAAGCTTGAAGACACCCCACCCGATCCCTAAGTCCCGATTAAGATCCTATCCCCCTCGACGAGCATAGTAAGTCATAGTCCAAATAATTATGACGTCTTGAAAGGCTATTATATTTTTTTTCTTTGACGCCTTACGTCGACATATTTATAAATATAAAGATAAATTTATCAACTTAAATAAATTTCTAGATTTAATTTTACTTTAAGTTTCATTTTATCTCCTATAGCACCTATAACAAAACAATAAAAAACATGTAAAATGGCAATCTCAAAACATTCAAAACAAAAATGGCAATTATTAAAATCTCATAATATTCAAATAAGGAAAATAGCATTTCCAAAAACTTAAAATTGGCAATTTCCAAAACATTCAAAACAAAAATGGCAATTATTGAAATCTCAAATATTCATAAAAGGAATATAGCTATTTCCAAAACTTAAAAAAAATCGTAATTTCCAAAACTTAAAAATGGCAATTTCCAAAACTTAAAAATTGGCAATTTTCAAAACACAGAAATGACATTTTCAAAATATTTAAATCGAAAATGGCAATTATTTGAATATAAAAAAAATAAAAAAAAATATTCAAAACTATAACAAAAATATCAAATTATAAATCAAACAAAGTTCACAATAAGTCGCGGGTACATTACACAATACGCTACACCACAGTCACTTGCATTCTGGGCCTTCAATTGTAACCTCGGTCCCAATCCCGGTACATCGAAAATGTACGCCACTTTGTCTCGGGGGACAGTAATGGCACCTACCAAATTTGGAAATTCTATTTTATGCTCAGCGGCATACCATTCACGTTGGCGACGTGCCGCTTCTCGTGCCTCAACATTAACACAGGGTTTTGCCTGTCGTGGCAAAACATCACCTGGATCCCGGTAATGCATGTTTGGCAGTTGCTCCAGTTGCACCTTACAAAGTATGGCATTTGTGTCTTCGACAGTCAGGTGATGGAAGAATCTAAGATGACGGGTCAATTCACACCTTCTGCCGAATCTTGACTGGCAAATCGAACACTGGTATATGGGAACAACTGGGATGTTGTTGCCTTCCAGTGTTTGATATAAATAGAAAAGGATGAAAAGATAGGGGTTTCACACCCCTCTACTTCACATCTCATTCCCTCTGGTGGCCAGTATTCCCTTTTCTTAATGTTGAAATTAACTGCCGTTAATTGCGCTTGTGCCATTTTGAAAAAACTGAAAAATATAACACTTAAATATAATAAAAAAAAATCAAGATTTACATGCATTTAACATTATCTTAATAAACATATCTATTTAATTAATTCTTTTTTTTAGGAGGCAAAACATCTCCGGGAGATACATAATTATCATTAATTATTTTCCTAACAGTAACTTGAGCGAATTTATTGCCAGTTGAGCGCCATTTAGTTTATGAACAAATCGAAAATGTCTATTAAGAAGGCACTTTCTATTGAATGGCATATTACAAATTTCACATTCACTATCTTTTTCCAATGCTTAATATATGCACGATATGAGGTACATATATGCGTGTTACATAATGGCACATTGCAAGCCATTCCTTCAACAGGCCATGGTTGTCGGAGATCATCATCTAGTCTCATCATTTCATAATCCTGAACTTCTAATTCGTCCATTTTGATTTTCTACAAAAAAATATTTAGATATTTATTTCTCAATGTGTGTGTTGTATTTCAGGTTTGTCAACAGCAAACTAAAAGCTTAAAATCGCATTGTTTCGTCTTTATTATCTGTTTATAACAAAAAATAGACTAGACACTCTTACTCTATATTCAGAAGTGCTATTTAAGTCTTCCATTGACATCTATTCCTATCCATATAACTGTTTATACTTATACATGTATAAATGAACTAATATTCTTTTGCGCAAATTTCAAAAACTAGACTGAAAACCCCTACTTTATTTTTCGGAAGTGTCATTTAAGTCTTAATATGACATCTAACCTATGAAAATTATACACTTTCCTTTAATTTATTTTTTTTTCTTTGGAAAATAAGCCTACCCAGTTAACACAAAAATATTTTGTTGATGTTTTTAAAACATTTTGAAAAATGTTGTGAAAATATCGTAGCAAATATTAAAATAACGTGTGTCATACACTTATCCAGGAATTACCCTTAACCCGGAAATTTACCTTTATCCAATTACCCTTAACCAGGGAAGAAACATATTCTGTGATATTTTTTCAACAAAGCAAAATTTGTTAAGTATTTCTTTTTAATTAAATTTACAGTTAATTAATAAGTATTTATTGGTATAGAGTATTCCGATTATTTTGAATAATGCACTAATATTTAAGTAATTCTTCTTTGCAAAGGGAGAATATATTAAAAAATTTAATTTCATGGAATGGGAGACTACTGCAACTTATTACTCTTAAACGGAAACGCGTTTACTCTTATCCAGAAAATGTAATGTTATATTATTGACTTATTGTTAACACAGGAGGGCATTTCCAATATTTAATCAACTAAAAATAAATAGATATAAATGAACAGTCAAATTAATTTTATTTTCTCAATAGACTTGTAGCTTAAAGTCGAAGGTAATTATTTTTGTCATTTTCATCTATATTAATGAGACAATCATTTGATTTCTTTTTTTGGGGGGGGGGGGGGGGGTACAAAAAGATTTAGAAAAATATACCCTTGCCTGGCCAAAACAAACATAGTGCAGGAAACAGTTGTGGTCAAAAGTGGAAATAATTTTTCGGCCAAAAAATGTAAGCGTGCATAACTTTATGATAGATTACAATGAATAGACAATCTGCAAATTTGAACTTTAGAAGATGGCTGTCTCAATTGGCATTCATACCCATGGTCAGAATAACAATTTCTACTTATTTACCAATTACACCTAATAATCAGATGGTTCTTTGAATGACCCCTTTCAAGATTGTCCCCCTAAAATGATGATTTTTGACTTGTTCGCGAAGTGTGCCTTTTATACAGAAAATTATGATCGGTTGGAACTATAAACAATCAACAATAAATCAAGGCTAATATAAATAAAAAAAATTAAAATCTGTTAACACTCCTCATAAATTATTTTACGTATTCAACTCACAATTATATGGAAAATATACAATCTGTTTGTTGATCCTATAAGCTCCGTTTAAAAATACGTTCGAAATAGGAAACAATTTGATGCATAGGTATGAAATGTTACAGGGAATTTGTAAAATCAGGGATTTTGTAAAATCACTGGACTAATCAGTGATTTTGTAAAATCATCAGTGATTTTGTAAAATCACTAACAGTTTCAGTGGTTTTTTAAAATCCCTTAAATTGTTAGGGATTTAACAAAATCACTGAAAATAGTGCTAGGGATTTTGTAAAATGCTAGGGATTTTGTAAAATCCCTGATTACAATTAAGTACAATAACTTGCTATTAGAAATGGGTTTTTCTTAATAAAAAAACAGATGCATGTCTGTATCAAATCAACTTGGCTTTGGAAAATTTAAATCTTTGCTTATTATAGACTTAACGACAATACCTTTAGTTTGCTGTAGCAGCTGTACGTGAATTTTTTGAACTATGCTGTACATGTCTGAAGACATACATTATATTTTTAAAACTTCTTCCTCTGATGAATAGCGTTTTTAACGATTTTATCAAATCTCAACATTGAAGTACTTCATACTTTCATTAAAGAGTTGAGAAAGTTTAGAAACTTATTCAAAGTTATATCACTTTGTGATAGAATACTTGTATCTGATATATGACCAAAGTAAGTAAAACAATTTTTTTGCTTGGTTGGCTGATTACAGAAAATAATATAACAAACAGCAACTTTCTTTCAAACAAGGTAGTGATAAAAACTTGTTTTGTCTTCTTTCTGTTGCTCATTGACAACAGGTTAAATGATTGATTGATTGTTGGTTGCTTAACGTCCAGTGGCAAATATTTCATGCATATTCAGGACGAGAACAAGTTCACAATAAATACAATAGGTAGGTTGTTGTAATAGAGGCCATCTAGGATGATGGTAGGGGAAATTTGGACTGCCACTGGAAAATGAGGGTATATTGGATAGGGACAGAAATTTGGCCTTGCAACAGGCCACCTACGGACCCCTCAAAGAGTTGTTGCAAGGGTTCTTAACGTGCAAAGAGCGTGGCACTCTCTTTACACGAGGCATCGGATTTAACGTCCCCTTCTGACGGACGTGACTGCGAACTTGATACATCCCGCACAGCCAAACGGACGCCCCACTTCAGCAAGCGTTTTACTGCCGGTCGGGAGAAGACCAAGTGACCATATTTCTATACCCCAGTCACCCTTGGGTTCCATATTTTGCATTTGAATTTTACCTCAATTATTTGAAGTAAGTTTTGGTGTGTATGTTTGTTCTTGATTTAATGACATCTGAGCCATTATACTACAGTATGTCAGTTGTATAGTGCATGAAAACTGCTCACTTAATAATAAAATAAAGACTAGATTAACCTCAAACTTAAAAGAGTATTACTGTTGTAGGCTTTTTTTCACAGAAATTCTTAATAAAAATGAATAAATTTATTTTACAAATTCCCCGAATTTAATCAGTGAATCTGTAAAAAAGATCTTAATTATTTCAGGGATTTTGTAAAATCACTAGTCAAAATCAGGGATTTTATAAAATCATTAATTAGTTCAGTGATGTTACAAATTCCCTGAAAAATTTCAGTGATTTTACAAAATCCCTGATTTCACAAATTCCCTGTAACATATACATTTATAAGACTACCTTATCAATATTTATAATATATACTTTCAATTGAATTAGTCTGGCTTAAGTGTACAATGTTTTTTTATTTTGAATGTCAGTACTCTTAGCCCGTCAATATTTTTTTTAAAGAAAAGTACATGTATGATTAAGTAAAAGTTGATTTTTTCTTTGCTGCTGTTGTTTTTCTCTCCTTTCTTTCTGAATGAATCAAAGTCCCTGGTAAACTTATGAAACTGCTAGAATCTTATAAATAAAGTAAATGCGCCTTGAACTGCACATTAACACTGCTAATTGGTTTTTTTTACTTATCAGTCTGAAAAATCATATTTCGGTACTCTTATCCCGGAATATATTATGAATGGAGAATTTGTGATGCAGCGACAAGCGTGCTGTAACTGCAATGCTTTCGGATGTCATCACCTCTCTTTAAAATAACATGTTTGTATGTATATATTCATATAGTTGTACTTTAATAGATATTTATCTGGAAATTTTCGATTACAATTTCATTTAATATGTCGGTACCCTTATCCCGGAAATATGTAAAAAGATAAAATATGCATATGCTCCTTTTTTTTTTTTTTAGTATTTTGCTCCGTGTTCAAGGCCTCACTGTGACTTTGAGATGATGCAAAAGTTTTGGCTTTGCACATGCTTTTTTGTGTCTTTGAAAGATATCCCACATCCTATACTTTCTATCAGGGTAGTATCTCCGATGTCTAAGTTGTTTTCTAATAATCATATTCTATTCCAGGTGCCCACATCATACATTTTTGAATATTTGTACGTTCTAATCGGACATTCGAGCAAACATAATATATTATCATTTACCTCAAACTGTGTTTGCAATACACAATTAAACGAAATAGCGACTAAACAGGCTATTCTTTTTTTAATTTCACCATTTTCCATATCAGTCTCTAAAATTTAGTCTGTAATTTTATATCATATGTTGGTACTCTTATCCCGGAAATATGAACATGAAGGGAAAATATGAAATGCAGGGAAAAGTGGCTAGCAACAGCAATGCTTTAATGTTATTGTAACATGTTTCCGGGATAAGAGTACCGACATAAAATTACGGGCGTAATTTCGCGGACAGTATAATTTCAATATAAAAATCATTTCACTTTCAAGTCATATACATAAAGCGACGATGTGTATACTTATATCTAAATCATACAATTCTATATTTTTTAAAAAGATTATATTTATATAGAAATGCAAACATTTTACTTTATGTGTCGATACCCTTATCCCGGAAACATGTTAAAAAGATAAAATATGTATGAATATGCTGCTATTTTATTTTTTATTATGCCATTCCAAATTCAAAACCATTCCTTCCAGTCGACATGCCATGCATAAGCCTACTCTGTATTGTTTATAGTTTCTCTCCTGAATATTTATTATAGATTGCAATTGGAATTCGGTGTGAGTCAATGCTCCGTGTTGAAGGCCGAACTTTTACCTATAATTGTTCACTTCGTGCCACATCTTCTTTTTTTTTGTTATTTAAGCAAACAACAACCAATTGGTCATCGAATTTGAATTATTGTTACTTTTTTATCCCGTGTATTTCATACCAAATGATCAAACCAAAGAATTACCCCACTTGTATCATGAAATAAATCTATTTCATAATCATGGATTCACGGTTAAAAAAACTATATACAACATTTAGAAAACGAAGCTTCGAAACCTCTTCAATTATATATTTTTCAATGATCAAACTGTATCCAAACCAAACAATGCCTGAAACAATCTCTTTAATACAAGTATACCTTGTTTGATGTTATTGCTGTTGTACGAATTAAGATGAAACAAGATGAATGTTTAGATAAAATTGTAACAACCTATCATGACATGCTAAAATCTAATAACCAACAAAAACGTACATATTTATTATTATAAAAGATTTTTGTTCAATACAATGCAACTCAAAATACCACAGATAGGAAACTATAACACTTTTTGTCTGTATTTGTAATCTCAAGACGCCGACGAAGCTAAGATGATTGTAAATATTGCGTTACATTAGGTACAAAACATCTATTTGACATCTCCAAATTACCCCTATTTTACTTCGTTTATTGATAAAAATCTATTCCTCTGGTTCATCTGAATTGTAGTCTTCTTCTTGTTCAGGATTTCTGATCCTAAGTAGAAATTGAACAAGATCATAATTACTGTCATCATTCAAAGTTATTATGCAATTGCTATAGATATTAGACATACATGTGTGATTGAACAACGCAGCCCATCGACGAACATCATTGGTGAGGTATACAACATAAAGTCCACTGAAAATTAATGCCATATATGACCGAAAGTCGTCATATAAATCCATGAACGGGTGGTTAAATAGTATGAATTCTCCGTCAATCTCATGTTTAAAAGGTAAAACAAATCCATGTAATTTTAAAAAGTGGTAAAACACCATTGACCGTTCATCTTTTGATAGTAGAATTCCTTTGCCGAATGATTGATCTTCAAACTCAAATAGGTTATGCTTGAGCCACTTGTTAATCAGTTCGAAGTTTTGGTCATTTGACAAAAGAATATCATTTTCGTGAAGCGTATTTGTTGAATCATTTGGTCCTTTATGGGGCTTACCAATGCTTATTTCGTTGTCATCATCGGGATCCAAGTTTTCTTCTAGCATACTGTCAAGGGTAGTATTTGAGTCCAGATCAACATCAAACTTGTCATGGTCTTTATTGCAGTCGTTTTGCTTAATATCTTCAGAAGAATCGAGTAAACATTGATTTTCAATGTGAATTGTTCCACAACGATGGCATAATATCTCATTTGTGTTATTCAAGGAATTACACGTATTACAATGAAGGGTTCCGCATACTTCGCATAAAATATTATGGTCTGCGCAATCATCGTGTTCGCCAATGGATTGTGCCTTATCGGGTATCAAACTTAAATAGTGAAATTCAGCTATATGTCCTAAGTATAAAGTCTGCTCCAGTGCAACATCTCGTGGTATTATTTTTATTGGTTGAGAGTTTGGTAAACTTGATAATATTAGAATTGGAATCCGGAACAGACATGCGGCAGCAACAAGCACGGTATTATCCCCCCATCCTCCATCCCGTTCCATTCTTTCCAAATAACCATTCCAGTCTACATCGACCGTAAAATCACGAAAATCAAGGACAGGGTTATTACATAAAAAGTCAACTATTATATGACGTAATCTTGTGTACGAAATTTGGACATCTACTCGTGAAAGTTGCAAGGACAGCGCATGAAACATACAGTTACCATCTGATGGTATATCTCTGTCGACATTTAGATCTTCTTTCGCTGCATTTTGTTGAAGTCCAATCATTTTATCATGCATGGCTTCCTTGTATGATGTTGACATTACTCTGCTTTCGGTAATTATATCATTTAGTGCCTGAAGGGTATTAAGAACTCGTTGATTTTCGCCCTGCAAGTTAATGTTCTTTCTTTTTTTTGTTTTCTTTTGCTTTCCGTTGTTTGTCTCTTTCTTTACTTGCTATTTTGGATGTTATCCTATCTACCCTAAACCAATCTCTGGAAGTTGTTTTCTCCTGCGTTGTATACTGAACTTTGTACTTATGTAGATCTTTATTTATCGCAATTACAATTCCGTCTAATACCCTTGGCGCTGCAATTGATGAGCCTCCTCTATACACTCTTTTGTCTTTGCCTATAAATGTTACGTATACTTCATCGCCTATGTTATATTCGGATGGTTGATATTTTGCCAAACCATTTTTCTGCATATTCGCGCTAGCTTTTTTCGAAATATTAAATGCCTGACTTCTAACTTTTTCAATGTGCCTCATTCTTTCTGCACAGTCTTCACTCGGTATAAATGTCATATTCGACTCCTCGTTTGCAAATTCAATTGTTATGTCTTCTAAATTTGTATTTGTGAAATTACATTTTTGTGTTACAAAATTTGGTTTGATTCCCAATAAACATTCATAAGGTGATATTCCCAAAGACGAGTGAACCGCATTATTGTAAATTCTTTGTAAACTAGGAAGATTCGTCACCCAATCGCAAATGCCTCCGAATTTTGAATTAATTAAATCAAAACGAATTTTGTCTTTCCAGGTCCCATGAGATCTTTCTATTTTCCCCTGGCTCTGCGGATGGTAACTTGAACTATATATCAATTTAATGTTCATATCTTTACAGAGGCGTGTAACAACACCTTTGAACTCTGAACCTTGGTCACTCTGTAATATTTTAGGGTTTCCGAATTCCGAGTATATCTCCCGTAGCTTAGCAGCAACTTTTTCCGAGCTCTTATCAGACAATGGTCGCAACCACACAAATCTCGTGAACACATCCATTGTTGACAGAATATATTTATAAGAAACATCGTCTTTCTCCACTATGAGCTTACGCATGTCGACAAGGTCAACTTGGTGTCTTTCCATTGTTTTTTTTGGCATCAACAGGTATAAGTGGTGCTTTATTTGAAAATAATGGTCGTTTTTGTCTCTACATATCGTTGTTAGATATATATCTTTGAATCATAGGCTCCCTAATTCCAAAGTAATGTTCTTTAATTTGATGGTACAGTTTTCTTGCCCTGTCCGCTTTGCTTAAAGCATAAAACTTTTCTATACATTTTTCCAATTCCTCCCACGGAAGAACAATTTTCCCATCAATAGTAATCCTGTTCATTTGTTTACCTAAATACGGATCAATTATCGATTGCGTTCCAAAGTTGAAATGACTTATCTTTTTATATAGTCTTTTTTCCAGACTATTCCTTTCTTTCACTGGAATAACTTCTCTCCTTGACAACAGATTCATCAAAACTCGATAGTCGGAACAACTTAACTTAGGAGTACTTCTTCTCTGTCCCTGAAAATAAAGAATTGTGATTTCACTGTTGAGTAATAATCTTTAATTTTAAGGAAAATGAGGACAAAGCAAACTTTTAATAAAGGTAGACCAGACTCAAGCTAGCGAACAATAAGATGCATCAAGCTAGCGAACAATAAGCCAGCGAACAATAAGGAAAACGTGCCAAATAATCATGCCTAAAAACCGAAGACTTGCAATAACACGACACATAATTAAATATGATGACAAATACTTTCCAGTAGGAAGATGAAATGTAATTCCATTTTAACACAAAGTTTAATTATTTATTCGTGTATTAAATACAATTTTTTTTAAAGCCGGGAATCTAAAAAACTTTTTAGCTAAGTAACCCTTTCTCCTTTCTCTCTGATAAGGGATGGGCTATTGTCTGTATAATAATAATAACAATTGATAACAACAGGTTACACTAAACTAGTGTAGCGATACAATTAGATCTTCAAGCTTATAGAAATTCTACGATTGAAAAGTAAAGCTGATAACCATTATATTCACTTTCCGCCTAAGAACTAGCTAGTTCACGTAATAATTCAAAAGTAAATAGTCACTCAAGTAGTTTATTTATTACATTTCGCAACCTTAGGCAAGACCCCAACTTTGGACCTCCAAAAAAAAAAGTTCCGTAACTTTACCCACCTGGGTATTTGGGTCCAGGCAACCTTAAGCAAGTGCCTATCGAGTGTACCTAGTGTGGACAAGAGCTTTGCCGTAGGGACTTTGTTGTGATTTAAATAAGGGGGATGGTGGGGTAACCCGACCCCAACTTTGGACCTCCAAAAAAAAAAGTTCCGTAACTTTACCCACCTGGGTATTTGGGTCCAGGCAACCTTAGGCAAGTGCCTATCGAGTGAACCTAGTGTGGACAAAAGCTTTGCCGTAGGGACTTTGCTATGAATTAGATAAAGGGAATAGTAGGGTCACCCGACCCCAACTTTTGACCTTCAAAAAAAAGTTTCGCAACTTTACCCACCTGGGTATTTGGGTCCAGGCAACCTTAGGCAAGTGTCTTCCGAGTGTACCTAGTGTGGACAAAAGCTTTGCCGTAGGGACTTTGCTGTGAATTAAATAAGGGGGATGGTAGGGTTACCCGACCCCAACTTTGAACCTCCAAAAAAAGTTCCGTAACTTTACCCACCTGGGTATTTGGGTCAAGGCAACTTTAAGCAAGTGCCTATCGAGTGTTCCTAGTGTGGAAAAAAGCTTTGCCGTAGGGACTTTGCTGTGAATTAAATAAGGGGGATGGTGGGGTAACCCGACCTCAACTTTGGACCTCCAAAAAAAAAAGTTCCGTAACTTTACCCACCTGGGTATTTGGGTCCAGGCAACCTTAGGCAAGTGCCTATCGAGTGAACCTAGTGTGGACAAAAGCTTTGCCGTAGGGACTTTGCTATGAATTAGATAAGGGGAATAGTAGTCTCACCCGACCCCAACTTTTGACCTTAAAAAAAAAAGTTCCGTTACTTTACCCACCTGGGTATTTGGGTCCAGGCAACCTTAGGCAAGTGTCTTCCGAGTGTACCTAGTGTGGACAAAAGCTTTGCCGTAGGGACTGCTATGAATAAATGAGGGGGATGGTAAGGTCACCCGACCCCAACTTTGGACCTCCAAAAAAAAGTTCCGTAACTTTACCCACCTGGGTATTTGGGTCCAGGCAAGTGCCTATCGAGTGTACCTAGTGTGGACAACAGCTTTGCCGTAGGGAGTTTGCTATGAATTTAATAAGGGTGATGGTAGGGTCACCCGACCCCATCTTTGGACCTAAAAAAAACCCTGGATGTTAGGGTCAAGGCAACCTTTGGCAATTGCCTATCATTCGTACTTACCGAGTGGAAAGAAAGGCAGGAGTTGGTTGGATCAAGATTTTTCATAATCTTGGAGTCAATATATTTGTCGTTCAGATTAACAAAAATCTTTATCTTGACACCTTTCCTGTTCTTTTTTTTATGTCACTCTTACACTAATCATGACAAAAGAAGAAAACTGCGTGTAATATAGTTGTAAGCTTTTATTACTACAGAAAATCTAACAACAACAAAAATACTTGACGTTCTGAATTCTGTCTGTTTTTCTTCTTTTCTTTTCAAACACATATATATATATATATAAAAGCTAGAAGGTTAAATTGTTTCGTTCATTGTTCAAACATAAAGACAACAAACCCATCTCTAATCAGAGAGAACATTAAAAAGAGAAAGGATAAGCTAAAAGGAATTGAAAAACAATGTTTTAAATACAAGAATAACTAAATTAATTTTGTTTGTGTTAAAATAGTATTGCATTTCGGCTTCCTACTGGAAATTATTGTCATTATATTTCAAAGTACGTTTGGTGTTATTGCAAGTCTTCGGTTTTTAGGCATGATCATATTGGCGCGTTTTCTTATTGTTCGCTGGCTTATTTATCGCTAGCTTGATTAATCTTATTGTTCGCTGGCTTACTGTTCGCTAGCTTGAGTCTGGTTAAAGGTAGTAACATATATGCCGACGGTAATGACATCCAAACGATAACGTAATTTACAGGGGATCTATAAACGCTTCTCTTTCATTTGTTAATTTTTATATGTTATTTTAGAATGCGTTCAGAAAAAAAAGAAGGTTTCACTAAAACTCTAATACTTAAAAGGAAACCACTCTTAGTATGTCAATTGAGTATGTTCGGACAAATACGAATAGTCAAATTCGTTTTGTTAAACATACACTTTTTCCCTTTTTTGGTATTTCGGAAAAAATTGTGTGCTGTATTTAGACCCCGCTACCTAAATATTTGTTTGGCTTGCATACGTTGTTTTTATCAAACGCAATCAAAATTTGTATTTTATTTGACCGTTGTTTTCAATTCAGATTTGTTTATGCGTGCACATTTTGCACCTCATGTTTGCGGAGTACCATCTTTTCCGCAGGTTAATTGTTTTCTGTTTGGTAATACAGTAGTAATAAGGTCCATTTTGTTACACCTTTTTTGTGATTCGTTTTTTTTGCAATCGCCAATGGCAGTCAGTGCTGTTTTAGAAGAACCGTTGTTCAACCTGCTAGTCAAATTCGTTTTGTTAAAATATGTAATATTTTTCGATCTTTTGGAAAATGTTTGTGCTGTATTTAGAAGAGGGACGAAAGATACCAAAGGGACAGTCAAACTCATAAATCTAAAACAAACTGACAACGCCATGGCTAAAAATGAAAAAGACAAACAGAAAAACAATAGTACACATGACACAACATAGAAAACTAAAGAATAAACAACACGAACACCCTACTAAGAAATTTGTTTTGCATGCACACGTATAAACCTTGTTTTTTTTTTATCAAACGCAATTATAGGTTTAAACGTTGTTTTCAATTTAGACTGCTTTATATCGTTTATATACCGACCGACAGTAAGACGCTTATCAAAGTTGTGCGTCCGTTTGGCTGTGTGGGATGTACAAGTTTGCAGGCACGTCCGGTCAGAATGGGGACGTTATCCCAGATGCTAATTCAGACCAAACAACAAATTGGCAGTATTTGGCCACAGCCGTTAATATTATTATTCTCATAATTTATACATGTTGTATATAACTGAAAAATGAGGTTACCCGCATATTGCTAATTATGGCAACCGTACTGTCATATATATATATATATATTACTACCACAGATAATGGTAACTGAAGATAGGATTAAAACAATTTGGAAATCACCGTGGGAACACAATTGATTGATCGAAACCCTTACATTGTTCATCTAGATCTGTAGTAAATGATTCTATTCATAAAACAAAATGTTTTTTGATGCAGCGAATTATGCAAATCACAGGCCTACTAAATTCAAAGTCTTTGTTGGAAGGTTCGATAACTTCGATCAGACTTCTTCACAGGTCCTGTCTGTCCAAATGGCCAAATACATATAGGTGTTCAAACAATTGACAACTGAAACATCACCTGAATTTATAAATTACAACACAGGCAGTATCTTATTCTAATACATTGTATTTACAATAAATATACATTTCTGGAGGAGGGAGGGATTTTGAATGTAATTTTCCTCTGATAACAACAAGTTATTTAAGCAGCCTCTCCTGTTGGACCCGAATTAAAAAAGGATCGTGACGTCAAAATGTATGGTTCACTAACCACCAATAAAATTTGAGTTTTCTTAAACTCACTAATAACCAACCAATGTAATAGTACAGCGCACCGTGATAACTGAATTTAAATACAGGACTTAAATTCTATTATCCCAGATGCTAATTAAGACCAAACAACAAATTGGCAGTATTTGGCCACTGCCTTTAATATTATTATTCTCATTATTTATACATGTTGTATATAACTGACAAATGAGGTTACCCGCATATTGCTGATTATGGCAACCGTACTGTCATATATATATATATCAGTCTAAAGATTTGCACAACGGTACTGTATATATATATATATATTACTACCACAGATAATGGTAACTGAAGATAGGATTAAAACAATTTGGAAATCACCGTGGGAACACAGGTGATGGATCGAAACCCTTACATTGTTTATCTAGATCTGTAGTAACTGATCCTATTCATAAAACAAAATGTTTTTTGATGCAGCGAATTATGCCAGATTGACAGTGAAACAGGATAATGATTCATTGTCAACCGCCATATAATGAAGGTTCGCTGCCAAGCTGTGAGCCAAATACATCCACTAAAAATCGAAGCAAACTTCAAGTTACATGTAACTACTAGTAAAGTTGCTCAATAAATCGTAAAAAACTGTATATATCTACAGTAAAAATTTACACAAGATCAATTATACAAAGTTTGTCTTAGGTTACAATATTGTATTTATATCACCGAGACAAAAACTCAAAACAAAACAACATGTCATACTTATATATCAGTAGAGGGGAAAACATGACCATTGGTTTTAAGCATGAAAAACTCAAGACCACCTTGAATTGAATTTAAAAAAAATGTTATTGCCTATAACAGACAAATGCACCCCATCAGATTTATACGTTTTCAGTCCTAGAAATGTCTGGATAGCGTATACAATAACCACCCGATTCCAATATACAGTTAGCTACTACATTATTAACCATGTATCTACTTTTGTCCATTACCTTACCATTATTAGAATATCTCCATTTAAACGAGGCAACTTTTGTGACCACACAATTTTAGTGTCAGGCAAGTCCTTTGAAATAAAGGTCATAGCTTGTATCAACTTTTCTCTTAAGTCTTTAGTTTTTATATTCCCTAAATCATTAGCACCTACATGTACGACTAGAAATTTAGGAGGATCTTTATATTTTTATTATTCTTATTTGTCTTCTTAGCTGACTGGTGTTACCATGCCCGATTTCCCTTGCCACCAAATTTCTGTATTTAATCTGTCAAGACAGAGGTTAGTCCCACCCTTTCCATTACTTACTGCTAATTCTCCTATTCTCAAAAGACCATGATTGGCTTACGAGAAGGCAGCCTTAAACAACTTAACTGCATAACAGGAGGAACAAATAAACGGTAGAATTTTAACTGTTAATAGAAGTAATTCTTTGGTAATAGGCAATCTTGAATCCCTAATTTTGGCCTTGGGTGGTTAACTCCCTCCATCATTTTTTTAAATAAATTTGAGTAATCTCCAAAGACATTCAATCTACTGAAAAACTTATCCCTGCTAAATAACACTTATTAAAGGAATGGGAGTAACTTGCTTGAAACAAATATGGAATAAAATTGCACAATTCATACAATGGTATTGGCCATACATTTTATAAACCAAACAATTTCTGAACTCATTATAGGCCAATACACCTCTTTGATATGTTGTTAAGATACTTTGGGCAACTGAACTATCTACAAGGGACCCAATTATAGTTTGAAATTAATGTTTAAATCTTCTGGTATCCCTGCTGGGGTCGTTCTGGCTGTTGATTTGGTCTTATTTGCGAAGGCGAATTATATTGCTTGAATTGACAGTTTATAACTGAGTGAACACCATGACATTGTAGACATTCATGACTATATTGACAAAATGAATTGAAACATTTGCCGTTATAATTAAAGGCATAGCACTTCGACTTTTTATTCACATTTCTATTAGCAGAAAATGTATTGTAACCAGAAGAAACTACTTCCAAATTTTGTGTGCCACTACTATCAGCCATAAATAATAACCAAAGCTCTGGATCTACTATAGCCCATGAACTTGCCGGATCCAGTGTTTTGCGCAACCTAAATTGCTCATCATATAACTTCCAACCTAAATTATTAGGATTTCTTTTTGCACTTAAACGTACAACTGACATGTATTTAAGTAATTCTTGTAATCTACCTGAATGCACAGTACAATATACACTAACAAAAATGATAAATGCTGATGTCCATTGGTCAATAGACCCAATTTTGTTTTGCATATTTTCTGTTGGCACAATAAATTCACCCCTCTAAAAACGAGCTTTTGTGTAGCCTGCTGAGTATTGTTAATTAACAAAATGCCTAAATCAATAAATTCATTTTTTAAAATTTTTTCTCTAATACTTTGAGAAACATTAAAAGCAATATTAGCATGCATGCTGGGTATCTGAATAGGGTGGTCAAAGGTACTAAATGGCATTGTAAAACTTGAGGCACCATTAGTATTACCTAAGGAATGTTCTGGAGGATCTTGACTGGTTACAGTGTTGCACACTCTTTGGTCTGGTATTGGCACTCTTGAGTATAAAAGGGTATTAGCTGTGCTCGTCAAATCGACTGGCCCTGTACTTGCACTGGTATATATGCCTGTCCCTGTCTGTGAAAACAACATTGGGTATGTACCAGTAGAACTAGTAACGGGTATGAATGGGTAGCAGTATCAACTGTAGGCAACTGTGGTGCAGGTAATGATATAGTGTCAGGTACTCTCTGGTTAGCCTTTTTCCTTGCTGATGCAGCAGCCACTATTGGCAAATTTTTCCTTTTCCTGGCAGACCGCCTGAGCTGTGCTGACATGACTCCTAAAAAAATAACTAGAATTTAAAAACAAAAAACAAAAACACTGTCTGAATACTCGGTTAATCCAGATTGATTATTGCTTGATTAAATGTCCAGTAGAAAATATCACACATGTGTAATTAATATATACATGTATATACGAAGCAAAATACTGATGTATCACAAAATGCACTAGACAGCTAAATTAAATTAAATAGGCTGTGACCGGTTTATTATTTAAAAGAAGACATTACTATTAATAAGGTTGTGTGAATTGCATGTAACTCTGTACTCCATTATCCATCAGGAACACCTATATTCGATAATTATTTGACTTGATGTTATTGTTTACATTAAGTACCAATTGACCTCTTGGTCCGAGTATTGTTATTTCGTAGTGCATTTCTTTTAGACAATAAATGAAAATTTAAAAAATCCCACCTGCGCTTTCTCAATAATATTTTTACAGTGTGTTGTACTACTTTTGGGACAAATTATATCAAAATTATAGAAAACTTCCTCAGCTCTAACTCAAAATATGGACAATTTTATGTTAAGGGGGTCTTGAAATCTTTTGACAGCTTCCGAAGTGCTAATTTTTGACCTTTTTAAGCTGGACCTAATCACTACTTTACATTAATATTTATGACCCAATTTTTTTTACAGTGTCATTCCAACCCCCAACTTGCTATATGAGGCATAAAACATGGAAAAATAAATTTGGAAGGGGTATAACAAAAATTGGCAAGTAACACACTGTCCACACTAAGGACTATATTCGTCGACAACGAAAATCAAAGGACGATAACTGTGTACTCGGACCTAATAGGATAGAAAAAGTTGACCAATCTTAATAAAACCTGGTATGACTAAAGCTTAATATATTATAAGACTGCTTACAAAGTTTCATAGCAATAGGATATATATTATAGACAATATGATTAATTTTATATTCAACTTTGCGTGTTAAATTTAGACGTTAAAATTGAGAAATTTCAACTATCAACATTTGGGGCTTTTAAAATTTAAATATTGCAAAAAATAACTTTTAAAATGCCTTAATATATAATATATCATGTATTTAAAGCAATAAAGTACTCATTTGATATATCAGACTTAGCATAATTATTCAAAAGTCAAATTTATATGAACCTGTGCCTAAAAATGGAGGTTTTCCAATGAAGGGGGGCCTTACATGAAGATGTAATATTTTCAAGCAATTTTAAATTTGTGAAGCTTTTTGATTATAAATAATCCTTACATATGTATTTAATGTACTTTAAATGGAAACAAAACTTACAAATAACATATCATATTAGTTTAAAAGGGTCTTAGGCCAAGTAAGACTAAAAATAATTTAGGGTCAATTTAGGCCGTAACATATATTTACATTTAAAAATGCATATTGAAGCTATAGGAAATACAAATTTGTGTCTTTTCTATCATTTCTATACTCAGGTGACATGATACAATAAATCTGAGCACAAAAAGGCTCTAACATTCAACTTTTTAGCAGACAGTATGGTCTGATACAAAGATTTTTCACTTTTTAGTGAAAAACTTGAATGCAATTTTAGTCTCAACAGGCTTATATTTGAACCACATGCTATCCTACAGAAGTAAAGAAAGATATTATGTGAAATGAAACAGGTACAAAAGACATTGTTAAGTGCTTTTTATACAAATTTAGTGAGGTCTTTATTATGGACTTAGACTTTTATGTGCCATGCTCCTCACATTTAACTTGATCCAAACAGGGCGTTAGACGAGGGTAATTTATACAACACATTTTGCTCATATTGTCTGAGATAATCTTCTTTTCTGTAGATTCAGAGTTCACAAATGAGTAATAAAACTGGATTAAAGCATAGAAACACAAAAATTGACACATGAAAACATGTCAGATAGAAAGTCAGAATGCCACTTATGCATCAAAATTGAAAAAGCTATGAAATGCTTATTTTGACCATATAATGCCAAAATTGGTCATTTTTGCAGAAATTCTATCAAATAAAAGTTTAAATCCTTTAGTTTTATGCTATTTGACAAATTGATACCATCAAATCATTCAGGGAAGTTGCCAAAGTACAGATTCTATATTTCCTGATATAGAAAAAGTTGACCGTTGGGGAATCTTAATAAAACTTGGTATGACTAAAGCTTAATATATTATAAGACTGCTTACAAAGTTTCATAGCAATAGGATATATATTATAGACAATATGATTAATTCTATATTCAACTTTGCGTTTAAAATTGAGAAATTTCAACTATCAACATTTTGGGCTTTTAAAATTTAAATATAGCAAAAAAACACTTTTAAAATGCCTTAATATATAATATATCATGTATTTAAAGCAATAGAGTACTCATTTGATATATCAGACTTAGCATAATTATTCAAAAGTCAAATTTATATGAGCCTGTGCCTAAAAATGGAGGTTTTCCAATGAAGGGGGGCCTTACATGAAGATGTAATATTTTCAAGCAATTTTAAATTTGTGAAGCTTTTTGATTATAAATAATCCTTACATATGTATTTAATGTACTTTAAATGGAAACAAAACTTACAAATAACATATCATATTAGTTTAAAAGGGTCTTAGGCCAAGTAAGACTAAAAATAATTTAGGGTCAATTTAGGCCGTAGCACATATTTACATTTAAAAATGCATATTGAAGCTATAGGAAATAAAAATTTGTGTCTTTTCTATCATTTCTATACTCAGGTGACATGATACAATAAATCTGAGCACAAAAAGGCTCTAACATTCAACTTTTTAGCAGACAGTATGGTCTGATACAAAGATTTTTCACTTTTTAGTGAAAAACTTGCATGCAATTTTAGTCTCAACAGGCTTATATTTGAACCACATGCTATCCTACAGAAGTAAAGAAAGATATTATGTGAAATGAAACAGGTACAAAAGACATTGTTAAGTGCTTTTTATACAAATTTAGTGAGGTCTTTATTATGGACTTCAACTTTTATGTGCCATGCTCCTCACATTTAACTTGATCCAAACGGGCGTTAGACAAGGGTCATTTATACAACACATTTTGCTCATATTGTCCGAGATAATCTTTTTTTCTGTAGATTCAGAGTTCACAAATGAGTAATAAAACTGGATAAAAGCATAGAAACACAAAAATTGACACATGAAAACATGTCAGATAGAAAGTCAAAATGCCACTTATGCATCAAAATTGAAAAAGCTATGAAATGCCTATTTTGACCATATAATGCCAAAATTTGTCATTTTTGCAGAAATTCTATCAAATAAAAGTTTAAATCCTTTAGTTTTATGCTATTTGACATATTGACACCATCAAATCATTCAGGGAAGTTGCCAAAGTACAGATTCTATATTTCCTGATTTCACCTCTTAATAGGATAGAAAAAGTTGACCAATCTTAATAAAACTGTATGACTAAAGCTTAATATATTATAAGACTGCTTACAAAGTTTCATAGCAATAGGATATATATTATAGACAATATGATTAATTCTATATTCAACTTTGCGTGTTAAATTTAGACGTTAAAATTGAGAAAATTCAACTATCAACATTTGGGGCTTTTAAAATTTAAATATTGCAAAAAAACACTTTTAAAATGCCTTAATATATAATATATCATGTATTTAAAGCAATAGAGTACTCATTTGATATATCAGACTTAGCATAATTATTCAAAAGTCAAATTTATATGAACATTTTTTGGCCTTGAACCATTTACGATACCACGTGTTTTACTTTCAACAGGGGATATTTTGACCGATCACTAAACTAAGGTAGGCAAGCGATACTTTCTGTAAAATAACACATTGATATCAATCTTTAATCATAATAGTTATTTAAGTTTATTGACTATACCATGGATGCAAATTTAAATATAAGAATACATCTAGATGCATGCTTTATATCTATAAGTTGTAGAACGAGATGGTCAATTTCCGTAAATCTCAAACTTGTTAAAGTCGTATGAAACATTAAATTAAAACAATATACATGATATATGCATATGTGTTTTTATAACGAATTGGCAAGTTCTAGTTTGGGTTAGTTTTTGGAAATTGTGTCAGATGTCCGGACTCTGGGTATTTTAATAGCAATGCAAACATAAGGTAAAAGACCAAGTCAGCCTTGTCTCGCATTTTTTTTTATCTAAAAAATCTCGGAAGTAGCCACGTATAAACATATCCATATTTCTAACTTATTTTGTTCCTCAAGTTATTATCTTTTGACTTAATTTATTGATTTTAAGATAACGGTTTTTATTTCACACAAAAATTCCGTAAGCTTTAACTACTGTTTAATGAAAGGTAAAAATTTAACTGCAGACCAACGCTACTTTAAATTGTTTACTGTAATGTGACTAGAGTAAAAAAACAAATCGAGTATTTGAACTTTTAAATTCAAAGTAAACAAAGTAATAAAACAGATAGCAATCACAATTTTATTAGAAGGGATTAGTTGCGGCTAATTAAGTAGGCAATTGGCTTCAGTAGAAATTTATTAGGTGAGGCAGGTATTTAAAACACGACCGTTTGAAATAGCATTCAAAGCGCAGATTGTCAGTCGCCGAACACGTTGCTCATCTTCTCGTTTATCGTCAGGGGAGAAGTTTAAAGACGAGATGACCTGTCCTTCTCCACGAAAAGTGAAGACATTAAAAACGCAACAAGAGCCGATGTACCGTTTGTCAAAAGAACATTATCTTCAGAACCGTGTACAATTAGTAGAAGTATTCATAAAAGGCTTTTCCTTAAAGGGTCTAAGGTCAGTCGGTCTACGACAAAGAGAGCCATAGTCCGTGCAGGCCTCACCTGTACCCAATCAAGGTATTGCCAGATGGTACGACACGTAAATAAATAGAAGAGAGTAGCCTTTTGCAAGATGCTTGTGGAGAAAAATTATCAGTTTAATGACATGATATTCACGGATGAGTGTATCGTTCAGCTCGATCAAAATAAAGTACCCATTTACAGAAGATTGGACCAAGTCAGACACCATCATTACCAAAACTAAAACATCCTCTTAAGGTTTATGTTTGGGCTGGTATCAGCAAAAGAGGCACTACACCCATTCTAATATTCGACGGGACTATGAATTGACAGTTCTTTATCGACATCATCCTGAGGGACACCTTCCTGCGTTACGTCAGACGGAAATTTCCGGATCAACACCGACTCCAAATAGACAATGATTCAAAACACAAGTCCAACGTTTCCAAAAACTTTATGACGGGCAACGGCATTAACTGGTGGGATGTGTGGACATCGGGTATGTATGTTAGAGTTACTAATTGTTTGATGGTTAGTGCTAAGTAGACAAGTTTATAGGTGAAGAAAAAGAGTAATCCTTATGTTAACAACACTAACTGATTATAAAATAATGACTAAAGTTATCTACAAAAGACAATATAATGAGAAAGTTTTCGGACAGTTTAATATTGGTAGTTTTAAAAAGATGTCAATACAGTTATATGATTGATTGTTGGTTGCTTAACGTCCAGTGGCAAATATTTCATGCATATTCAGGACGAGAACAAGTCAACAATAAATACTAAAGGTAGGTTGATACAATAGAGGCAATATATGGTAATGGTCGGGGAAATTTGGACTGCCACTGGAAAATAAGGGTATATTGGATAGGGACAGAAATTTAGCTTTGCAACAGGCCACCTACGGACCCCAATACAGTTATAAATCTAATTATTGTCTTGAAGCGTTTCGAAGAAAGTTTAAAAAATAACCTGAAATATCCTTTACAGCAGTCCTAAGTGTAAATTATGACTCTGCTCAATATTTTCAAACGCTATATAAATAGTTTAATTGTGATAATCTACTGCAGAGAGTGCCGACTTGAAAGCAATAGAGATGGTCTGGGTCCAGCTGAAGAGACATATGTCTACTATCAACATGACGTCAAAAGAGGATTTTGTTAACAACATCCGTCTCTTCTGGAGTACTTACATGACTAAACTGCAATGTGCCACCTACATCAACCATGTCTACAAAGTTGTGTCAGTGTGCATTTTGATGATAGGACAAGGTACAGGCAGCATCCCTAATAAGATCTTCAAGGAGCCATCCTATGGGGAGAGTATTACTTTACGTTTTTCCAAATTTTGTTGTGGTCTCCAGATTATGACTACGTCTGTAAGAGACTTGGGTTTGAAAGACAGCAAGAACAATAAAACAAGACCACAAACAGCAGATCAATAAACGGTCCTTTTCAGGGCCACCATTTTTTTCAAAAAGAGTAAGATTTGCTGTACTTTAGTCCAGACATTTCCTTTCTATTCTATTCTTATTCCTCTCATTCTGAACACCCACATCAATTAAAATAATAAGTCCCCGAATCTTGATTTCCTATGTTAAGGAAGACAAAGGTGTAGAACTTTTCCCCAACAAATAAATAGTGGTCCAACAAATTCCAAAAAAAAAAAACCCCAGAATAACGTAAAATTGCGCTCAAGCAAATCATGGAAAAAACATGTATCCATTGTTCATTGTATTATTATGCATGTGCATTTTTTCTAGCAAATAACCATCTATTTTTATACAAGCTTGTTCTTCCATTATTCAAAGCAGTTCCTGTTCAGTGCAGTTCCAGCAACAAGTATAACACGGTCACCCACATTACACATACAAACATCAGCAACTCCAGTAACTCTGTCCAACACAACCCAAACAAAGTTCACAGATTGGATGAGCATTAAAAGATTCAAGAGGTATCTATTCCGAGATCAAGACAAGAACAGACAGGAGCCACTCCATTGAATTCCACAGTACATCCTGCAACAAGAGCATTTTCAAAACAGATTGCAGACGCAGACACTGTCCAAAATATCACAGATAATTTTGAGCAGGATATAGGTACGATACTGTTAAATAACAACACAGGTCTAACAACGGTATCTTCAGGCGAAGAATCCGACATTGAAGATAATATTTCAGTTATTTTAAATAGTTCAATAATTTCGTTCAACCTAGATTGAGAATCTGAAATGGCTTTAGGTTTGTCATTACACAAATTCAGTGACGAAAGCTGTTGTGTACCAATAATATGGTGGAATTTATTTGAATCATATAGAGCGTTACATAATAATAATAATAATAATCTGTATTTGTCATATAAGTAAGATTATACTTGTGACATAAACAAAAGTAACAACAACAATAAACATTAATAGGGTAATGTCAGTTCAGCCTTTATAACTGACAGGACATGCATCTTTAAGGTTTCATAACCTTCACCCAAATACAAAAGGCAATATTGATAACTTAAAGCATTCTGTCATGAAGTCATTTTAGACCTCATTTTATATTTTGGTGAAAATTTTGTTTTCAGCAAAAAGGCATAAGTTTAAGATATTTTATTTATTCAAAGTTCATTTCGAAGCTGCAGTATTAATTAAAAGTATTTTTGTTTTATATTCGTTCATTATTGTTGAAGGAAATCTTTTTTATGTTCTCAAAATATTTAAGATAAGAATTTCAAATCTAACAGATATTTATTTTAGCATTTGTCACTTTAGATTTTCTCTTTGTTAGGCATTATTTTTATCAATTTAAGATGTTTAGCGACAAGCTAAGTGGACACAATTAGACATGTTTTTTACTAATTCTATTGTCCGGTAAACACAAACAAGTTGTTGTGTAAACAACCTAGGTCTAGGTAACCTGGTCAATTAGGCTTCTTTGTCCTGTCCAGCAAAGACCTTTCTACGCCCCTATTTATCCCAAAATATCAGGGTAACTAAGATAGATTGATTGTTTAACAAATCTGATTGGACGAACCTGAAACAGTAACGCAAAATCGAACAAGTGAATTTCGGTCCCAAAAGTGGCATTATCGAATGCGCTTTAGAAGATATAACATCTAAAACCAAATTCACTGTGTTTGTTTTAACTGTTTTCAGGTGAGTCAAGTATTTTTATTTATTATTTTATTTAATTGTACCATGAAACTTCGTTATGTTTCATTTCCATTTTATTTAGTAAAGATAAAGTTAAATTATCTATAAATTCTGAAAGGACAGAAATCAAGACCAAAGTGTTGTTTCTCGATCAGTGTAAATAGATGTATATATGTTCAAAAAAAGGTGGGTTAATTCTTCACAAACTTTCTGTACTCAAGGGTATTTTTAAACGCGTTATCGAATTAAGTTTTACGCTCGCATGTTGGAAATGATAATTTTAACTTATCGCTTGTTCATACTTAATACGATTTAAGGTCAGTTCCGCAAGGATAAGACATTGATTATTTTAATAAACGCGTTATGCGTAATTTTCACAAGTTAAGATTAATTTATTAAGAAATTATGTATCGTAAACTATTCTTGTCGTTTAGTCCTATATTATTATGAGTCATGAATTTTGATACAAAGCAAGCATTTATATTTTAATAGCTAGTTTCCCCATTTCATATTATATTGTTTCATATTTATATTATTTGAATATTCACATTTAGTTTTGTAATGCTAAGTTTGTCTCGATTTCGAATATTTCTCAACCAATGCTCATTGTCGGAATTGATTATTTTTGGGTTGATAGGTTTATAGTTTTAGTTTTTACAAGCGCCATTTATGCTCTACCATGTTTATATTTCAAAAGATACCAGATCGCAACATGTTCTTACATGCCCCTTGTCAAATTATTATATGTTCATATTTTATGCTGTTCAGCACGTGCTTTATGTTCTGTTAGGTTCAAATAGTCGGTCTCGCATTATGCTCATATGTTTAAGATTAAGTCCGCATCTTGCTCATATATTTGAATGCTAAATAAGCGTTTATTTATAAGAAATATTATAAGCATACGTGTTCGTCAGTTTAAATGCATATGCTTATGCATTTACATAAAGTTTGTATACTATAAATATTATTTGATCATTTATATTGGAACATTATTTGAATTATATGTTTCTTTTATTTGTACTATATACTATTATATTGTTGTTAATTATATTGATTAGCGAATGCGCTTTAGAAGATATAACATCTAAAACCAAATTCACTGTGTTTGTTTTAACTGTTTTCAGGCCCTTACCCATACTCATAAGTCCGTAAGGTGTGATGTTGGTTAAATCCAACCATAACAGGCAAACGGCAGTCCATAAAACCCAGGATCCGACAAACCCGATAACAGTCAGAAACCCAATTCTGACAACTGGCGGAGACCCTAAGGTTCAACAATACGGTACCTCACTAATATATGTATTGGTTGAGATCACAAGAAGTAATAGAAAGAGACATGCCAGCCCCAGAAAATGCAGCAGGTCAGTAGGAGGCCGAAATCATTCAAGTTCCGGTCAACGCACCAGCAGAAGTCATGGCACCACTCAACGTTCCAATCGTTCCAGCCCCTCAAGGACCGCCACCTGGTTTCCCTGTGCAAAGATACAACGTGAACATAGAATTTTTCACGGGAAAAGTGACCGAGAAGGGTTTCAAGAAGGGTATGGGACATATCATACTCCCTAATCGGTCAAAGACCATGCATGCCCTCAGAGAAATTGCCAACGTTGCAGAAATGACTATTGCTGTGTCTGGTCAGCCACAGATGGAGGACATCACATCCACCATCAATCAAGCTGTATGTTCTGCAGTCAAATCGGTTGAAGCCAACATGCTAGATAGCATCATGACAAGGATGGACACAACATTATCCGCCATGAACCGACCAGACCTCAGACCAGATTACAGACCAGAACAGCACAGAGTCAAGTTCAACACAAAGCAAAACCACCAGTACAGTACAAAATCAGAAGACTGTGGAAATGCTTGATATAAACTCTAGTTTTAGTTTAAATATTTCTTGTTTTTATATATTTCTTTATTCTTAAATATAGTGTTTCTTGATTTGTTATTTTATATGACAATAATAATTATTCATTTGAAATACCCTAAAAAGATTATAGATTTCAGTAATGAACAACTTACTCCGAAGGCAAAAGTTCGTATGATAAATTTGTGGGGCAGATTATTAAATGATCAAGAAAGTAAAATATCTTGTCTACTATATACACTTTTATTAGTCAATTTTACTATGTATGGATATGAAAACAAATGGCTTGTTTATATAAAAAATTTTTATTCTGGACAGCTGTGGAATGTCAAACATTTGGAATATGCAATTTGCTGATAAATGGGTATTAAAAGTGTTGAACAAAAATTGCAAGACCAATATAAACAGTCATGTTTTTCAGAAATAGATGCTTCACCAAAAGGATTATGTTATAGATTTTTTAAGACAGAAATTAAGTTTGAAAAATATTTTAATATTTTGTCAAATAACCATTTGTATACTTTATGTAACTTTAGATGTGGCAGTCACCGATTGCCGGTTGAGACGGGAAGATGGCAGGGTAGCGCAAGAGACAATAGAGAATGCCAATTTTGTGACTCACCTGACATTGGTGACGAATACCACTATATTATGACTTGTGAAGCATAACAGATAGAACAAAACTGTAATCTGACTATTTTTGGAAAATTCCAAACACATGCAAATTCTGTTTTATTCGATTTTACAAATACTGTACAATTAGAAAAACTGTAAATTTATTAAAAGTATTAATGTGAAAGCATATCTTGAACTATGTAACTTACATGTAGTTTTTCATACATGCATGTATTTAGTCTATTTATATACCATTCTCTGTAACTGTGTATTTAGTTTATGAGAATACAAGATTCAGTTATAAGTGCGAAAGATAATGCATGTATCTCATGCTTAACTTCAAATAAAAACAATTATCGCTTTTTTCTTGAAAGTTTAGCCGGAGGACAATAATCCGATTATTATTGTATAAGATTGGACAATAATAGATATATTCTATGATAACCTTTTGTATGTTTTAAGACCATACACATTAAATTTATGTAGGCTTTATTTTCTTGTTTTAAATATTTCTTTTTTGTAAAATATAATGTTTCTTAATTTATTATTTTAAATGACAATACTAATTATTTATTTAAAATAACCAAATAGATTATAGATTTCATTAAATAACAACTTAATCCGACGGCAGTTATAATAGTGAAAGATAATACATGTATCTCGCACTCAACTACAAATAAAAACAAATTATCGCATTTTTTAAAGTTTATCCGGAGGACAATAATCTGATTATTATTGCATCATATTGGACAATAATAGATATATTCTATGAGAACCTTTAGTGACTATAAACATTGCATTTATGTAGGTTTTATAAATGTTGCGTGGGAAGCTTTCACCTAGCTTTCAAACTGTACACGTATTTATACATTTGTATACGGTCTTGCATTGAAAGCAGACACATAGTCGATTATAGACCAACATACTTTAATGTAACCCGTACGGAATTTGCCGGGGTTTTATTGGGGATGATTCCTCGATTTCCGTAACATTTGCAGCCAAGCGAGTATTTAACTTATGAACTAGTCCAAGTTCTATGAAAAAATTGAGGAACCAAAGTTTGAACATTTTAACGCATTCGAAACCGAACACGCGTATGGCTACAACGATACGAACTCATGTGCGATGACAAAAGCGTGCACGTGTTTCACCCAACAATTACGTTTTGACGTGGTAATTATATGAACGGAAATGTAAATAGTTTCATCTAAGTTCAGAAAATATGTGGTTGCCATCTGCGGTTTTAACGTTCACTTAATAATTAATAGATCTCGGGAGTGTTTACGGGTATTAATTACATACGTAATAATAACACAGGTAACTTCTCACCTTTTGTTTAAAGCTGAAATCTTGAATATCATATTTTTGGTTTGAAATTTATGTGTTTACGGGAGCGTATACGGGTATTAATTACATACTAGGTAATAACACAGGTAACTTCTCACCTTTTCTTTAAAGCTAAAATCTTGAAAACCATATTTTTTGTTTGAAATTCATTTGTTTACAGGAAATTTCAAATCAAAAATAGGATATAGACATAATGTCGCAGAATAAAAAAATAATCACTATTTTTGCAAATGAAACATGTATATGATTTTCTTTCTTTTAAATTTCTGAAGAATGAGGATGACTGGGGATAAAAACGTTTTCATCCGTTCTTCCGAGCAACATTTAACTATGGTCGGGTTGCTGTCTCTTTGACACATATCCATTTCCATTCTCAATTTTATTTTAACTCGTTTACCATGTTTACGTTTGGCTAATCATTACCCTTACCTTTTCAACATTGTACGCGTCGATTTCCAAGCAATTACAGGAGAAAATTACGGTCTGTGTTTTTTTTTGTTCAATTGGTTAGTTAGCATATAAAACATGTAAAATAATTTCTAATTCACTTTCAGATTATTTTCATTTCTTTTTATTATTTTTGTTTGCAAGTTTATTTTAATTTTATTTTTAATCTGTAGGTTTTAAACTTTTATTTTGTAAATACGTTTAGTATAATAATTTAAACAAAGTTTATACTATTTTTGCTTTAATCTTAAATAAACTAAAATAAATGTTCAGATAAAAAGGAGTATAAGCAATATGACCAACAATAAAAGGAAATTGACCCAAGAAGTCCACAACAAGGGGGATCACCTGATTTTCAAGTTTACAAACATAGTGAGGTCACAAATACCAAATGCCAAAAGCTGAGGGTGAAGCCAAGATAAAACTAAAACCCCTGTGTCACACAATGGAAAGGGCGAAAAATGTTTCCCCCAAGTGAAACACTGATTATTACATCAAGGGCTAAACAGTTCCTGCAACTGACCCTTAACTCACTTCATTATCTGATAATAACAACGATAGGAAGTGTTAATGATCAAGCCATAGAGGTAAAATCACTTTGTGTGCTGGTTCACGCTCCATCTGAAACAATGAGGCAAAAATTACTTGGCTTGGACTAAACTGGGTGAATTTCAGATAAAAGTGTCTTTATTTGATACGGACCACAAAAAAGAAAATAACTATTGAAGCAGCTGCTACAAAAGAAAAAAAAAACGAAAATAAGGTTACTAAAATTAGTCTATAAAGTTATACCTTATTCTAAATCTGTTGATACTGAAATCCTAAATATTAAAAAGCAGGAAAATAAACTAAGACAAACAGGGGTAGATATCAAAATTGTTAAACAATTCGGTAAAGTTGGTTATCTTTTAGTTACTCTATCTGATAAAGACTCAAAACTTAAATCTATTCCCTTCACAAGTCAGGGACAAGACTTAGAGTATGATGTACTGCCATAGAAACCTAAACTTCAATTTTGTACTAAATTCACAAGTTAAGGGCATAAAATGTAACAACTGTGGCGGTAAACATCAGACAATAGGTAAATCATGCCCCAAATATATATTCCAAAAAACAGGTATTGGAAAATATGTATAGTTATAAAATGTCATTTGTCAAGCTAAACAAAAGGCACAACAAAAAGGTGAAACCATACCTAAAATAATAAGTTCCCTAGTGTTAGAAGATGAAACCATACCTAAAATAATTAGTACATCAAATGTCACAACTGGAAAATCGGGCGTATTACGCTTCCGCAATTTTACCAAAAATCCAGATTTACGTTTCCGCATTTTCGTGCTTTCCAGGTGTGACATTTGATGTACTAATTATTTTAGGTATTACATTTCCGCATTTGTACCTGTATTTCACCTGTAAAAAATGGTAATAGTAATATACAAGACTTTCTTTAATTATAATATTTTTTCTTGATTTGTATTTTATTATGACAATACAATTCCTTCAACATGTATATTATATTCAGATTTAACATTTTAAGTTCTTTTCAAAAGTCAACATGTGAAAAGTCACCCCATATGCATTTCTCTCCGAAATCAATACATATTGACTTTGAACAGGTCATGCACAATGTTGTAAGAGTAATGTTTACTAATGCAGATATAAACTGCTGCAGATTTCATCTCGGTCAAAGTTGATGGCATAGAATACAAACTATTGGACTAAGTACCAAATACAAAGAAAGGTCAAATTAAGTAGGGACATGGCCCAACCAGTTTATTTTAGATTCGCCTTCTTATTATCAGAAGAGATTGAGGATAGTTTTGTAGAATATATTATGGTAGTTATTCCACAAAACGAAAAATGTTTTGAAATTTGCCGACTATATCCTAGAAAATTACATTGCCGCCGATTTTAAGTTTCCATCGCAAATATGGGCATCTCCTTCCGACACAGAAGCCAACAGAACTACAAATGGCCCGGAATCGTTTCATTCTCATTTAAACTCCAAACAACAACTTAGATCAAAATTCGGATTTCACGATAACCATGTCTAGCAATGCAGAGTATGAGTTTTTAAAATATCTTATATATTGGCTTAAATTCAGCAAACTCATGACATTTTTTCTCAAACATAAATGGCATTTATTCAGCACCTATTAATGTGGATCAATGAGCTCAGCATACTACCTTACACAACTATAGCAGAAAACATTATATTTGTGACAATGTATATATGTTTTATGAGTGTATATAGAATTGATTAACTTGATTTTCTAATCTTATATGTTTATATTTGTAGTTGATTTTATGTGGCTTTTGCGTCAAAGCCAATTAAGGCAGAGGGGAGATGTTATAGATATATTTTGAAATTCCGAATTTGCAAAATAGGAAATATAACAGCTTTGCAAACTTTCTTTTATTAAATATTTTATTTTTTATTTTCAAAATGAATTTGTAAAAATGGACAATTTAAAAGAAAATAGATTTTACAGATGTTTGACAAATATTGATAATTATTCATTCATTATTTATACATGCTATATTTTGAATAAAAGAAATTAGGCCTATAGTCAAAATTACATAGATTGTCGCAACATAGGTATACGAATAGTTCAGATTAAAGTGTCAGCTTGGTTTACAAGACAAAAATATGAGTGACCAATTAAAATGTTGTGGTCAGTTACGAAATTATGTAACGAGAATTTTCATTGGTAAAACGAAGAAAACCTGAGCAACGACATTTTTAAGCTAGTGTTTTGGGCTATTCGTCAGTTGCCATGAGATTTCAGTTATAATAAAATCAAGTTATTTTGGAATTCTTCGTTTTTACCAGGCAAGCTAAAGTCCAGACGACATAGGCTGAAAGTCAAGTACGACAGTAGTACAGAGTATCGATTACTAAAATGATGCTCGTATGTGACATGATGTGTTATTTTATTTATATTTTTAATAGTATGATTGCTTATCAAAAAGATGTTTAATCTTTTAGAAAATAAATTCATATTGAAATTGTCGCACATGTATACCAACACGGCGGAAGCAGAAAAAATTCCTCCTACTGGCAACTCGCAACAATTTAAAAAAAAATCGCCCCCAACTGGTTTACCAACTCGCCCAATAACGCAAGGGTGATGTATTCACTTTCTGTCGCAACATCATGGCTTTACCACTATTATCAGCTCGTCACATTGAGCCGAAATTTGTAAAACTGACCAGCCAAGTAACTGACCCAGTTCTGCAGAAGTTCGTCAGTTATGTCCGCAAAACATGCATCACCAGCGCATTCTACTAGATAACAACATGGTGTGTTTTCAACTAACCCACTAAGACCCAACAACGACGCCTGAACAACGTCGAAAAGCCAGCCTTTTACACCCTCAACAAGAAACTTCACGCAGAAGCACAACTCCTTCCAATACAGATCACTTAAGTGTCCAAGGGTAAGCCTACTCGCTACCAGCGCAAGCAAGCCCGAACTAACGAAGCCATCATATTCAACATGTGAAAGCAGTGTATTGCAGGCAGCATATCTACAACCAGACTCTTAAGCTGTTGTGGTCGTGTCAACGGCCAGGCAGTGGAAGCAGACAGCTACTGAACTTTCTGATAATAATGTATTCATGTTCTTGTTTCTAGTGCTTGTTAGACTTGATTTAATGTATGTGTGCTTTACTAGTAAATGTTATTTTTATGCATACTTATGTAGATGTGCAAACCTATTATCCGATAATAAAATTATGAAAACATACATGATTCTTGACTTATTCTTTTGTAGACGAAACGCGCGTCTGGCGTATATACTAAATTTAGTCCTGGTATTTTGACGAGTTTATCTTAAAAAAAAAAACATTGAATATATTTACCATAAAATAAACGTTTATTTCAACAAATAAAAAAAAAAAAAAATGCATTTCAAATGTTTCCATTAGTGAGCCGAATTGGAAGGCCTAAAGTCAGTACAGTTTAATCATTTCTTTCATAAGTGGGGCTAGTAACCATGATTTATATTCATACTTTAATTCATCAGAGGGAAGGGTACGTTGGTAGACATATATGCAATGGTTTTATATCCTTTATCATAAGTGTAGACAGTTGGCATGACTCAATATTAGGATTTTCCTATTTTTCATAAGTTGAGCGAATTAAATTGGCATATCTCAATTCATCAGGATTTTTTCGGTACTAATATACACCGCTCGTGAGCGCCTGGGAGAATAAATTAACGATATTTATAATTATAAATGTTTTCCTATATAAAAAAATCATTACGTGTTTTTTTCCTCAATGCAATTTGAGATATGTACGATGTTACATCTAAAATGGTTAGAAAGTGCACTTTTAAATTAAAATTTTTATACAAGTTAGTGAGTAAATATAAACAAGAATGTATAAAAGAATCATGACCGATATTGTACTTAATCAAAAAGTAAAATCACAAAAATATTGAACTCAGAGTAAAACCCAATCGGAAAGTCAATAATCACATATTTCGTTATTTCAAAAACAAAAATCAGTGTCGGATTGATTGATTGATTGATTGTTGGTTGCTTAACGTCCAGTGTCGGAGGTCGTACATTCGCAACTGTATGGTGAACATTTTTCAAAGTTTTGTTTTTGATTAAACACACGTGCATTGACGGTGGAAGATCGTGGAAGGGTTTCAACATGCCCCTTGGAAAAGAGTTATAAGTTAAACCCAATGCTAAAGCAATTATGATATTCTGGCCTTATGGAAGTTTGCAGTAAAACAGGAAAGGGGAATGCTACCCACTATCACTTCATCCGAGTACAGCGAAGAGACGTTGGTGGTACACTTGGACCATGCTTCATCTGCTGTTGGAACGATACAATAGTGGTGCGAGTTGATGAGAAAGTGTGGTGATTTAGTGTTAGACCAACTTTTCGTTGAACCAATTCGGCTATGTGAAGAGTTTCTAATGAAACTGAACGGTTTTTTTTATATAGAAAATATGTGGTTGTCACCCGCAGTTTAACGGTCAATTAATAAGAAATAGAAGTCGTAATTATGCAAGGGGTTTAATTACATAGGTAGAACCCAGGTAAATTCTCACGTTTAGTTTCAAAGCTGAAATGTTGAATATCATATTTTTAAAAGAATGTCAAATGAATAATTGTGTATAGCCATAATGTTGCAGAACAAAACTAAATCCCTAATTTCATTTGATTGATTGTTGGTTGCTTAGTTTCGAACAATAGTGTTTGATTTAAATATCAATGTTGCCTGGGCTATGCATAGGTCTGGGTTTGACCGAGAGCCGAATCCTTCTAAAGTGAGTATTCGGTCGGCTAAGTAAAATTTTAAATTTGCAGCGAAGACGGGACGTTCAATCTATTAACTCTTGTTGACAGAGGGACCGGTCCCTGCACATTGCTGTTCCTTATTAAACTTCATTAAATGGTATGTTGTTGCGCATGTACTTTCCATATCAAATATACTCCCATAATCGCGGATCCTTTTAAAGTGATTTTATGGCATTCAAATGTAAAGTCAACAGTTGATAAATATAGATGATTTAATAAACTCATATCATAAGTAGTGGGTTGAGAAGATCATTATGTTATCGAATAAGACGACCTTTGTGTAACAGATTTGGTTGCTGAACTTCCCTTTCTTGGCGTGTAGTGGCTAGCACTTCTACCAGAATTCGTTCGTAGGACACCCGTTGTATTTGTTCAATGGCTAAAACTTTAACAAAACTAATTCAAATAACTACTTTGTTTATTGGACACAAATAACAATAGTATATCAAGTAAATCAATTTAACAATAATAAATCAATCCAACAAAGGTAAATGAACACAAATTCCTATCAATTGTAAAGTTTCTCAAAATATAAAGTAAACCTTAATCTAAATGGAAATAAGACTTCGCGTTGTGTACTTTAACTAACATAAAATGAACACTGTACCTTAAAGTGAGTGACAAGGTCACTATCTGGAACGTTTTCCTAAGTATGCCTGGTGGAAACTATTTTAGTTCCGTAGGAAAGAGAAGTGACCTGTAACAGGTCGGCTCAAGCTGCAACTACTTTATTACTAAAAACTCGCCCTATTTATACTCTTGAGAACAAAAGAAATAAGACCTTGACCGACAACATCGATGTAAATACGGGTAAATCTCGAGAGTTACGAGTAAATTTTGAAAATAAGTATTTTACTGGTCAAAACTGACCACTGGCTAAAAAGGACATAAAATGGCTATGGGTCAACTACTTCCGGTTTGCCACATGCATATCAGGGATGAAATTCAACATAAATATATGCTTAACTAAAGTTTCCCAATGAAAATAAGTGAGTTGATTATTTTTATCTCAATGAAAAGAACATGCATGTATATTTGTACTAGTAAAGTCAAACTAGAAACGTGACTAAAATTCTACTCTACTACATTTGCAAATAATTTCTGGAAATGTGGGATATCTTGAAGTTTGTAAAAATGTGAACATGTTATTTAGTTTTTCATTAATAGGTTGGCATAAAAAAAAACTAAATTTGATATTTCCGCCCAGTCAATTTCTTGATTGAAACTTTCTATCATAATTATAACCAAGAGTTTTCCATGTTGTAGTAACTCAAAGACGGAATACTAATACTTTAAACTTTTAGCAAGGACAGTACAGAACAAGACCTTAGACCTAAGATGACTTCAAAATAACATACAGAAGTATATATATAAACATTATCTATAGAATAGATAATTGTCCAACAGATTAACTTCTTAGCGACGAAGAAGTTTTCATTACGACACACATATTTTTAATAAAAGAATTAATAAAACCATAAAAAATTTAAAAAAGTTAGATAAACGGATTAACAAATCAGTACTATAGCACGTAAAATGTGTTGTCTAAATTGGGTTCGTTGGCGTGGATACGGATTGTTGAAATAGTTTGTACGCAAACTTTTTTTTTGATTCTCGGCGAATAAAGATTCATGTAGCAAATTTTGTACTTTGAGTTGATGAATCTCAGTATTTTGGAAATTCATGGTTAAACGGTATCTGGTGTTCGTAAAATTAAGGATCTCCTCAATCAACATCATTATTTCTTTTTCATTTTTTTTTAGTTTTACTGGTATGCTCAGTCAGCTCCCTACCGGTCGAACATGTTGGAAAGGTTCAAAATTTAATTTATCCAACTATTCTCCAGAATAACATTATCCTTAATAACGGTATCAATTTATTAATTTTCACTTTTTGAGCACAGCGATTTCTTCCATTGAGTTTCGATGAGACAGTTTTATTTTGTGTAGGTGCTATTTCACGGATTGGACATGTATGGAGCATGTAAAAATAGAGTTTCTTGACATTTAGTCTTTGAATCGGTAATTCAGACATTTTGTCTTCTCTATTAAAATTCTCATTCAGTAGCTGTCTCTTTGAATTTTTTACTTTGTTTTCTTCTAGGATTTTGAATTATCACATGACTGTCCTTGAAGATTACACATGCAGGCAATTCTGCATTTGTAACAATAAGCGTTTCCTGCATTTCACCGATGGTATGTGAAAACATTCAATCTTTTTACAACATTGTTTTAAAAATGAACAATCAAAAGCAAATTTTGGCAATTTTGAACTACTCGTACCGTGAAAAATAGTGCGATGACCCATACTGTTTATAATTTGTTTTAAAAAAGCAAAGTAAAATGTTCATTTTGACAAAGTATTAGAAATTCTGGCATTTTTAAAAATTCCGCTAACTGCCTTACCTGAGACAATCTGATTGAAATATGATATTCAAGATTTCAGCTGAAAACAACAGGTACGAATATACCTGTAGTTTTATCTGTTAATCCTTCATACTCGTGTTGGCATCACGGAGTAAGGATTAATTAATTTCTAGTCAAACAAATTTCGCAATCGTCATTGATTTCAGGAATGAAATACTGGTATTTGTTCTGTATATGATTATTGACTGGGTTATGCAGATATAGTCAGCCATTTGTCGTCATCCAACCAAGCTTAGTGAAAGTTTTCAATGGGGTGTTTAATTTTAACAAGTAGACTGAGTTTTTTAATTAATTTTAGTTCATAACAAAAGGCTGATTGTTAGCAGTAACATACGATTTTTTTTATTACGGTTTACAAACGTTAGTAGAATCAAGTGGATTGAAATATGATATTCAAGATTTCAGCTTAAAAACAACTGTCCCTATTCAATATGACCTTATTTTCTAGTGGCAGTCCAAATTTCCCCGACCATCATCCCGGATGGCCTCTATTACGACAAGACCTACCTATTGTATTTATTGTTTACTTGATTTCGTCCTGAACGTTAAGTAACCAACAATCAATCAATACAACAAATGGTGAGATTATACCTATGATTTTACCTGTATATCCGTCTTTCTAAAGATATTATCAATATATTTAACCTTGGAACGACGAAAAAAAACCATAAATAAAGCAATGGTTGATACGATTCATAGTCATATGTATTAATGTCAATTCCATTTACTTCGAGAGGACTTTTGTCAACTGTAGATTGAGTGAAATATCAATTAACGACATAAACATTCAAGCTATATATTTCGTCATTTAAATACTAATAAATTCATGTGTAACAGGAGGGTCGGGTGTCTATGCGTCACCGTTCCCTCGTGAGTACTTATGTGAACCTGGAATCGCCAACAAAATCCAACACCAACAACCTTTGACCTTAAACCAGTGTAAATGCAATTTATTCCATTTATAACCCAAAATACTGTTAACGACGGATGCCTTTTATATTGGTCTCAATGGCAAATATATACCACAAAACTTCTGAGTTAGCAATTCAGGTTTCTCGTTCGTTCCTCTGGGAGATTGTGTTTTGGTAGAGAAGACTCAAGATCTATTAAGTTCAGATACTTTATATAGAAATAACATAAATAAACATGTAACAATTAACAAGTGTAAACGAGATCCAAAATCAGTATAATTATATCAAAAGGCAAGGAAAACTATAAACAGTTTTCTTCAATTTAACTTCAATAAATCGGTACTTTGTTTACAACAAAAATAGAGCACCAAACAACAAAATATGCAATTGTTAAATAAACTTATTTCTTCCTTTAAATTGAATTTATATAAAAAGAAGTGTAGCTATCTAAATATTAGTGTTGAAATATCGGAACTCCCTCTCTACGGAAAGTCGAGTGCACCGCGACACGTGGATGAATATGGCTAATCTATTTATAAATTAACATCGCAAAATTACTAAATAAATCTAGAATCAGAAGAACACACTGCGGTGAACGATTGAAAAGTTTTACCAAAAACAATTCTACATTTTTATCTTAAAAATTAACCAGTCTACTTAGAAGGGGACAATATTTAATCAAATTTTTAGTAACTGACAAAATCTCGGCTATATATAGAGAGAGAGGAGAGAGAAGTAGACCTTACTCAAGTCACTGGCCAAGAGACAAACTTAACTTCGAAACGGCCGTTTTTTTTATACAACCGTTGACCAATCAAATTAATTATTCAAATTTATTTTCCTTAACCCATAATTAGCCAATGAAAATCGCGATATCAGACATCATTCGGAATCAGTGCCAAAATGGATGACATAATAACATTTGAAGATTTCCAAAATGAAATATCGGAACTATCTACTTAAAAACACAATTTACACCCAAAAATATGGAAGACAAAGTTAAACTAGATGGTAAGTGACAACGTCTCTCCCTCTTATGTGAACACGAACTATAAAATTTAAATTATATACGAAAAACCGGCAAAAGTTATTTTTACAGGCAATTTTATCAAAACAATTAATTTGTATAATCCAATTCCGCTAAACTCCTCCCCACTTAGATCAAATTATCTGTTATAAAATTAAAGATAATTTTATCAGCTTAAATATATTTCCAGATTAAATTTTATATAAGACAAAGTCTTTGACTTTACTTTCAAGTTTCAATTTATCTCCTTTAGCACCTATCAAAATAAAATAAAAACAAAACAATATAAAACATGTAAAATGGCAATCTCAAAATATTCAAAACAAAAATGGCAATTATTAAAATCTCAAAATGTTCAAATAAGGAAAATAGCAATTTCCAAAACATAAAATTGGCTATTTCAAAACATTCAAAACAAAAATGGAAATTATTGAAATCTCAAATATTCAAATAAAGAAATAGCAATTTCCAAAACTCAAAATTGGCAATTTCCAAAACATAGAAAAGGCAATTTCAAAACATCAAATAAAAAAAATGGAAATTATTGAAATCTCAAAATATTCAAATAAAGAAATACCAATTTCCATAACTTGAAAAAAAATGGCAATTTCCAAAACACAGAAAGGGCAATTTTCAAAACATTAAAATCGAAAGTCCCCAAGGGCGACTGGGGTATAGAAATATGGTCACTTGGTCTTCTCCCGACCGGCAGTAAAACGCTTGCTGAAGTGGGGTGTCCGTTTGGCTGTGCGGGATGTATCAAGTTCGCAGTCACGTCCGGTCAGAAGGAGGACGTTAATCCGATGCCTCGTGTAAAGAGAGTGCCACGCTCTTTGCACATTAAGAACCCTTGAAACAACTCTTTGAGGGGTCCGTAGGTGGCCTGTCGCAAAGCAAAATTTCTGTCCCTATCCAATATACTCTCATTTTCCAGTGGCAGTCCAAATTTCCCCGACCATCATCCTAGATGGCTTCTATTACAACAACCTACCTATTGAATTTATTGTGAACTTGTTCTCGTCCTGAATATGCATGAACTATTTGCCACTGGACGTTAAGCAACCAACAATCAATCAATCAATCAAATCGAAAGTGACAATTATTAAAAAATAAAATTATTCAAAACTATAACAAAAATATCAAATTATAAAATAAACATGTATAAAACGCAAAATCAAACAAAGTTCACAATAAGTCCATATCACAATATCACAGTCGCAGGTACATTACACAATACGCTACACCACAGTCACTTGTATTCTGGGCACCATCCAGGCTTGGCCTTCAATTGTAACCTCGGTCCCAATCCCGGTACATCGAAAATGTACGCCACTTTGTCTCGAGGGATTGTAATGGCACCTACCAAATTTGGGAATTCTACTTTATGTTCAGCGGCATACCTTTCACGTTGGTGACGTGCTGCTTTTCGTGCCTCAACATTAACACGGGGTTTTGCCTTTCGGGGCAAAACATCACCTGGATCCCGGTAATGCATGTTTGGCAGCTGCTCTGGTTGCACCTTACAAAGTATGGCATTTGTGTCTTCGACAGTCAGGTGATGAAAGAATCTAAGGTGGCGGGTAAATTCACACCTTCTGCCGAATCTTGACTGGCATATCGAACACTGGTATATGGGGATAACTGGGATGTGTTTTGCCTTTCAGTGTTGGATATAAATAGAAAGGGATGAAAAGATAGGAGTTTCACACCCCTCTACTTCACATCTCATTCCCTCTGGTAGCCAGTATTCCCTTTTCTTAATGTTGAAACTAACTGCCGTTAATTGCGCTTGTGCCATTTTGAAAAACTGAAAAAAAATAACACTTAAATATAATTATAAAAAACAAGATTTACATGCATTTAACATTATCTTAATAAACATATCTATTTAATTAATCAGTTTTTTTATGAGGCAATACATCTCCGGGAGATACATAATTATCATTAATTATATTCCTAACCAGTAACATGAGCGAATTTATTTGCCAGTTGAGTGCCATTTAGTTTATGAACAAATCGAAAATGTCTATTGAGAAGGCACTTTCTATTGAATGTCATATTACAAATTTCACATTCACTAATTGAAATGTACTGTGTGTGTATCTTTTTCCAATGCTAAATGTATGCACGATATGAGGTATATATATATAGACAATAATAGTGCATTGACTTGACATATCAACGATATAAGGATGAGGCTTAGAAACGGGGAAATGCGAGGCTGTGCCGAGCATTTTCCCCGTTTCGGGCCGAATCCTTATATCGTTCGTATGTCAAGTCAATACACTATTATTGTTTTTATACTGCAATCTAAAAAAAAACATTTTAAATTGTTGTTTATTTGTTAATGTTATTTATTTGATTTAAATATTGGGGAAAATCCCCCTTTAAAAAGGCCTCATATCACACAGACGGAGAAATATAAAACACGATGAAATGTACATCAATACCGGCAATCAATGATGAACGAATTCGTTGCAGACTAAAATATCATCAATAAACATAAAACATAATGATTTATAGGTTGCAAACAAAAAAATATTAATAAGTGAAATAAGTTTTCCCAAAAATTGCAAAAGAAACATGTTTGAGTCATTAAACGCATCGTTGTTTACATTGGAAACAAGAACAGGTTGAAGAGGTCGTATGAATAATTAAATATAATTTCGACAATTTCTATTTAAATATTCATGAGGAAAAGTGATATCAGGTCAGTGACCGTATATGGCATAGAAATATACAGTCAACGCATTTTGACTGCTCAAATAGAACGAGAGCAGTATAAATTCGTGTTAGATGATGGCACATTGCAAGCCATTCCTTCAACAGGCCATGGTTGTCGGAGATCGTCATCTAGTCTCATCATTTCATAATCCTGAACTTCTAATTTCTACAAAAATTTATTTAGATATTTATTTCTCAATGTGTGTGTTGTATTTCAGGTTTGTAAACAGCAAAATGAAAGCTTAAAATCGCATTGTTTCGTCTTCATTATCTGTTTATATAACAAAAATAGAGTAGACACCCTTACTCTATTTTCAGAAGTGCTATTTAAGTCTTCCTTTGACATCTATTCCTATCCATATAACTGTTTATACTTATACATGTATAAATGAACTAATATTCTTTTGTGAAAATTTCAAAAACTAGACTGAAAACCCCTACTTTATTTTTCGGAAGTGTCATTTAAGTCTTAATATGACATCTAACCTATGAAAATTATACACTTTCCTTTATTCTATTTTTTTCTTTGGAAAATAAGCCTATTACTGTTGAGTTCCCATTTCGGAAGTTATCACCCCTACTTTAAAACTGTATACCTAATTGTTTCACACAGAAAAATATATTTAAAAAGAAAATCTATCTCCTATCTAAGTTTAATTTATTGTATCCCATATACGACAAATACAAATAAAATATAACAGAGTCATGATGAATGGTAGTACTAAAATTTTCCTCTCCATTCTTATTTCTGGATCAGCGTTACATATGCTACAAGGAAAATTTTCCTGATTTGTAATCAAGGAGTATGGATAGTTAAGCAACCAACAATCAATCTTCTGATCGGCAGCAAAACCTTTGCCAATCGGGGTGCGGGATGCTCAAGTGCGTGCCTCGTGTAACGAATGCTACGCTCTCGGCATGCAAGGAACCAATGCAACAATTCTTAGTTCTGTATATGGCTTGATTTAAGCCAAAATTCTCTCCTATATCATCTTTCCTCATTTTTTAGTAGCAGTCTAAATCTTGACACCTTTAATCGGAAACGACTCTTATTACTTTCATGGCATCAACAGCACAATCGTGATGATTTCACTTTAAATGGTACACCGCTTTTGTATTGTCATTGATTTTCTCCGTAGGTTGGCCACTGAATTTTCTTAGAGAACCAAATTGTGAAATAAAGAAAGGTACATGATATAACAAGCAATGCACGTAAGGGGTTACATTCGAACTCAAATATCCTTTTCGCTCCGTTAAACGTAGTTTAAGAAATGCTTTGATAAATGATTTACTTTCAGAAAAGATTTGTTCGGCTGTCCTCCTTTCGACTTCATCGGAACATACAAATGTATATATTTTCCAAAACATCTTCCATAGTTTTACAGTATCATTGTGTACAACGAACATTAATTTATCTGGCAATTTTTGCGTTACCCTTTTCATATCATTGCCAGTTAATGATGTCCACTCTAAATCGCCTCGGCCTTGACTCGTCCACAAACTAAAAGTTGCACCACAGTCCCGTATACTCTTAACAAGGGAATCAAGGTAACCCCCATTCTCTCCTTTTAGTTTCGCTTTGTCGTCTTTTTCAATCACATCGTCGATTAAATTTCTCATTAAAAAGTCAAATATTCTCATGAAAAGGTGAAGCTCGTCTGGAATTGTATGAATAGGTTCTATTGTCATAAAAGGCAGATGTTTCACTCCGTAATTGGGCTTCAATGTGCCCATGTAAATTTCTTTAATTTCCGACGTAGTTCTTACATTTTCGTTCAAATGGAAAAAGTTCCAAGGCTTCGTCACGTCCCCTCTGTCCTGCGTATGTACTTTACACCAAGGACATGCGTATTGGCCGGTCGACGACCCAAGACCTAAGCAAATTTGAATAAATTTCATGTCGCCGCCGAAGAAAATTGCTAGATTGTATAGTTTGCTGTCAACTTGTATGTTTTTACATGAATACATTTCATTTATCTCAGAAAAAACTGGGAAAGGCATTCTTCAGGATTTTCACACTTTTCGGAAGATCTAACGATGGCACGTACTACAAGTTCTTCAGCAGATAATTTTTTCCAATGACAAAACTGCAAACGAAACGACAATAACGTTTGATATGCGTGTAACTTTTGTACCATCTCCCGAAATTTGTATTTGTATTTTGTCACCCCATTTAAAAACTATTTTCCTTATCAATAAGAAAGTTATTAGTGTTATTAGTCTTTTCGAAAAAGTAACAACGTATACTGTTATGTACAGTACAGTATAGTACAGTATGCTATTAGCTTATTACAACAAACTAAGTTAACAGGTGATTTGTTCCGGAACTAGGCCAGCATCCCTTTCCTGAGCTGCTTCGAATATTTCTTCAAAATAAATAATTTTACAGCCATTACAGCATGTCGGACAATAGATGAACAACAAAATCGTGGACAGACTGGTAATGACGATGAAGATGGAAGAAGGCCAAAGAGTAATGGGTGTAAATGATATTTTTTTTTAATTGTTTTAGCTGCACTCGTAGACAGTCCTATAATAAAAATGGAAAAGGCGTCCCAGAAAAAAATAAAATACAATACTAAAGCCTTGCCAGACTGAGACGTCATAATTATTTGGACTAGTGTAGGGTCATACATATCCACGCTTGTGATATGCATAAGTTATTATTGACATTTTCTTTTCTTTTAAGTTAATCATTAAAATTTCTACAGTACATGACATGTTGTGGAGCCTTTTATCAACTTCCTCTATAGCCTATATATATGTAGAGGCACGGCATGCCTCAATGGATCATAAATGTAGAAATATATGCCAGTCGACTTGTATGTATTCTACTTTAAACACAAATTCACAACGTAGACTCGTGCCAGTCAACTGCCATATATTTCCACCCCTAGATTAAAACATCTATGATACATGCCCCTGGCCCTGTGCTTCCACATACAGATGCAGAATTCATATATTTTTTAAAACTGCTTTGTGATTATGAGCATTGTGTAGAAGTTTCTTTTAACATTTAGTTAAGTCTAACTAAAGTTAAAGAACTTAAACAAGACCTGTTCATTTTTCCATATCAATTTATAAAGGGGCATAACTCGAGAACAGTTTAAGTGACACCATCCAACGTCAAACTTGATCTATGCTTTCTGGTTATATAGTCAGCATAGTGTATGGAGTTTAATGACATTTGGAATAGGCAAACTATAATTAGAAAGCAGAAACTAAAAGATCAGAAATTTATGTTAAAAAATGGGCATGATTCCTGAAAGGTTAAAGTGAAGCCATCCAACTGTGCTTTTAATAAGTATTGTGTATAATCTTCATAACTTTTGGTTGAGGCAAACTAATTTTAAAGTTGAAAGCAAAACATAATTATATTATCCCCTGTTAAGGAGGCTCGAGGGTATAAAAATTTCAGAAAAAAAATAAACATTTGTTATTCATTTCAAATTTTATTTGTTACCTTTTGTAGTTGTTACTTGTTTGTTTTGAATGATTTTTGTACAATATAATAAGTAACAACTACAACAATTCGTGTTGGCCCCAGATGACTTTTAAAGTGTAAACATCATTGAAAAAGTTCCAAATTATTTCCCTTTGGTGGAAAAATGCCATTTTTTGGCTTTAAAATTGAAATATCTTTTTTTAACTCATCGGTGACCTATTTTTTTTAATATAATTTCCATATAAGCTGTACTTAAACTAAATTATTGTAAAATTTGAGCGATTTCTGTAATAAAAAAACACCTTCACCAAAATGAATGAATGTCTTTTGCTGTAGTCGTCCTCCTACAGTCTTTTGTTGTAGTCGTCCCCCTACATAAATAATTAAGTCTACTCGCCAATGGTAACCACAGCTTCTCTTTTCAATAAATTTGTGTCAAGCTGCTCGTAATCACATTTTGGTTGCTTCTGTCACTGAGTCATGGTGACTGTGGTGTTTTTATATACAGTGTTTAAATACAGGTATAGGTGAGGATGCGTTAATATAATAATATTCATGCGTGGGAGTCATAACTTAGTAGTCGTGCATGCGTTGATATGCTTTTAAAATTGACTTTTCGGATGGATGGATATGATAAAATATACCCATTACACCCACTAAATAACCTAATCCATTATTCAGTGTACCCATTTTGCATTGTTTAAGTAATTAATGTGCACACTGGAAAAATGATCCTTCTCCCACTGGTCATTCTCCGTATTTTCCACACAAACATGATATTATGTAATCAATATTTTTTTACTTGCAAAAATATGTATACATTCTCCTATTTCGCTCCTCGAAAACGAAAGAGTTATTAATCATCTCTATCTCATTCATTATTTGTATTAAATAGGATTTATGAACAAAAGTCTTACAAAAGGGACGAAAGATACCGGAATGACATTCAAACTCATAAATTGAATACATAAACTGACAACATCGAGGGTAAAAAAGACAAACAGACGACGATTGTTAAACTAAAGTGACAAATATTACATACATAATCATTGGTAACTATAATACAGTATCATACCTCACTTGACTAAAATGTACAGTGACAAATACTACAGTTAGTCCATATACCAATGATTAACTAGTATACACGTTCATACCACACGCGATTCGAACGTACATGTAGTACGTACATATTCATTGGTATTTGATTTAGTAGTGTTAACCAAAAAAAAAAGGACTAATAAAACCAGAACAAAATTCCTTTTTAATTAATTGGCCTTACACAAATGCGTAAATCTTCATCTATTCTTCATTTTCAAGCGGTGTGTGATGTCTAAGTATTTCGCTAATACTGCGTAAAAATCGCGACTGCAAAAAAAAAAACCAAATCTTCCATAAACTCTTCATGGTCTTGTGCTGATTGTTTTTTTTCTTTCTGTTTTACATGCAATAAATACCAAAATTGAATTAGACTCGCGAGCCCCATTTAAGTAGTATAATTTCACTTTCTACTTCTAAATCTATAATATTTCATTTTATCATAAGTAATCATTCTTTCTCTTTCTTTTAATGGAAATATAAAATTTCCATATTTTTGTCTATTTTTCTCTCACTATATTACACTATGGAACGGAACGGAAGACTTTGTTACTACAACGTTATATATATACATATGTGTTAAAAAAAATATACATACTATTTAGTTCATGAAATTTATACAATGTTTGTTCTATAGATGCTTCAACTATAATTTTGTTCATTCAAATCAAATTCTGTCATTAATCTTCACAATTCTTTTTAAATATTTTCGCCATTATTCTGCTAAGGCTGCTGATGGATGAACACCATCAACCAATTTTGAATAGCTATAAAAATGTCTTTCTCTCATAATTTTATGCACATTTGTATTCATACGGATCCTATTAATTATCGACCAATTGCTCTTACCAGTTGTGTCTGTAAAACACTCGAACGGATGGTCAATGACCGCCTTGTTTGGTTCTTGGAATCCAATGGGCTATTAGCCAATATCCAATGTGGATTCCGACAGGGCCGCAGTACTCTTGATCATCTTGTTCGATTCGAATCATTTGTCCGTAATGGTTTTGCGAAAAATGAACATGTGGTGTCGGTCTTTTTCGACCTTGAGAAGGCCTATGATACTGCATGGAAATATGGTATTTTAAAAGATCTATTTGATAAGGGGTTGAAAGGCAATATGCCTAATTTTATTTCTAATTTTCTCTCTAACAGACAATTTAATGTTAGAGTTAATTCGACCATGTCTGATCTGTATGATCAAGAGATGGGTGTCCCTCAGGGCAGTATTTTATCTGTTACATTATTTAGTCTTAAAATCAAAAGCCTTGTTGAAGTTTTAAAAAGTAATATTGAAGGTTCATTGTACGTTGATGATTTTTTAATATGTTACAGAGGCAAAAATATGAATAACATAGAAAGACAATTACAATTATGTCTTGGAAGAATTGAAAAATGGGCCTTGGAAAATGGTTTTAAATTTTCCACGTCAAAAACGGTCGGGATGCATTTTTGTAACAAAAGGAAATTGCATCTTGATCCAGAACTCACTTTGTACGGCAACCCAATTAAAATGGTTGATGAAACCAAATTTCTTGGGTTAATTTTCGATAAAAAGTTAACCTTTCTACCCCATATCAAAATGGTAAAATCGAGATGTTTAAAAGCTTTAGATATTTTAAAAGTTGTCGGCAGCACTGACTGGGGTGCTGATCGCAACATTTTACTTAATTTATATAGATCTCTAGTTAGATCTAAACTAGATTATGGCTCTATAGTGTATGGCTCTGCAAGGAAGTCCTACATACAGATTCTTGATGCTGTGCATCACCAGGGTTTGCGTCTCTGTCTTGGCGCATTTAAAACCTCACCAGTTGAGAGTCTGTATGTAGAGGCTGATGAGCACTCACTCTCTAACAGACGTTTGAAGCTTGGACTTCAATATGCTGTCAAACTAAAAGCCTATTCAGATAATCCTGCCTACAGCTGTGTTTTTAATCCGATTTATGAAGATATTTTTGCAAAACATGAAAATAAAATTCCTCCGTTAGGTATACGTTTAAAACCATATTTAGCTTCTTTTGATTTAAAATCTGTTGCTCAAGTTAAAATTTGCAAATGTCCTCCATGGGAACTTCCCAAACCCAAAATGATATTTGATCTCCGTGAACACAATAAAAATTAACACTATGCTGAAATTAAAGCCAATTATCAAGATTTTTCAACTGTCTATACTGATGGATCAAAAGATGGCGACAGAGTTGCATCTGCTGCTGTCTTCAGGGACAGAGCTGCAACTCTCCGTTTGCCATCTGATGCATCCATCTTTACTGCTGAAGCAGAAGCAATAATTTTGGCTTTGAAATTTATTGCTTCTTCAGATAAATCCAAATTTATTATATGTTCTGATTCAATTTCATGCTTACAAGCTATACAAAATACTAAAATTAAAAACCCAACAATTCTCCAAATTTTATATGTAATGAGGAATTTAAAAATTCTTCTGAAAGAAATAATATTTCTATGGGTTCCGAGTCATGTTGGAATTCTTGGAAACACAGCTGTAGACCTTGAGGCAAAGCATGCCCTGGGTGACCCTTTATCCAACTGTGATATACCATATACTGATTTTAAATCTAATATTAGAGAATATGTTTTTAATATTTTAAAAAATGAATGGAGTAAAAAAGATGATAATAAATTACATGAAATTAAACCTAATATAGGTAAACCTTTTAATAATTTTATGTGCAGAAAAGATCAGTGTATTATTTCTAGATGTCGTATTGGTCATACTAGAATAACACACGAGTATCTTTTAAAAATGAAGATGAACCACAATGTGTACCTTGCAACTGCAAGTATACTATTAAACATGTTTTAATTAATTGTATTGACTTTGCTGATATTCGTAAGAAGCATTTCAATGTCAATAATATGTATGATTTATTTAATAATGTTCCATTCACAAATATTGTTGCATTTTTAAAAGAAATTGGAATTTATTATAGAATATAAAAATGTTATTATATTTAAGTCGTTTTTAATTTTTATCACGTTATTTTACTCATATTGATTTTTATTTGTAAATAATCAATTTGCTTTAGTCTAGAATTTTAGTATATTGAAGGACTTTTTGTCTTATTTTAAAAATATGCTTTGAATTGTAAAAATATTCGAATTAGCTCTCGCCGCGATATAGCCTTTTTGTGCTTATGCGGCGTAAAGCAACCAACAATCAATCAATCAATCATTTTTCCATATCAATTTATAAAGGGGCATAACTCGAGAACAGTTTAAGTGACACCATCCAACGCCAAACTTGATCTGTGTTTTCTGGTTATATAGTATGGAGTTTAATGACATTTGGAATAGGCAAACTATAATTAGAAAGCAGAAACTAAAAGATCAGAAATTTATGTTAAAAAAGGGGCATAACTCCTGAAAGGTTAAAGTGAAGCCATCCAGTTTTTAACTTGATCTGTGTTTTTAATAAGTATTGTGTATAAGTTTCATAACTTTTGGTTGAGGCAAACTAATTTTAAAGTTGAAAGCAAAAACATAATTATATTATCCCCTGTTTAGTCAATAGGTTAAGATATTATTAGACTTATCTCCAGGAATTGTATGTTTCTGTACATTTTCATATGCATTTCCACCAGTTTCTCGTATGTACTTTTCCACTTTCCCACCAAACATTTCATATTCGTGAGTCAAGGTTCCGTTTGCAGACCATACCCTACACTTGTAAAGTGCTCCTGCTCTCCATTCACCAAACATTCGTGGGTTATGTTGACTGGGGTGTTCAACTTGGCAACCTGAACACGTTTCTTTCGTTTTCTTTGTAATCAATTCATGTAACACATCGGCAAAAGAATAGATCAAGACTGTAGTTAGAAGCTTCTTATACATGTCATGACGATTGTTCTCAAAATAAAAAAAGTTTAGTGATCTTTAATAAAATAATGTAGAAACACTATACTCACTCTCATATTACAAACCACACGTTTCTGTTGAATTTAATTTGATTATCCTTTACCACGATATTGAATTTAATTTGTTTATCCTTTACCACGATATTGAATTTAATTTGATTATCCTTTACCACGATATTGAATTTAATTTGATTATCCTTTACCACGATATTGAATTTAATTTGTTTATCCTTTACCACGATATTGAATTTAATTTGTTTATCCTTTACCACGATATGAATGAATGTCTTTTGCTGTAGTCGTCCTCCTACATAAATAATTAAGTCTACTCGTCAATGGTAACCACAGCTTCTCTTTTCAATAAATTTGTGTCAAGTTGCTCGTAATCACATTTTGGTTGCTTCTGTCACTGAGTCATGGTGACTGGTGTTTTTATATACAGTGTTTAAATACAGGTATAGGTGAGGATGCGGTGGTGTAACATAACTATACAGATACGATTGAGGATGCGTTCATATAATAATATTCATGCGTGGGAGTCATAACTTAGTCGTGCATGCGTTGATATGCTTTTAAAATTGACTTTTCGGATGGATGGATATGATATAATATACCCAGTAAATAACCTAATCCATTATTCAGTGTACCCATTTTGCATTGTTTAAGTAATTAATGTGCACACTGGAAAAATGATCCTTCTCCCACTGGTCATTCTCCATATTTTCCACACAAACATGATATTATGTAATCAATATTTTTTTACTTGCAAATATATGTATACATTCTCCTATTTCGCTCCTCGAAAACGAAAGAGTTATTAATCATCTCTATCTCATTCATTATTTGTATTAATAAGGATTTATGAACAAAAGTCTTAAAAAAGGGACGAAAGATACCGGAATGACATTCAAACTCATAAATTGAATACATAAACTGACAACATCGAGGATAAAAAAGACAAACAGACAACGATTGTTAAACTAAAGTGACAAATATTACATACATAATCATTGGTAATCATTGGTAACTATAATACAGTATCATACCTCACTTGACTAAAATGTACAGTGACAAATACTACAGTTAGTCCATATACCAATGATTAACTAGTATAACATTTCATACCACACGCGATTCGAACGTACATAAAAAAAACGACTAATAAAACAAGAACAAAATAAAGATTCCTTTTTAATTAATTGGCTTGCCCTTTAAAGGGCTTTACACAAATGCGTAAATCTTCATCATCTATTCTTCATTTTCAAGCGGTGTGTGATGTCTAAGTATTTCGCTAATACTGCGTTAAAATCGCGACTGCAAAAAAACAAATCTTCCATAAATTTTCATGGTCTTGTGCTGATTGTTTTTTTTTCTGTTTTACATGCAATAAATAAAAAAAAAATGAATTAGACCCGCGAGCCCCACTTGAGTAGTATAAATTCACTTTCTACTACTAAATCTATAATATTTTATTTTATCATAATAAATCCTTCTTTCTCTTTCTTTTAATGGAAATATAAAATTTCCATATTTTTGTCTATTTTTCTCTCACTATATTACACTATGGAACGGAACGGAAGACTTTGTTACTACAACGTTATATATATACATATGTGTTAAAAAAAATATACATACTATTTAGTTCATGAAATTTATACAATGTTTGTTCTATAGATGCTTCAACTATAATTTTGTTCATTCAAATCAAATTCTGTCATTAATCTTCACAATTCTTTTTAAATATTTTCGCCATTATTCTGCTAAGGCTGCTGATGGATGAACACCATCAACCAATTTTGAATAGCTATAAAAATGTCTTTCTCTCATAATTTTATGCACATTTGTATGAAGAAATGGCGTTACTACATTATTATCTTCATTTGTAGCGGTTTTAAATTTGTTCAGCTGATGAAGAACTGAATTAAGTTGATTGTGCATGCCAACATGTTGAAGTTTTGTGACATCTTGGTTTATGTATATTCCAGTCATGAAAGCTCATGGTGGTTATGGTTATAAAATCAACCTTACAATTGATAGATTCTAATTTTGTTCTTTTTTTAATTAAAATATTTTGCATAGTTAATAATTGATCACTGTCATCTAAATTGTAAAAACTTTCTTTATATGCTTGGACTTCAGTTATCTGGTATCCCTGTCACTATATATATACTATTTTGGGTTTTTGAACTGCATGAAGTCTTTGGTATGCAATATTTTCCAGTTCTTCCAATTTAGCTCCTGGCTTAACAAAAATTTCCTTGCATCTAATATGTTCTTTAAAACATTTTCCCCGGCTTGAGAAGAAATATGTGTGATTGAACATCTATAGAAAAAAAAAATGAAATAAAATAACTATATTAAAATATAAATACATATTTGGATTACTAAATGATCAAAATTGTATATGGCGACCCTCTGCTGTTGTTTTTTATTTGGTTGGGTTGTTGTCTCTTTGACACATTCCCCATTTCCATTCTCATTTTTATTTGTTAATTTAGCATGCAAAGAGCAAACAAAAAAAATACTATGTATATACCTAAGATTTGTTAAGGATCAAACTAGTTATTTCGGGATGAATTTAGAATATAGTATCATGTTCGTTTGATTAGAGTAAATCCTTCTTGTAATTTATATTTATTAAATAAACACTAAATAATCCTTTTGAATATGGTATGGTGATAATCACCTTTTCACTTTTTGTAATAACCTCACAAATTCACTTTTTCATATAATATAAATACTATGGTGATGATTTGCGCAACACATTATCCATGAAATTGTTTTAGGAAATAGCACATGATTTCCTTTTTGAATATACGGCACAAGGCATGCATTGATATCCTGTCACTATATCAATATATTTACTTTTCAGGATTGAGAAAAAAATTAAGGTAGAAAACTTGTCAGACAAAAAAGACCTTATTCGTGATTTAAGACCTTCAACAGGTTTTGATGAACTAGCAGTATAAAAACACAGTATGGTTGAATTTAGATTTAAGTTGTTAACTTTGAAAGATTGGCTATCTGTTCATTTATGTTACAGTTTATGATTTGTCATTGATTTTGTTTTTGATTAAAAATTCTTCCCATTTAATAAATAAAGTTGATTAAAAAGTACCAGCAACCTCTAGTGATTCTACAGCGGATTCGTCATCAGTTTCCCAATACGCAGGACATAGTGGCATCTTAATAAGGGGAAATTGAAGTACCAGTAGTAATCTCTATCATTAAATATGTAAATGTGATTTCGATTTTCTTCTTTTAAATAATATAAATTCAATAAATATTATCAACATACCAATTATCTTTAATAAACTATGACTTATATTAAATCCCATGTGAGAAATTATTGAGTTGTTGTTGTTTCAGGTTTACTAATAAAAGACGGTATAGATGCGGAATGGGCATTACTTTTTCTTTCTAAAATCAAAACTGTTGTTGTCAATTTGTTGTGCGGAAAAGAGGGGGTAAAGGCAGACTAAAGCAGTTGCCTCCCCTTTCCTGTTGAAGGGTTTCAGTGTTGTTGATCAGCTGTTTTACATGTCTGTTCTGACTTGTTTTAACTACAACAATTTGGGGGACTGTCGTTCACGTTCTTTCGGGGCAGCCTGACGAATAAAACAAAGCTGTCTTTGTTTATTTCGAGTCCAACCATAAGAGTAATCTAATCAAAATACATTAATATGAAATAAGAGTTCGATTCATAAAATAAGCTTGACTTAACAATAATCAAAATACTTTATTGAATAATAAAAATGGTTTATCATGATATTAATGGTAACTTTAATAAAGCAAGATTTTTGTTATAAAATTGTTACATTAAAACATTTCTTAGACTATTTAATATGTTTAATTTTTCATTCAACAAAATTTATATATTTACGAACCTGGTGAATAAAACAAAAATGTCTATATGTTTATTTCGAGCCCAACCATAAGTGTAATGTTTGATTCCTTAGGGTTTCCTTTTTTAAACCCTTAGTACACACTGGTTGGACTTGTGTTACTCGCCAATCAAAATGACTTTTAGAATACTTATTTGTTATAAGAACAGTTTCTATTGGTTAGATCTCTTTTTATCTAATTCACATTTTTACATTATTTGCGGTTACTATTTCTAATTACTTAAAACCTTGTTTACACGATCATTAGAAAATTCGATTATTTGGTTATATAGAATTCTAGGTGAACAATAGAAAAGAATTAGATATGTTTGCTTAAGAAAATACTTCTAAGAGTCTAAGCTGTCAAACCTTACTTTTATCGCAAAGTGTCAAATAGGTAGAATTTAACATCAAATACTTGTATATCAAAAGTAACATAACATTATAGACTTTCCAATTACATTTTTTCTATAGGAAAAAAAGGCTTCACACAAGAATTATTTATTTTCTACAATTACATGTAAGATTCACTTAGTTATATATGAAATATCAAAAATTATTTCTTTAAACATTTTACCTCAATTTTCCTTCATTCGGTACTGTTGAAGAATGCATTTATACGGTTACTAATTTGAATACGCAGTCTGTGACCCTTCATTTCTGTTGACGTGCCGGAGGAATTGTTACTACGGTGGACAGTAGCAGCAAGTCGAACTTTCATGTTTCTGCTAAAGTACAATTTTTTAGGCACGTTTGCACTGATGGCCCTATGCGTAGCTTCATTTTTGTTCGTATTGTCATATATTTTCATTCTGTCTAGGGCGTTGATACTTAGTTTCATTTTCAAAATTTCAAATAGGGCGTTGATATTTAGTTTCATTTAAAAAATTTCAAATAACAAATGTTTATCGTTTTCATTCATTTGCAGGCCTGTGATCTGATGATGAAAGAAATATCGATCGATTCCACCTGTTTAGGTTTCGGCACCATCACAAGAATTTGGAATGTGTACTGCACATAGAGAAGTCTCCATCATAACACTTCATGAGAGCTTCAAGAACTTTTGGTAGGTCTTCTCATATCTTCTGAATGCCACGACCATACACTTCCATGAGATGACTGGTAAGCAACGAAGACCTAGCTTTTATGTCCTGGCTGAAAAGTTTTTGAATTAATTTCTTTTGTTCTGCAAACCAACATGTTGTCACGAAAATTGGTACGCATAGCCGAATGAAATTGCCAATTTCCCAGATGGATATGATCCGCTTACCGCTCTAACATCCACATTGGACGCAGAGCTTAAATGGCATCATTTACACCTTTTGCACATATGCCATCACCATCTGTTGTTGCATACTTTACAAGAATTCCTTTTACATCTAGCTGGTTACCAATTTGTTAACCAAAGTTATTCTCTGACAATGGAGCTGCACCATGTAGATCAGCAGTGCACGATTTAAATTGTAAATCCCTTGCCGTGTTACATGCTCCGGTCCAAGACATCTGATTCAATGATGCAGTTGGAACAATGTACTTCCGATCTGTCACTTTCTCAATACCGTCCGCACATGTTTGATTTGCATTCTGACCGGGTTTCTTTTTGCTTGTTATGGTATTACTTGAGTAACGCACATCTACAATTAGGTTTATTTCATTTTATGGGCTCCTCTCTTTCTATTGACAGCTTTAACTATCTCCAACTTGTCAGCCATGTCATGTTGGAGCCATTTTATGTTGGTTAAGTTCAACTAATTTATCAGACATTTTGTTTGATGTTCTTTGCATACTACTCCTTGATGGTGGTTAACAATTCATATTTGAAAGTAGCTGTGCTCTAGTATTTCCAATTACTGTCTCTTAGATGCCTAGAGCAAAACCAACATTTGCAGCAGCTGGACCTGGCTACTGAGATGGTATAGTTTTGTACAGTTTATACATCGGTGTAATGAATTGGCAACGATCACAGTAAATTTAAAAATTCCAACATACTCCCCACTTCTGAACGTTATAGTATGCAAAATGCAGTAGACTACAAGGTTCAGATTTTATTGCACGTAGACGTACTGCACTTTTCATCATTGTTAACAGTTTCTCGTTGTCAACAATACTCATTCCATCAAATGACTTTTTGCTGTTTTCAGATCAACCGTTGGAGTCTTCTTTGATCGCAACATAAACATCAGATCAGAATTTCATTCGCAGTCTGGATAATAACATCCCGTCTATTCTTGGTTTGACGACAAGATTATACTCGTTGGATGCTATGCACTCATAGGTTGTGCTAGTTTTAGCAGTGTCTTTTTGTGAAAGCTGATTTTTTAGGTTGTTTGCGATTCAATAAATCAGATTTGTTTTTATTCAATGGAGAGTCACCATTTTTGAACATGATGAAGATTGATTTTTTTTAAGTCAATAGTAAAATATCACTTAAATAAGTTTGATGCTGAATGTTAGATACAGACTTTTTTTTGGTCCTAATATATCTTCAAGTGATGTTTAATACATTTATGTAGATTAATAAAGAATTAAAGGACCACAGTTGTATGTACACTATTGTAGTCTTTTAAGAATCATTTGTTTCATATTAAAGAAACAGCATTTCCATATTGGTTGATATAATATGTTTTATTAAGGATTAGTCAGTCTCATAAACCATATATTTACTGAAATGTAAATGAAATGGAAGTTAATTTTGAATTTATTTTCAGAACAAAATTTTAATACGTACATTTTTAACTTTACATGGCAAAAATCATAGACCTGCATGACTAGAACTATTCTTTTTTATATTAAAAATTAGAATTTACTTTAAAAATATTCCTATACAGCTGATAACTTATAGTTTCTAAGTTTTACAGGGCAAAAAAGACATCTAGTGGTTGCTATAATACATGACATCATTTACTGCGAAAATGAGGCACTGCAGTTTAATGCACAATTAGGTTACTTTTATTTTTGAGTTTTCAGACATGACTTAATTGCATGCAATGCATGTTTACATCCTACATTATTAAAGCAAGCTGCTTTTTTTACAAATTAAGGTGAAGATAAATGTCATTATGTCTGTAATCTTAAGCTGATGGATTTATTCATTTTCTGACCTGGTCGATTATATTTAGATAAATGAGTGGTTTAATTAATTGATTTTTGTACCTCACTGGTCAAAATGTAATTATGATGTTCAATTTTATGTGTATACCTCTGAATTTCCTTTGTTATATATAATACATGTACATCTGCACATATAATAGTACTGCAACCAGAGTTCGATTTTTTAAACTTTAATGGTCCGGAAGAACACACACCTAAATTATATATCGATGGAAAGAGGGAAACGTGTACAATAAGAAAAGTTGGGTCGTAAAAATCCAGAGTGGTCACAATTTTTTGAAATTGAGGTCAAAGGTCAGACCTAAAAATATCAATATTTCAACCACAAGAACAAAAAGGAGAAATATTCTGATATTTTTCAATAGAATGCTACAAAAACGATTCAATCATACGCATATGCTATAAACGATGTTAAAACGACAAATTTGACTACTTATATGAAGAGCTGCCATTACAAAATGGCGTTGATTTGCAACCTTCTGATTTTTTTCCATTTAAGACATAGCAAAAGAAGAAGTGGCCTTGACCTTTTCACATCCATAAACTTTCATATTGTGTATAGTATTTCACTATAGTATATTACAGAATTATTTTCTAAAGTATAAAACACCAGTTTATCAAATTATTTCAATATTTTTTCTATCTTTGAAAAAAACAAAATTCAAGCGCTGAAACAGTGTTTTTAATTTTGCATCTTAAAGGTTGTGTATTTTGTGAAAATTAGTATCTAGTTATAGATAAATACAAATTGTGTATTTGCAAAGTCTGGACAGAGCAGTTATTACACAAATATACTATAGTCACCCGAGGCGAATGCGAGGTTTAAAAAAAAATTGAGTGTAAAACAAAGTCAGTTTGGTGCATGAACATTTTTTAGTGGGATAATCCTGGTAAAAAAGTTCACTCATTAATTTTTTAAGGAAAGGATGAAAAATTATACAATGCAATGTCAATTTTCTAATGTTGTAATTCAAAATTAGTCATGATCCTTATATAAATTTTAAAAAGCGACACACAATAGCTCAAGTATTTATAAAATAGGGACATGAATCAATCTCTTAGTCATCATATGCGAATTCAGTACGCGTATTAGCATTACAAGACACTTCCCTTTTTTTTTTATAAGAACAAGTTTAGCGCAGGACAGAGTTTGTTCAAAGCAAACACAGTTTTTTAATACAAATGCTATCTGAACGTAAATACCGTCATGATTTGGTCACACTTTTCAGATATAGTCTTACCTTTGCATAGGAAACACAAAAGAAATGTGAGAACAAAGTTCCGATCAATGTTCGTGACCCATATCCCCATATGCATATGCATGATGTATCTGCACTGCCAATCCCAAATGTAATGGGGCGTATGTTGTTACAGAAACGATTGATTTTGTAATAGCCATACATTTACGAATTTTTGTTATCTTTAGGGACAATATACGGTTCAGAAGCGCCTTTGTGTTATTTTTCATCGATTAACTATCAAATGAACTTTTGAGCCTAGGCTCCGTGTTGAAGACCGGACCATGACCTATAATGGTTTACTTTTATAAATTGTGACATGGATGGAGTGTTGTATCATTGGCACTCATACCACATCTTTCTATATTTATTAACAAGCTATGCGGGCATCATTTCCATAGAAATACCAAAACGAGGACATAGCTCATAAGAGCACTGGTGGCAGGATGAAGTAATTGTTCTTCTTTTAATGTATCCTTGATATTTTCAGACACACCTTGGTGTAATTCTGAAAATCTTAATATAGTCTTCAATTTTCCTGCAGCAGATATGGCATCCCCTAAATTGAGTTCAGAGCTAAACTCTATAATTCATATCCCTCGGCCCCACTGTGTCTGAATTGTAAGGTGTCACAATATCTAGTTAGTTCTGGAGTTTGGCAGTTTGGTAAGCATCAGAGACAATTTTGGGTAAAATTGATCGGTATATATAGAGGATGTGCTACATGAGAAAGGCTTTTTCTTATGGAAGAACAAATTACATCACTAACAATCGTTATTAATGAAGTTAAAATTCTAATTTTTCAGTGACTGTTTTACTTAATTGCACAGGTGTTGACTTCAATAAGTACTTGATTATGCATTGATAAATGATTACTCACATTAATAAGCACAACTTAAAAGACTGTCAACACGTTTAGAGGACTCAGTTTTGCGTAGTTTTCTGTTTTTTTTAAAGGTTTTTCTTTACACAAAAACCCTGTTTTCATATCCAAAGTACAAGGAAGAAACTGAGCGCGAGATCGTATAAAAGTGTCAGGTTGTGATGATGCATGTCGATCAGTTTGATCACATATATAGATTTCTGTTGTTTCTAATTTAAAGTTCCCCAAGGGTGACTGGGGAAACGAAATATGCCGGTCACTTGGTCTTCCCCCGACCGGCAGTAAAACGAAGTTGGGCGTCCGTTTGGTTGTGCGGGATGTATCAAGTTCGCAGTCACGTCCGGTCAGAATGGGGACGTTAAATCCGATGCCTCGTGTAAAGGGAGTGTCACGTTCTTTGCACGTTAAACACCTTTGCATCAACTCTTTGAGGGGTCCGTAGGTGGCATGTTGCAATGGAAAATTTCTGTCCCAATCCAATATCCAATCATTTTCCAGTGGCAGTCTAAATTTTCCCGATCATCATCCCGAATGGCCTCTATTATGACAAAACCTACCTATTGTTTTATTGTTAGCTTGTTCTCGTCCTGAACATGCATGACATATTTGCCACTGGACTTTAAGCAACCAACAATCAATCAATCAATCTAATTTAAAGACGCACCAATTTTGCCTTCTGGTGCATGTCTCATAACATCACTGATGATTCGCCCAAGGAAAGCAGAATATCAAGAGAAGTTGGTTTTAGCATCACCTTGTCACACACCAAATCTCTGCGAAACTTCAATAGTACTTTTTCCCCGACCACCTGCATGCATATTAATTGCTCTGAGGTTAAGCATTGACATACAATGTATTTTCACACAATGTCAACTATAATCATTATCCGGAAAAACCTCTTATCCAAAGGATTTGGTTAACTTTTATATAAAGTCAAAATTTTATTCACAAAAATATAACTTATTTACAGAAAATACACGAAAGAACTACTATATATATTCAAATCACTCAAAAATAAATTAACTTCTCCTACAAAATCTACATAATCACATCGAAACTATCAAATTGATTGTGAATGAAAAAATAAATGTTGGAGCTGATTGACGGATAGGAAATTTCCGTAATTAAAAAAGGTACAAATGATGTTTTTATTTTTGAGTTTTTGACAAAATTGTTTGGAATTTGCCCAACAAAATTTGCATGCAGTATCGCAATAATATGTTTTGTCCTCTCAAATGTCAAATACTGTTTTTGAATCATATGTTTTCTCGTTTTCAAAGAAAAACGCGTTAAATTTCTATCTAAAAAACAGCCAACTTTAAGTTTAAAAGTTTTACTTGGAGATAGCATTATATTTATGTCTTCATCATTCCGATGATCCTTGATGATATGTGCATAGAAAATATTTACGAAAATAGCGGGAAATTTAACCAAAAAATATATATTTTTGGATTTTAAGGTAACTACCCAAAACCGTAAATTGAGGGGTATCCCCATTCAAGGGATAAAATACAAAAATGTGACCATAGAAACTTTTTACGACCCGACGGAAATTAAAATATAGATATTATTCTATCATTTAAAACAATTTGCAGCCGTGTGTTATTCCGGACCATTAAACTCGTTAACTAAGCGTCTTTTTCGATGACAGTTGCAGTACTATAAGTAATCAACTAAATAAATTTTATATATTTTATAGGAAGCAACAACAATATGTTTTTAGTTGAATACATATTTGATATAAACACACTATACAATGTACATCAATCAATTGTATTTGTTTTCCACTGCAGATGCATTTGATTCAAGCTCATCGCCTCTTGGAAAAGAAAATATGGACATGAGCAACCACTACATGCCATGTAGAGGCATTTGTGTTGAAAAATGCATATACGTAAGTGTATAATGTTGTCAATTTTTATTGATAGACAATGATAGATACAAAATTATTAATCGTCTTCTCAGTAGTCACACAAAAGAAAAACCGGTTTAACGTTATATATATATGGTTAAGGCGACTTATAAATACACTACAGGTCTATTAGCATTTTAAGAATTGGTGAGCAAATTTATTCACTTTATTTTTAATGTTAAACATACCTGTATAAAATATTTGCCACTGAACATTTTTTTCATTATTAATCAAACAATATATCTGTTAAAGTGTAGCTGTGATTATTTGTATAATAAGTCAATATTGAAGACAAGAATATAGGCTATGCAAAAAGAAAACGTGGTATGATTGCTAACTGTCCACAAGAGACCAAAATGACACAGACAGTATGCCTTTTTAAAAGAACTGTTTAACCTAAAGCGATATTCCTTATGAAAGGAATAATCGAAGAAAATGCTTCGGCAGCATACACATTTAACAATATGTTATTATATACATGGCTTTTAATTTGTTTGTAAAGTAGTTTTCATGTTCCACAACAATCATATTGTACCCACTGATATATTCCCTTTATCAGCGAAAAGTTGGCTGCCATACACAAAGGCAACAGTAGTATACCGCTGTTCAAAACTCATCAATCGATGGACAAAAAACAAAATCGGGTTAACAAACTAAAACTGAGGGAAACGCATTAAATATATTAAAAATATCATTACCAACCGAATCAAATCAAGTATACTGAAACAGATGTAGCTATTTTCTGTTTATGAACTTCTATTCTTCAAAAAAAACTAATCATCATTAACCATGTGACAAATCTTTTTCGACAGAGTTCTTTTAATCACGGAAAGTGACAATTAATATGGTGATTATGCTTTTTTAATCAAAACCAATTTATATAGAAAAAACTGCTGAAAAATAACAATTTGGGACATCATGATTTATTTTCTTGCATCAGTCAATTTATAGTTAGTATAATTAAGTATACACACTTTCATTATTAATTGTTTTCATCCAAATTAAAATTTCTTTCTGTTTGTGATTTAGGCAATAGCAGAGAGTCAAAAACATATCCCTAAGGGATTTGTTAAATTCACAGATTGCCATTCGATATATGCATAGGCAAACTAGCTGGCCAACAAACACAGAGTTTATTCAGCGGTAAAACAAAACCGCACTGTTTGAAGCTGGTGATGAATGGGTTTTATGAACCTTCAGAATTAAAGAACTTAACTGCAAGGATGCTGTTGAAGATCCCTGTTGGTCAGGCTTTGAAAAGTAAGACCACTTTAATGTAAATGTCTTTTAAAATTATATTCAAGCTGTTATAGTGGCAGTAGTCTTTTTTTGTGAAGGTTTTTAAATGGATATTCTAAAAATATTAACGAAAAAATATGTTTCATGTTAATTTTGGCACTCTTATGAAAGTAATTAGGCATTACATTACTGTTTAACCAACGTTCATTAATGTTATAAGGAATGTGTACTTCACGGTCATGTGATTAGTTTTGAATTAAAGCATAATGTATTAGACACAAGTCATGTGATATAAACCGTGTAGGTGGAATTATGTTACAGCCTGTACGCATTTGAAAATTTATGTTAAATCCACGTGTTAATTAATACCCTACATAGGGTTAATCCATTTTTTTCACATAAATATGAGCATACCTATTTGTTTGGTTAGCTTTTAATTATGCATATAGGCGGTTTGCATTTGACCGTGTTGATTATACAAATGTATTCTGCATATAAAAAATGATTTTTCACAACGATAACAGTATATTGAGCATCGAAATATCGTCCGACCGTATTTATTTACAAAATACATCATATTCATGAAAAATAATTTGGAATTTAAACCGTAGCTACTGCCTTTCTATACCCCAGTCACTCTTGGGGTGGGGTTCGCCAGAAGTTCACCATAACCTAACAAGGTTATAAGAGGTTCACCACAAGGTTACCGCAAACGTATTTTCATATAATAGAGACCTGTTGATTGGTTGTAAAATTATGCCGCAGATCTGCCGCAAACCTCATTTGCATGGTAAAAAGTCTTGGAGAGGTAGCCGCAAACTGTTTGCGGTAATTTTGCGGCAGATCTTGATACAGAAGTTCGCCAGAAGCCTGATTTTTAGGTGAGGGTTATCATGATTATAAAAAAAGAACAAAATATGCAGGGAAAAAAAATCATGAATAATATGTCTGAAGGACTTTAAAATATTGAACTTGAATTGACTTTTCTTTGTAGGATACATAGAAATCTTGGGAGTAAAATTGGTGCGAGTCTTAAAAGACACAGATTTGAAGATAAACGAGAAGAAAAGAATAACAAACATAGTTTAAGAACTAGAAACTTCCTGATATCTTTCAAACTGTTCGTGTGATATAAATGTAATTATGAAATATCATCTTATTTGTATAGACATACATGCTGTAAATCTTGTTGGTGCCTTTTTATGTCCTTAAATGCAACCACTATTTAGTAAACATTGTCGTAATTGTAGTTCTATATGTGAGTTTATTCGTTGACTAGTCATTGCATATCTAAGCAATATTATATACCGTACATATCATCAATCTTAGTGTTTTTAATTATGAAACAGTTTTTAAAACAAGTTATTCTAATGGAATTTTATTTTCTATGTTTAACCTGTTATATGCACTTTGTCAAATATAGCATGTTGCAAAAGAGATGCAATATAGAGCAACCTTTACATTTCTTAGAAAATACTTTTTCTGAACTGTAATGGAAAGTATGGTAATAATCAAATTACTTTTTTTTAAATGTAAGTTGGGCATATTTTTTATGAATCATAATCTTTTAACAAATGTTAGAAACACATTTACATAAAACTTTTATTTTGTTTTTCAGGACTTTTCCCAATATGATAAAGAAATCTGTAGCATAATTTTTGCTTGTAGATTTTAGTTCGGGATTTTTCCCGAAATGGGTAATAAAAATATATGCACCAAGTGTGTGCTTGATATTAGATTTATATTTTCGGGAAAAATCCCAAAATGTGAAAAGAAATTATTAGTCATGAGATCTAGCATATACATTTGATTATCGGGATAAATTCCATTATACATTTTCTACTTGGTTTATTTTTGTCGTGATATTTCCCAAAAAGTGTTTTAGATCTGTTTGTCAAAACGCTTTGCCAACATATATGTCATAAATAATAATGTTGAAAATGATTTCGGGACATTTCCTGAATAAATAGTTGTCATATACATATTTACCACAAATATTTTAAAACTTGTATATATTTTGGGAAATTTCCCGAACATTTGATGTAAGATTTATCAATTATAAGAATAAAAAAAGGAATATTGTAAAAATTGTGTATTTCTTTATGAAATCTGCATTCATTTATAGTAAACATTGAAAAAGATTATAAAAAGAAATAAAATACATTTTACTCTTTTAAGATGGAGTCTGTTAATAATAAATTTAATAATTAAATATTACAACTTTACCAAAATCAACACTATACTGAAATATGTAATCACGTGACATTTTACGTAATCGAGAAAGAAAGAAGAAAAAATGATCGACAGTTTGATTTTGTGTTTGTTGTTTTGCATTTGGTAGTGTAGTAAATACAGGCGGTGATATACATATATCATCTTGTTAGAAAGTAGAAGATTTGGGTGATTGTTCGAGGGAAAGAGAAGAGAGATTTCAGGGAGAGGTGAACAATGATGTAGTAAACATTCGTTTTAACCACATCAAGACCAAAGAACAACTATAAGATGTTATATTCACAAACCATGTTATCATCATGATGGAAAAATCAACGAATTTGTGAAGTGAATTTAATCATAAACTGATGATATTAGATGGGAAAATCTGTACAGTAAGTTTGCGTTCATTTGATTTAAATGCCGACAGTTTTCACGAATTTATTTTTTTGCATACATGAATATTCATGAAAGGCTTTAAACAATATTTCAGTCACGTTATAAGTTTATTTTAACATTTCTAGAAATAATATGAATCTTTCTAGATATCGATGAATGACATCTAAATGACATCATGGTTAAACTTCAACCGTTATCAATAACAATGACTTTCTTCATAACGAAGTTTATAAACCTTTTTTTCTTCAACTAATTAGAAGTTTATTGATCTTCCCAGTTAATTCCCCTTTTCTTAAAAGTAGGGTACTTTTCAAAATATGTTTACTTCAAACTCTTTCTAATTAATATTGTAAACACTGTATAACTTATAATAAGTTAAATCTATACATACATTTCCCTCTTGAATTCTTTATTGTCTTTACTATCGTTAGTCGACAGTCAACACGATAAAACAATTTGAAAACATGAATATTCATGAATGAAAGACTTCATTCCATATTTCAGTCACGTGATCAGTTTATTTTGATATTTCTAGAAATAATATGAATCTGCCTAGATGTCGATGAATGAAATCTTAATTACATCATGACTTCAACCGTTATCAATAACAATGACTTTCTTCATAACAAAGTTTATATACCTTTTTTCTTTATCAAATTAGAGGTTTTTCATCTTCCGGTTAATTCCTTTTCTCTTAAAAGACTGAACATGCAAGAATTATTGGTAGCACTTACATCTTTTCCCCCTGCATCACCTGAAGAGCTGATTTCTATCAGCTTTCTATTTTTGCACTGTGGAATAAAAATTATTAGCTATATTGTATTAAACATTTATATTGCAAAGAAAATGTAAAAAAAAAAAACCAAACTTAGAACTAATGTACTTTTAATTCTTTCTTGGTAATATTGTCAACACTGTATATTATTATAACAAGTTAAATCTATATATACATTTCCCTCTTGATTTTCTTCATTCTTTTTGTCCTCTTTAGTAAGGTCTATCATCTAAAAATAAACATGTATAGGTTTAGAATAAAAATATAACATTTATATAATCAAAATTAACTTTACTCGTATTCTATTTACACATTTAATTTGAGAAAGCTGTTATTTACAAACAATAAAAAATATGTGGTTTTCAATAAAATGAATGAATATGTAAATACATACTACTACATCCTCATTTCTATTTTATTGTATCTCCTGCATCTGTAAAATTCAAGATTCTGATCAGTAAAGAAAATTGGACGAAACTGTGCAATTTAAAGTAAAGCATCGTATTTCTCCATTCATTTATAGACGAACACTGATAATACAATGGTGGCAATTAAAGTCGGTATGGAAATAAAGACTACTTTCAACTATATTACTGTTTTCTTTTGATGAATTATTGGACGAAATGGTGCAACAATTATCAAAGAAGTTTTGCCAGGGATGCAAAGTTGAACATGGATCACAACATAGACACGATTGTTTGATGGATAGTGAACTGGATACACTTGAAAAAACAATTTTGAACAGGCGTTCTGTGAATTTAAATACAGTCACATACTAGGAAAATACAGAGAACATTGAACTTAGAAAATAATGTCATTTAAACTTTTTCATTCTTAATGCGTTGTTGATGAATACACTTCGATCAGAAAAAAACTTGAAGGACGTTTCACACAATAATATTGTATTGTGTGTAAATACATGTATATTTCCTTGAATAAATTTGTATATTTATATTAATATGAAATTTTCGTTGTGTATTTATTTTTGATTGAAAAATATATATTCCTCTAAAGATAAAAATGTTCTATCAATTCATTCGTTTATTTCCGTATGTAAAATATATTTCCGGTAGTAGTCGGAAACATTCGTGTATATCCGAATGTATTATCATTTCCGGTAATAGTGGGAAACATTTGTTTATTTCCGAATGTAAAGTCATTTCCGGAATCGTTCGTTAATATCCTTTTTTTCATTCCGGAATCATTAGGTTGCTTCAATATTTTACTTCATTTGTTGCATTTTATTGTGTACTTGGTTCTTAATGTTTTAGTTTCTTTTTTCTGGTTATGTATGTAGATTCTTTTTTACTTTCTGGTGATGTATTTTAATTCTTTTATTCTTTCTGGTGATGCAGTTTGATTCTTAAAGATTAATTAAGATTTTCAATAAACTCTGGGTGGTGTTTAAAGTTGTATTCAAAAATAACCGTTTTTCAGAAGCCATATTGCTACTGGACACCGAGATAGTTCTTGATGATGAAGTTTATCAACCCAGTTCCTTATCAAATTTGCAGTCTTTTGGGGATCTCTTCGTGATTGTCTGATCTTTCCTATTAATTCTCTTTCTCTTAAAAAGTGTATACATACATTTTGGAGATTAATACTGTTTATTCTTATGGAAATACTGAAGAGTTATGCTGTATTGTAAACGTTTTCCTTAGTTTATAAACTTTTTGCATTCAGATTATACGTTTACAAGATGAGACTTCAGGATGTAATCTTAGATAGATCAACGTGTATGCCACGTTTACAAGATCATTCGTAGGAGGGTAGGGGAATTAAAAACATTTCGTTAAGGATGTGAAATAAGAGATTGATTGTGATTGTTGACTAAACGTCCAGTGGCAAATATTTCATGCATGAACAAGTTAACAAAAAATACAAAATGTATGTCTCGTCTATTAGAGGTCATTCGGGATGCTGGTCGGGGAAATTTGAAATGTCACTGGAAAATGAGGATATTTTGGATAGGGACAAACATTTTGCCTTGCAACAGGCCACATACAGACCCCTTAACGAGTTGTTGCGAGGGTTCTTAACGTGCAAAGAGCGTGTCACTCGCTTCACACGAGGCATTGGATTTAACGTCCCCATTCTGATCGGACGTGACTGCGAACTTGATACATCCCGCACTTGAACTCCTCCTATAAAATATTAAAACTTAGGTAGTCAGGCCTTCCATTACAAGTCCAACAGCAACGACGATGTCAATCTTAGTCAAAGAACTCATTTTTAAATCGGGGTTGAAATAAAAAGAAGTGATTTTTAGAAAACTTGTTCGTTGCTTTGGAAAATGCTAGCGCTATTTTAGTTATATGGTTCACTACTGACTCCCTACGGATCAACAGAGGGTTAGTCAAATTCATAGGGGTGAAGCCGAGGACTTTATTCACCCTGTTTAGTCCGCAAGGGGTCAGTAGTGAACCATATAACGATTTCATTGCACGCGCGACTTTTCTGCTGCGTTTTGTTGAAAATTAAACAATGAAATACAGCAACTTAAAAGGATGACGTCACCATAGATTTCAAAGCTGAAACAGATGCTCCAATATCTTGTTCAGAAGTAAATAAGGTAATCAGAGGACTAAAACTTCAAAAGTTTGCTGGACCAGATAGAATTATAAATGAAATAATTAAAACCTCAAATCAAGTAATAATTAAGTCAATTGTTAAAATATTTAATTTAATTCTAAAAACGGGTATATACCCAAAATCATGGAAGGACTCATATATAATAGCACTTCATAAGAAGGGAGACAAATCTGATCCCAATAATTAAAGAGGTATATCTTTAATCAGTAATCTTCCTAAAATATTCAATGCTGTACTCAATAATAGACTAATCACAGTTGTGGATAAAAAGCTGAATAACTGTCAGTTTGGCTTCAGAGAAAACCACAGAACTGCTGACAGTATTTTCATATTAAAATCTTTAATTAATAAATATATACACAAAAATAACAAAAAAATATATGCATGCTTCTTTGACTTAAGAAAGGCATTTGACTCTGTATGGAGGACAGCCCTTCTATATAAATTATGCAAAATGGGAGTAGGAAAGTCTTTTTACAGGGTAATAAAGCAACAATATTTAAATACAAAATCCTCTTTAAAATATAAAGATCACATTTCTGACTATTTTGACATTACTAGAGGTGTGAAACAAGGGGACTCATTAAGTCCTACTTTGTTCAATATTTTTATAAATGATATCACTAAAGGTTTGGAAGATGACAACTCAAGTCCATTGGAGCTCATAAATAGTAAACTAGGCTCCCTCCTGTTTGCTGATGATCTGCTTTTACTATCAGAATCTAAGGAGGGTCTACAAAATAGTCTAAATAAAGTTTCCATGTTTTGTGAAAACTGGCAGCTTTCTCTAAACATAAATAAAACAAAAAGTATGGTCTTTTCAACAACAAAGCAAAAGCCTGAAACATCTATACTTGTATATAAAAACAAAAAAATAGAGAATGTTATGGAATATCCTTACTTGGGTCTGCTAATTAAATCAAATGGTAATCTCAGTCATAGTACAGCTGAATTAACAAAAAAGGCAAAAAAGGTTTTGTTTTCTATTAAAACATATACTAATTCTCTTGGCAGCCTTCGAGTGTCAAATAACTTACTTATTTGACACCTTAGTGAGACCTATATTAACTTATAATTCTGAGATAACATATTTGGACTCATATATAACATATTTCAAAGCTAAAAAAAGAGCTTTGGTTTCTGGAAAAAATGTGGACCCATTTAATTTTATTGACAAGACTCCAATAGAAAACTTGCATCTTAGTTATTGCAAGTTTACCCTTGGCACTAACAAGAGTGCCTCAAATTTTGGTACAAGGAACGAATTAGGAAGACTGCCTATTGAATGTCATATAAAAACCCAAACTATTATGTATTTAGCAAGGCTTTTCACCTCAAATTTGAATCCCTTATTACATGAATCTTTTCAATTAACTAAAACTTTGGATTCTAGTGGCTCCTATTCATGGTTCACTTTTGCAAAAGATATTCTTTCTGAATCTAACATTGATATAGATAGACTAAAAACCTGTAATAATTTAAAACAATTAAAAAATATTAAAAGCTATATTAAACCCCAAATAAACTCATATTACAACAACCTGTTGATGGATAAATTGAAATCTATTGATGATAAAAGTAAATTAAATTTTTATAAAGGACTTGAGCCAAATCTATTGATCAAACCTTACCTCTCTAACCAAAACTTTGAATTTAGAAAATTAATTACAAAACTTAGAATCAGTGACCATTCATTATTAATTGAAAAAGGAAGGCATTTTAAAATTCCTCGCGAAGAGAGACTTTGCAAAAAATGCAAAGTACTAGATGATGAGAAACATTTCTTAATAAATTGTTCTCATAATTCAAATATTAGATTAACATATTTTAATTGCATTAACAGAGAAAGTAATTCATTTGCTAATCTCACTGACAATGACAAAGTTATATATATACTTAACCCCTCAACACCAACACAAGTGAATAAACTAGGATCCTTTATAAAAAAGTCAATGGAACTGAGGACAGGGGACCCTTTAATATTTACCTGAATTTGTGTATATATATTGAGTTACTTAGTTATTGTCTTTATTTGTTTTTGTTGTTGTTATATGTCACAAACTGTATACTTTATATGGCAATAAAACTTTGAATTGAATTGAAATTAACAATAGACCTAATCATAATAACTGTCAATATTGGACAATTTATCAAATCTTCGTAAGAAGCATTTCAATGTCAATAATATGTATGATTTATTCAATAATGTTCCATTTACAAATATTGTTGCATTTTTAAAAGAAATTGGAATTTATTATAGAATATAAAAATGTTATTATATTTAAATCGTTTTTAATTTTTATCACGTTATTTTACTGTTGATTTTTATTTGTATATAATCAATTTGCTTTAGTCAAGAATTTTGGTATATTGAAGGAATTTTTGTCTTATTTTAAAAATATGCTTTAAATTGTAAAAATATTCGAATTAGCTCTCGCCGCGATATAGCCTTTTTGTGCTAATGCGGCGTAAAGCAACCAACAATCAATCAATTTTTCTTTACATAATGTGTCTTCTTATTTGCTCTTATGAAAACCATGAAAAGAATATTCTACATATTTTGAAAGTTAAACTCATGCGTATGAACTATTTTGTGCTTTACATATGTACTACTTTCTGGTATGTGCTTTCCGGCGGGGCCTGAATTAGTGGTGTTACACCTTGAAGGCCGTTCATTGACCTATAAGTGTTAACTTATACATTGTGTCGCAGAGTTGGGTGCACTGATACCATTTCTTTATACATTGTGAACAATACTACATGTACAATTTAGAAAGCTAATCGCAACAAAAAATAAATAATTGTGACTTTAAATAATATCAATGATAAATTTAAAGTAACTAAAGATTTCAAAACACAATTGCGTCGTAATCATGGTAATGACAACAAATGCGAGTGTTACAACATTTTTTAATCACCATATTGGGCGACTAAATTATTACAACACATGTATTGTTTACAACTAGATGCTTAGATTTGAATCAGAAACATATAGCGGTTTAATTTGTTAGTTGCTTAACTTCCAGTGGCAAATATTTCATATTTCAGGACGAAAACAATTTAACAATAAATAAAATAGGTAAGTTTTGTAATAAGAGGCCATCTATGATGCTGGTCGGGGAAATTTGGACTTTAACTGGAAAATGAGGATATTTTAGATCGGGACAGAAGATTCAGAAACTTCATACATCCCGCACAGCCAAACGGACGACCTGCTTTTGGCAAGCGTTTTATTACCGATTGGAAGAAGACTAAGTGACCATATATCGTTTTCCAAGTCAGCCTTGGTGGTTGTTTTATGAGACACATGAATAAGTAATTTGATTGCTTAAACATCGGGAGTCTCTTTGAAGCTAGAACACGAGAAACGAATATGTAGCACCATATACCTCTGAACATGACCAAGACTTTAGTATCTTGTTAGCGATTTCTTGGATTATTTCAGTGAGTGGAAGTCAAAGAGGGACGAAAGATACCAAAGGGACAGTCAAACTCATAAATCTAAAACAAACTGACAACGCCATGGCTAAAAATGAAAAAGACAAACAGAAAAACAATAGTACACATGACACAACATAGAACACTAAAGAATAAACAACACGAACCCCACCAAAACCTAGGGGTGATCTCAGGTGCTCCGGAAGGGTAAGCAGATCCTGCTCCACATGCGGCACCCGTCGTGTTGCTTATGTGATAAAAAATCCGGTAAATAGTCTAATTCGGTAGGTCACATTCAGGAAAGGGAAGGGGATTGTAGTTACGACGTAAGGAACATATCCGATATCATTTGTGATACGGTTATTCCATAACGGTCAACCAACTCAAATGTAACCAACAGAACAGGTCAATTTTCAAAATCCGAAGAATAAAAAAATGCAGCTCAATTACCCAACACTAAGAGGTTTAGAAATAACAGTAAACTCCGTTGTTGAATGCGTTAATAGTTATAATAGATACCAAGATAAATATTTAATACACCAGACTCGCGTGTCGTCTTCGCAAGACTCATCTGTGATGTTAGCCAAAGGAAGCCCATATTTTCGTACCGATCATTTCGACCATGATCCCATAAATCATTGTTTTTTGTATTATCAGGACTAGTGGTGGATGCAACAACAACCCAACATTAGATCAATCCAACCTATCAATGGTGAATATAAAAGTTGCAGACCCACAAGCCCTTGCACCATTCCGAGGCAATACAAAGCAAAATTTTCAAAGCAATTTTGCATTGGAATGTTAACGAAGATGAAACAAATAATAGTTTTGATTTTGAGATTTAATCATACGTGTATTATGTACACACACTTTTGTTTAATGGCACCACTTCAAAATTAACCTTTTCTAAATATATACGCTTTGTTAACAATGTTGCTCTTAAATTATTTTTTTTTTTTTTAAAAGGATGAGTTTAGAATTTAAATTACCTTCTTATTTACGTTAATATGCTGTATAAGAGAAAATTGAAAAATTAACATGTTTATACTTAATATAAAAAAGAAGATGTGGTATGATTGCCAATGAAACAACTATCCAAAAAAGACCAAAACGACACAGACATTAACAACTATAGGTCACCGTAACTCCGTAAGCATGCCTCAAGTACATGTATACCTCATTTGATCTGTGTGTTAATACAAATATTTCAAATGTAACACATACCAAAACCGAACAAACAACAACCGTAACGGAGGCAACTACAACCACAACAGAACCTACACTGTAGTCACTGTAGAAAGGAACAAAAACATACCAAAGAGGCAAACACAACCACAAAAGAACCAACGAAACCTACTAAGCGTCAATGTAGAAAGGAACACAAACATTCCAAAGAGGCAAGCACAACCACAACAGAACCTACTAAGCGTCACTGTGAAAAAATAATAACATACCACAAGCGAACAAGCAAAAACAATAACGGAGGAGACTACAACCACAACAGAACCAACGAAACCTACTAAGCGTCACTGTAGAAAGGAACAAAAACATACCAAAGAGGCAACCACAACCACATTTGAACCTACTAAGCATCACTGTCAAAGAATAATAACATACCACAAGCGAACAAACAACAACCATAACGGAGGAGACTACAACCACAACAGAACCAACGAAACCTACTAAGCGTCACTGTAGAAAGGAACAAAAACATATCAAATGAGCCATGTAACATTATACAATACAATACAAAGTTTTTTGTTGTCAATTATGACGCCCAATAATTTGAGCAGTACAATTAACTTTAATTTTAAACAAGTGATTACATATTGATCACATTGATTATTTGTCAAGTCTTTTTCAACAAAAGTATTTTTTTACAATATAATATAGATGGACAGACTACCGGTGACTAAACTGTATCTAGAATTGATTTTCTCTCTGAATAAAGTACACAATAATAAACTTACTTTTTTGTTTTATTATAGCATTATCCTCAGATGACATTAACCATATTAATTTTGATTTATTTGGGAGGCTTTTATACTGTTGTACATTTTGTTGATTTTCTACACCTACTATTTTGAACTGTAACTAGTTGTGCATTTTTTTTTTAAATTACTGGTTGTGAATTTTCTTGATGTTTACTGGTTGAACATCCTGCTGTTTAAATACCATTGATAATAGTTTGAACATGATGCGAATACCATCTAAGTTAACGAATAAATCCAACTACAGCAATGGTTAATTAGTGAAGCATTCCTACCATGAAATATGCATACATCTGGTGATTTGGTTGAGTGGAAGCGAGTATGAACAGTTTAAACTTGATATAACTAATGCAAGGAGTAAATCACAGTCTACAGCTCCTCGTTAAACTATGGAATGAAATGGTCTTTAAATTTGCGGCATTATATTTAGCTTTTCTATAGAAATACGGTGATTTGTTCAAAGTGTGTTTTAAAAGTGATACGTGTAGGCACATTAACTTGTACAAAGAATGTAAAGATTTTTTTCAGACTTGAATACGTCACACAGGTGACACAAAAATAATTTGTCATTGCTAGTACATAGTTTCAAAACTCTTAATCTCAACAGGGCAAGAACATGAATTCCAAATATTCACGCAGCTCTTGGTAAACGGAGGGATCGAAGTATCAATACTAACAATACTTTGCAATTACTGTATTTACCAATAACAGAATCGAAAAATCATTTAGTGGAGCACTAGTTGGGCTCTATACCCCAGGATTATATATATAAAACAGGTATAAATGTGTAGATATTTACCTCAGCATACGATTTCCCAAAAGGACGATTGTCTCACAGACTTTAGTCTTTTGATAGGCTTGATGCAGATCACTCAGGTCAAGAAGAGGCTGTGTCCGGTCAAGCGTGACTCTTGTGTCATGTCTCCTTTCGGGGTTCCCCAGTCTCTACCAGGCCATACACGTCACCATTCGGGTCTCTCTGCTCTTTACCAGTAAATCACACCAGACAGAGGAAACCCCCTAGAACTTCTGGGCAACAACACAACACCCCTCTCCATCTGAAAAAGGAGGAACTTCAGTTCCGACAAGGAACACTAGAGAACTTATAACTCCCCTGGATAAGACTGGCAACGTCTTTTACTAACTAAAGCATGACACAAGGTATCCTTAAAAATAACCACCCCCTGATTCTAGAATATGGATTAAAAAATTATTTAACTTTCTCTAGAAAGAAAGGAACTAAACAGGAAAACCTTTTCAACTTAGGGAGCTACCATTTGATTTTTATGGGGGGGCTAGGATGAAAAATTTTGTCCTGCATTTTTTTTTTAGCTGTAATCTCTGTCCTGCCTTTTTATTTTTCACTCTGTTCGGTCCTGCATTTTTTTTTTATAGTTTATCCTGACTTTTTTTTACCTAAATTGTCGTCCTGACTTTTTTTTTTTTGCAAGTGTCTCATCCTGCCTTTTTTTTTTACTCAAAACTCCTGTCCTGCCTATTTTTTTCAAATTTCATCCTAGCCCCCCCATAAAAATCAAATGGTTGCTCCCTTAGAATTAAAAAGATTGCCAACCTTCCCACAATTTGGGCACAATGTGTAGGCCTACAAATTAATAGCTAATTGTGAAGTTTATCTCGTAAACTTTACACAATTGTTTTTAATTTTACTGTGACCTACTTAGCCAAAAGAAATACTAATATGTTAACATCTAAAACAGTTAAAAAACACAACATTTTCAATCAAATACTGTCCTCAAGACAAATTCATTAATACCGCCCTGAATTTCCAATTGACTACTACTACACAAAATTGTTTCCCTTTTAAAGACATCAATCCGACAAGGAAAAACAAAATATACAAGGAAGGCAATAACTCCTAAATCGGGATAACAAGACATGACCATTAAACGTTTACCTATGGTCCAAATCCCACCATCACCTAATTAACTCCTACACTACTAATATTTACATTGGCCATGCTGGTACTATCAAGTCCTGTCGGTTGATCTACTTCCAACGAATAGTACACTGTACATGGGATGTGAGGCGAACATTTAAAATTTCTAAATGCTATAAATATATCCTTCCGACAGTCTTTTCACTGAATCTTGTAATTGTTATCAAATAATTATCCACATTTCACGTTGTTCAATCAAGTTGTTATCAATATGTAGTTGCAATCCACACATGTTCTTTTATAATTCCAAAGTTCTATATAAATATTTATCTGTCACTGTTGATTCAAATGAAGATACATAATAATAATGTTACATATACTATAAATGATCACATAATTCATTGGCTTAATTCTGCCTCACATCCCGTAGCTGTTACACATAGTAACGCCCGTTAAGGGCCAGCCTGTTAAAGCTGTTGAGCTGTCATAGATTGTCCCTCACAATTTGTTGGAATCTAGGAAACGGACCTCAATAGAAGGCCTAGTCGGCTTTATCTCCATGATGTTTTTCAACGTTGTCAGAGGATCTAACAAGGTGTATTGAAAAAATAGGGTATCAGCCCCATTTCCAGGGAACCTCTCCTCTGCCAAGGTCCTTAAATTGTTCAAAGAATGGACTGGCACCATTCTCTTTATATTCTTCCATATGAGAAACACTATGCACCTATCTTCAGGATTCTGTGTGTTTCTCCTCCTGAAGATGTTGTGTAGCTGTATCTTTAGGCATTACCACTATCTCTGGGGCCTCTGCCTCAGGTAACATGACTGCCTCTAGGGCTTTTTCCTAAGGTAAGATCACTGCCTCCTGGGCTTCTTTAAGAGTGACCACTGCCACGGCGGCGCAGAGCTGTCCAACCACTAGGGTATCTGAAACCGTACTTTTCTAAGAGAGAAGCACTACTGCCTGACTCCGCCCAAGCGGGTACTAAGTTGTTGACCTCATGTATGGCCATGAACATCTTTTTCATGCACTGCAATTCCTCAAGACTGAGGTTGTTCTCCCTCTGACTGTAACTTTCAGAGAACATCATGTCCTGATGTGACGTAGTCAAAAAATGTAACACACTGGACATTACCCACCAGTGTAAGATACATACAGGGCTACTTATCTTGCACACAAGCTGGATCTTAAAAATTATATATGTCCCAATTACCAGAAGACCATAACTGACTCGACATCTGCCTTTACTATAGTATTCAGGTTCATCATAACCTTTTGGCTAATATGGTCGTATTTATCCCACAAATGTCACTCAGTACAGACAAACCTATACACCTGCAAAAGTTTTAAGGGATGGCAGGAACTAGATATATTAATTTTATATGCATTTCATGTTTAAGAAAATTATAAACTTTACAAGATTTTGCTATCCAGTTTTGTTCGTTCCTACAGAAGGTGCCAAAATAAACGAAGTTGGGAAAGAGGTTTGAGAATCTCCCCTCATATAATACATGCTGTGAGTAGTATTGATTTAAATGGACAATATATGGACAATGGACACCTGTAAACAATAGGTGATATAAACTGTGTAACTGAGTGGACCGTATCAAATGAAACTCGGGTGTTTGTTTATTTAGCTATCGTCTGCAGATTGGAAAAAACTGGACATCAAAATCCAGGTACGTTTTTAATTTTCTGAAAAGTATACTTCATATAATTTTATATATCTAGTTCCTGCCATGCCTTAAAACTTTCCTAGATGTACCACTTTGTCTCTACTCATAGTAAATTATCAGGTGTAAACACGGCCATATTTTTCAATTCCTTATGATGAACCTTAATGAATGGGTGTTTTTATAATGGCCCTGTTATATGTCCTCAGTCAGTAATAATGGCCTCGGATGTCTGTAATGGCCCTTTGTGTTGCCTCGGGCCATTACATACTTCCTCGACCATTATTAAAGACCTTGGACATATAACAGGGCCATTATAAAAACACAAATTTCTTAATACATTTGTTAACAACTGAAATACATTTATTATCAACTGAACAAAAGTGTATGTGTTGCTGCCAACTTGAAATACTCTCTACTCTTTTAATGACAGTTTAATAATAATAAAAAATAATGTGTTCTTCACCATAATAAAGCTTGTAATATACCAAATATCCTAGATATTTTAAAGTTGGCAGAAGTTGAAAAACAGGACGAACAGTGATCCCTATATATGGTTCCTCTAATGTTGGTCGCTGGTCACTAAATTAAATAAAATACAAAAAAGTTTTGTAAAACATAATTAAATTTAATAGAACATTAACAATATTTAATTTGACCATTTTTGGTTTGAAAGTTTTAAATTTATTTTTGATATATTAACACTGTTTTTCTGTAATGGCCCTGTATTAATACCCAGTTTGTCTGTATTAAGCCCAGTTAGGGTTTTTAATTAACAATCATGTTTGACAATAATGTACTTAGTTGGTTTATTATGATTCCTAATTTGTTGTGCATTTTTCTGTATGCCTTTATATATAGTACAGGGAGCCCCATGATTGCTGGGGAATATAAATTTAAACCACTTGGTCTACTTCCTACAGGCAGTGTAAAGTATGCAGCCACTTCCGGTCTGAAATCCGATGCCTAATGTAAAGAGAGTGCCACGCTCTTTGCACGTTATGAACCCTTGCAACAAGTCTTTGTTGTGTCCGTAGGTGATCTGTTGCACAATTTTGTCCCTATCCAATTTACCCTCTTTTTCCAGTGTAGTGGCTGTCCAAATCCCCGATCATCATCCCGGATGGCCTCTATTATTACAAGATTTACCTATTGACATAGTTGCCACTAGACGTTATGCAACCAACAATCAATCAATCGTCCTAAACATGCCCAAAATATTTGCCGCTCTACGTTAGGCAACCATCAATCAATCATATATTACTGGTATATACAAATGATTTTGACGATTATAGTATCTAGCAGAGTAGCGTTGGTTAGTTAAGCAGACGAAACGTCACGCTTTAATAGTATGGGTACACTCATGTATTCTTTACCATTACTTCCATGTTTATGCCCCTTCAATGAGCATTATGTTTTCAGGTCTGCCTCCGTTCGTCCGTCTGTCCCGCTTCAGGTTAAAAGTTTTTAGTTAGGATAAGCGTGTAAAACCTATTGAAGAGTGTTTTGATTACAGATTAATATGTAAAAAAATTTTAGTGTTTAAAGCTAAAACATACGAGAAATTCGAGAAATTATACAGCCTTCATCCTTGTACTCTTTTATCATTGACAAATCTGTTTTGATAAAACCCAGTGCTAACTCATAACAAAATTAAGTGTAAAAGGAAATAACGAAAACCTTTATAAAAATATAAATAAAATTGAGAATGGAAATGGGGAATGTGTCAAGAGACAACAACCCGACCAAAATAAAAAAACACAACAGCAGAAGGTCACCAACAGGTCTTCAATGTAGCGAGAAATTCACGCACCCGGAGGCGTCCTTCAGCTGGCCCCTAAACAAATATATACTAGTTCAGTGATAATGAACGCCATACTAATTTCCAAATTGTACACAAGAAACTAAAATTTAAATAATACAAGACTAACAAAGGCCAGAGGCTCCTGACTTGGGACAGGCGCAAAAAATGCGGCGGGGTTAAACATGTTTGTGAGATCTCAACCCTCCCCAAAGACCTTATCAGTGACTCAATATTAACGCCAAAATATGCAATCTTTAATGACTTGACAACAGTATCGTAATTATATCCCTTCTTAATAAGTCTATTCAAAGGTTTTGTAAGTTTATGAGGTGAATACTGACACCTTTGTGCTTTATAAAGAATATTTCCATAAAAAATTGGATGTGAAATACCTGAACGTATAAAAAGTCTGCATGTTGAGCTATATTTACGAATGATGTCTTTATACCGATGATAAAATTTAGTAAATGTTTTGACTAGTTTGTGATATCGAAAACCCTGGTGTAATAATTTTTCAGTAATACATAAATTTCTCTCGTAAAAATCTAAAACATTGTTACATACACGAGCGAATCGTACAAGTTGAGATATATAAACACCGTAAGATGGTGACAATGGAACGTCACCATCTAAAAACGGCTAATTAACGATAGGAAATGAAAAATCATCCCTTTTATCATAAATTTTAGTATTCAGCTTTCCGTTAGTGATATAGATATCAAGATCGAGGAAAGGGCAGTGGTCATTGTTAGTATTAGCTTTATTTAAAGTAAGTTCACCAGGATAAATTTCATTAATATACATACTGAAGTCGTCATTATTGAGAGCCAAAATATCATCCAAATATCTAAAAGTATTATTAAATTTCTTTATCAGATGTTGTTTTGATGGGTCTTTGCTTATTTTTGTCATAAATTGTAACTCGTAACAATACAAAAAGAGGTCCGCAATAAGTGGTGCACAGTTAGTCCCCATTGGAATTCCGATAATCTGACGATATACGGAATCCCCAAAGCGAACAAAAATGTTATCTAGTAAAAATTCAAGGGCATATATAGTATCAAAGCATGTCCAATTAACATAGTTTTTTTGTTTATTGCTACTAAAAAATGACCTAAAAGAGTTTGAACATATATATTTACATTCTGACTTTTCAAATGCCCATTTAATTAGGTGTGTGAATTTTTTTTCTTAATGAGAATGTGAGGCAATGTGGTATACAGGGTAGAAAAATCAAAACTTTGAACAGATTCAAAATCACCAATATAAGAATGCAATTTATCAAGTACTTCCAACGAGTTCTTGACACTCCAAAAGTAATTTATTCCACTATTTTCGAAGGCCTTATTTGAACAATTTATTATAAGGTTTTTAATTGTACCAAGTGTGCTGGTACGAATAATAGACAATTTAGTAGTTGAACAATGGCTTGAAGTCTGTTTTCTGTAAAAATAAAGTTAACTTAGCAAAGAAATCTATATTTCCTAAAAATGTCGCGACACAAAACTAGATCTATTGCCATAATTAATACAAAGGCCTACATAAAGGTCCGTAAACATTAAGTTATAACAAAGGAGAGACTACCTTCGATACGCACTAAAAAAAAAGCTAAATTAGGACAGACGGACAAGCAAACTTATCCAAAATTAGGTAAAAAAGTAACATTCATACCTTTTGCCGCTGGTGTTTCTGTACTCGGATTACCTAACCTCTGACCTCTAGCACCAATTGAATTAGCCAACAATATGCTTTCATGGACTAGAAGTCTCACATTCTCAATACTGTCATCCTTCGCACACAGAAGAATTAATACATCTTTAACGGATTCACCTGGAATTAAATAAAATCATTAATCAATCAATCGGAACAGATACAATAACATGTACAATGAATAAAAAATCACGAACCGTGAAAAGCGAAAAACTCGGAGGAACTTGTTTACTGTTTATAAAATCATAAATTCTGATGACATTAAATAACAAAAATGAACATAAAAACCAAAAGGCTAATTTTCTTGCACCAGATGCAAATCGACAGAAGAGCATTATCGGTCAAATCGCAGCTAAATTATCAAAAATTGTAAAGCCATATTTACTTTTAATATAAGGTCCCTGTAAGTCTTAAGAAAACGTAATAATAAATTATTAATTGTCCGTCGGCTTTTCAAATTGGGCTAGGGAGAAATTACTCCTTGAACTAAACTAAAAACATTCTCCTTCAAAGTTTATTATTTCCAATACATCGACAATGACGCAAAATCCCAGATGGCCTTTATTGTCACAATTTGTGACAAGACATACCTATTGTTTTTATTAGTGGAAGAAGACGTCAAGTCTTCTGAAGACTTAAGGGGCTGACCTTTGGCATTGAGCCTCCGTATGCCGCATTCGTTTCGTGTATTACAATTTCATAACAACTTAAGATTCCTGACACCGATTTTTACACATGATTAGGCATCTGAATCATTTAATTTGTAAATTAGGATTAAAAAACAATCATTATCGTAAATATGACCCTTTTATTTATGTAAATTATCAGATTTCATCTCATCCACATGAACGTTATTTGTTTACTTGTCACAGGATGTTTTAACTGTAGATATTTGTATTACGCATGCGTGAATTTGGTATCGGGACAACTCGCCCTGTTTACAAGTTCGCCCTTGAAGTTACGAATTTGCAATCCTGCAGACAAGAAGATTTTGTTTTTTTGTAAATAAAAAGGATATATTTCTTATCAAATTGTTGTCTTAATTCATTGTTTTCCTTTGTCATGTGAATTAGATGCCCTTCTACTCCAAATGGGTTGAATCTATTTATAAAATTATTCAAGACTCAGTTGACAAGAGCAATACGTTGCTGTTTGGAGAATGTGATTAAAATCTAAGCTCATAGAAAAAGAAATATAATTGAAACTCAATGTACCTCCTTCTGAAGAATGTATTGCAATATAAATATAAATTCCTTTTGACAAGAGAAATCTGACTTTTGTCAGAAATATTTTTTTCACATGTGCAAAGGTAATCACGTGTGTCGGCCATATTGGTTTGTTTACAACTATTGAAGAACCATGACCTAAACATAAATAGTCTCTGAAAGCGTAAACTTCAAGCAATACTATTTTATCAATCATGAATATTTTCATAAATTTAAATTTGATTATTTAAAGAAATAAAATTATAACAATTACGATTTTTGATAAGAGATTCTACACAGACATGCTTTAATCTATTTATAGCCAAATTAGTTTACCTGTGTGAAAATGTAAATAATTTGTTTACTAAACAAGTAAAGACAAACTATGGATGGAAGATAATAATTTACATAAATACTTCAGGACATTTAATTGATTTTAATAAATATAGGATTTAAAAACTGCAAGTGGAAACAAATTTATTCATTAGCTACATAATCAGCTGATAATTTTATTTCACAAACATCGTGGTGATGTTATTGATAAAAATCACTCCATCAATCCTCCAGCCCTTTCACATATTAAGCAATAGATCTACTCATTATTGTAGAATATTTAATGAATATACATTCATCGTCTTATTGAATATATCGGGTAATCAGATATTTTTAGCTGACAATCTGGGTATCCCATTGGCCGGAGTCTACTGTACTACCAAAAACATGATAAAGATAGTAAATAGTATTTTTTCACTAATTTATTGACAATTTATTGACATAATACTGGTTGTAACATATTTTATTTTTGTATTTAGGTTGGGACCCCCACCCCACCCCCACCCCAATTATGAGTGGTGTCCCTTAAATGAGGAACTGTCCCTAAAACAAGGGGTCATTTTACTGTTGAAAAAAAATAAAGTACATTTTGAAGATTTTTATTAAACTCAAAAGTGGGAAAATTCATATTTGGAACAACTTTTCTAAATGAGGGGTCAAATTATTAAAAAAGATGTAAGTTTAGAAACAACAGAAAATTCTTTTGACATGTTTTGACTATTCAGTACTTTATAGATGCATAGTTCTTGGGGTAAAGTTTCATCAAATAATATGAATATAAATGACTTTTTTGGTGCTCATTTTTTACAGTGGGTTATACTGATCTTCCAGTTAGGTTAATCTCATTTGGAGTGTTGTTCCCAACCTGTTAAAGGTCCATCTTTGTGCATAATTTAAAATTGGAAATTTCAACAAGCATCTAATATTCTTACTCTGGAAAATAAACCCTGGTCTGCTAGCTTCATGTATATTTTTTCTACCGAATTAAAACTAGAATCATGCAAACAGACTTAAGAAAAAGGCATGTAAGTTAATCATACAAATATGACACTTTTTCTAGACAATCAAGATCGTGCAAAATACATCGCTAAAAATTGTAACCTTTAAAAAAAAATTTGTGCAGGAAAAACCCATATGGGAATTGGGAACTTTCAAAAGTTGGCGGGTATGTAACGAGCCTTACTTTTTTAAGCTCCATTTGTGGGCAATATGTTTTCTAGTCTGTCCGTCCGTCCTGCTTCTGGTTATAAAGTTTAGGGTCGAGGTAGTTTTTGATGAAGTTGAAATCCAATCAACTTGAAACTTAGTACACATGTGTTCCTTATGATATGATCTTCTTAATTTTACTGCCAAATTAAAGATTTTACCTAATTTTCATAGTCAACTGAACATAGAAAATGATTGTACGGATGGGAAATCCATGTACTTATGACCTTTTCTTGTTTGAAGAAAAAAAAATACATTATAACGATAATGGAACAAAGCAGCCTGGGTTAGTGGGGCTGCTTTTATGGTAATTCAAGTTACCTTTTATTCACCTTCTTCCACTTCAGAGCTATCAGCTCTTTGATTGTGACCTTGTTCTCGGCCTGAATATGCATGAAATATTTGCCACTGGACGTTAAGCAACCAACAATCAATCAATCTTTATTTTAAACACTACAACCACGCTCTACCCAAGAGCTGTACAAGTCCGTGCTATCACGCTTGATAGCAGCGGCAAAACTTATTGTATTGGTCAAATTTCGGAGGACTCAATTTAGGCGATACTATGTTTTCATATACTGGTTACATTCCGGATCTCAATGCTCTTCAACTTTGTACTTTATTTGTCTTGTTTTTTTAAACTTTTTTGGATTCGAGCGTCACTGATAAGTCTATTGTAGATGAAACGCGTGTCTGGCGTATATGCAAAATTTAGTCTTGGTATCTATGATGAGTTTATTCCCAAGTGATGTCTCTATAAGATGAAACACAGAGATCATAAATGAGAACCAGTACGTTAACAAATGACGATGTATATGAATACTTATATATATCCACATAAGATAAAATTGAGAAAGGAAATGGTGAATATGTCAAAGCGACAACCACCCGACCATAGAGCAAACAACAGCCGAAGGCAACCAATGGGTCTTCAATGTAGCGAGAATTCCCGCACCCGTAGGTGTCCTTCAGCTGGCCCCTAAAATATGCATAATAGTACAGTGATAATGGACGTCATACTAAACTCCGAATTATACACAAGAAACTAAAATTTAAAATCATACAAGACTAACAAAGGCCAGAGGCTCCTGACTTGGGACAGGCGCAAAATTGCGGCGGGGTTAAACATGTTTATGAGATCTCAACCCTCCCCCTATACCTCTAGCCAATGTAGAAAAGTAAAAGAATAACAATACGCACATTAAAATTCAGTTCAAGAGAAGTCCGAGTCTGATGTCAAAAGATGTAACAAAAGAAAATAAATAAAATGACAATAATACATAAATAACAACAGACTACTAGCAGTTAACTGACATGCCAGCTCCAGACCTCAATTAAACTGATTGAAAGATTATGTCTTCATCATATGAATATCAGGTACAATCCCTCCCGTTAGGGGTTTAGTATCATACTATCATAAAATATATGAGAAGAACATAACCCGTGTCATGCCAACAACTGTTTTTTTAGAAATAAATGTGTTTAGTTCCGATGCAAAGACCCTATCAGTGAATCAATGTTAAGGCCAAAATATGCAATCTTTAATGACCTGACAACAGTATCGTAACTATATCCCCTTTTAATAAGTCTATTTAAAGGTTTTGTTAGTTTCTGAGGAGAATACTGACATTTTTGTGCTTTATAAAGAATATTTCCATAAAATTTTGGATGTGAAATACCTGAACGTATAAGATGTCTGCATGTTGAGTTATATTTACGAATTATTTCCTTATACCGGTGATAAAATTTAGTAAATGTTTTGACCAGTTTGTGATATCGAAAACCCTGGTGTAATAATTTTTCAGTAATACATAAATTTCTCTCGCTAAAATCTAATACATTGTTACATACAGGCGGGATTTAGTTCAGTGAGTGACTTTATAGCTACTCGAAGAAGTGTTTGCTATGTTGATTCTCTATTATAAGTTATATGCTAAGAATGTTTGTATGTGTGCAACTATATGGTCAGAATGCCAATCTAACAGTTCTCATTTGACCACGTAATCATTGATAATTCACAAAGTTCAGTTTCCTAGTTCAAGTCAGTATCTCAGATATGATAGCAAATTATATTATTTGTACTATATTGTAAGGTGAACATATCTGTCTGGCAGGTATAATATGAACACCTGTGTGTGTCATTTATCAATAATTCAACATAATCCTCTGATGATCAGTACTTCAGTACTTTGATTTACTTTACCGATATAGACCTATATATGTCTCACATTGACTCAATTATTGAAGAGGATTTTTTTCTGACTTGAAGCTTTGGACTATGACTTTTATATTCCCATATTGGCCTTTTGGGGGCCCTTTTTAGCTTTCTGTTCGGTGTGAGCTAATGCTCCGTGTTGAAGGCCGTACTTTAACCTATTATTGTTAACGTTTTATACATTGTGACTAATATAGAGTTGTCTCATTGGCACGCATACCACATATTCTTATTTATACTTGTGTCAACTACACTTACTCTTTTGAACGAGTAAGGACACTGACAAATAAACTTTTCAATCAGGATACATTCATGACAAGTTTAACACAAATGATCTTTGACATACTCCATTTTTAATTTCAGTTCTCTTACCGATTTTTTATTTAACCAATATAGACCTATTACGGGCTTTGAGCCTCGGGATTTGACCACTGAGCAATATGATGATGTTAAATTCAAAACAGGATATGCTTTCTGGAGCACCTGGTATCACTCCAGATTTGTTAAGTTTATTTTTCCCACGCGTTAGTCTCCAGTGTTCTTGATAGTAGGTATCTCCCTTTGTCTTTCAATGTTTCTTTGCCTGTCAGTTTATTTAAGCTTGTCCCGTTCGGGTATTGTCCTTCGGAAAACGATTTCGAACTTCCTTATTGACCGGTTTGGTTCATTTATCTGTTACTCTTGATTCAGCATCCATGAACTTTGATCAGACTATAAACTCAGCCTTTGAGAACGTTTGTCAGACTATGAACTCAGCATTTCCGAACCTTTGTCAGTCTATAGCATTCAATGATGTTTGTCAGACCATAAACTCATCATTCATTGATTGATTGATTGTTGGTTGCTTTACGCCGCATTAGCACAAAAAGGCTATATCGCGGCGAGAGCTAATTCGAATATTTTTACAATTTAAAGCATATTTTTAAAATAAGACAAAAGGTCCTTCAATACACTAAAATTCTTGACTAAAGCAAATTGATTATATACAAATAAAAATCAACAGTAAAATAACGTGATAAAAATTAAAATCGATTTAAATATAATAACATTTTTATATTTTATAATAAATTCCAATTTCTTTTAAAAAAGCAACAATATTTGTAAATGGAACATTATTAAATAAATCATACATATTATTGACATTGAAATGCTTCTTACGAATATCAGCAAAGTCAATACAATTAATTAAAACATGTTTAATAGTATACTTGCAGTTGCAAGGAACACATTGTGGTTCATCTTCATTTTTTAAAAGATACTCGTGTGTTATTCTAGTATGACCAATACGACATCTAGTAATAACACACTGATCTTTTCTGCACATAATATTATCAAAAGGTTTGCCTAAATTAGGTTTAATTTCATGCAATTTATTATCGTCTTTTTTACTCCATTTATTTTTCAATATATTAAAAACATATTCTCTAATATTAGATTTAAAATCAGTATATGGTATATCACAGTTAGATAGAGGGTCACCCAGGGCATTCTTTGCCTCAAGGTCTACAGCTGTGTTTCCAAGGATTCCAACATGACTCGGAACCCATAGAAATGTTATTTCTTTCAGAAGAATTTTTAAATTCCTCATTACATATAAAATTTTCAGGATTGTTGGGTTTTTAATTTTAGTATTTCGTATAGCTTGTAAGCATGAAAGTGAATCCGAACATATAATAAATTTGGATTTATCTGAAGAAGCAATAAATTTCAAAGCCAAAATTATTGCTTCTGCTTCAGCAGTAAAGATGGATGCATCAGATGGCAAACGGAGGGTTGCAGCTCTGTCCCTGAAGACAGCAGCAGATGCAACTCTATCACCATCTTTTGATCCATCAGTATAGACAGTTGAAAAATCGAGATAATCGGCTTTAATTTCAGCATAGTGTTGCTGAATTAAAAGAGGATTTGTTTTATTTTTATTGTGTTCACGGAGATCAAATATCATTTTTGGTTTGGGAAGTTCCCATGGAGGACATTTGCAAGTTTGAACTTGAGCAACAGATTTTAAATCAAAAGAAGCTAAATGTGGTTTTAAACGTAAACCTAACGGAGGAATTTTATTTTCATGTTTTGCAAAAATATCTTCATAAATCGGATTAAAAACACAGCTGTAGGCAGGATTATCTGAATGGGCTTTTAGTTTGACAGCATATTGAAGTCCAAGCTTCAAACGTCTGTCAGTGAGTGAGTGCTCATCAGCCTCTACATACAGACTCTCAACTGGTGAGGTTTTAAATGCGCCAAGACAGAGACGCAAACCTTGGTGATGCACAGCATCGAGAATCTGTATGTAGGACTTCCTTGCAGAGCCATACACTATAGAGCCATAATCTAGTTTAGATCTAACAAGAGATCTATATAAATTGAGTACAATGTTGCGATCAGCACCCCAGTCAGTGCTGCCGACAACTTTTAAAATATCTAAAGCTTTTAAACATCTCGCTTTTAACATTTTGATATGGGGTAGAAAGGTTAACTTTTTATCGAAAATTAACCCAAGAAATTTGGTTTCATCAACCATTTTAATTGGGTTGCCGTACAAAGTTAGTTCTGGATCAAGATGCAATTTTCTTTTGTTACAAAAATGCATCCCGACCGTTTTTGAAGTGGAAAATTTAAAACCATTTTCCGAGGCCCATTTTTCAATTCTTCCAAGACATAATTGTAATTGTCTTTCAATGTTATTCATATTTTTGCCTCTGTAACATATTAAAAAATCATCAACGTACAATGAACCTTCAATATTACTTTTTAAAACTTCAACAAGGCTGTTGATTTTAAGACTAAATAATGTAACAGATAAAATACTGCCCTGAGGGACACCCATCTCTTGATCATAAAGATCAGACATGGTCGAATTAACTCTAACATTAAATTGTCTGTTAGAGAGAAAATTAGAAATAAAATTAGGCATATTGCCTTTCAACCCCATATCAAATAGATCTTTTAAAATACCATATTTCCATGCAGTATCATAGGCCTTCTCAAGGTCGAAAAAGACCGACACCACATGCTCATTTTTCGCAAAACCATTACGGACAAATGATTCGAATCGAACAAGATGATCAAGAGTACTGCGACCCTGTCGGAATCCACACTGAATATTGGCTAATAGCCCATTGGATTCCAGGAACCAAACAAGGCGATCATTGACCATCCGTTCGAGTGTTTTACAGACACAACTGGTAAGAGCAATTGGTCGATAATTAATAGGATCCGTATGATCTTTACTTGGTTTTGGAATAGGCACGACGGTTGCAAGCTTCCAGATTGATGGTAAATCACCAGATTCCCAGATGTTATTCATGAGCTGCAAGAGAGCTTCTAGCGAGGAATCTGGCAAGTGTTTTAAGAGTTGGTAGTGAATATTATCAGGCCCACAAGCTGTATCATGGGCTTTTGACAGAGATGTTTTAAGTTCTTCAAGAGAAAATAGTTTATTATAATTTTCACCATTTTTTGATTTAAAGTTTAATTTATTTTTTTCTTTTTGTTTTTTAACTTTTTTAAAGTCTTCCCTGTAGTTGTTACAAGAAGAAGACTTTGCAAAAGTTTCACCAAGTTTGTTGGCAATATCCTTTTCAGATGTTAATAAATTATTGCCGTCTTTCAAATGTTTTACAGTGGCTTTAGAATTTTTACCTTTTATTTTATTTACCATATTCCAAACTTTTGTCATCGGAGTGCGAGATGTAATCCCGGAGACAAATTTTTTCCAGGATGTTCGTCGGGCTTGCCTACAAGTCCGCCGTGCCTTAGCGCGAAAAATACGGAAATTACTCAAGTTTTCCGTCGTTGGTTGTTGATTGAACCGTCTTTCAGATTTTTTACGGTCACCTATGGCTTGATCACATGCGTCATCAAACCATGGTTTACTGGGATGTTTTGGATTTGCCGAGGTCTTAGGAATAGTTCTGTCAGCAATTGACGTTAGAACTGTATTAAAAGTTAAAATTGGATCTTGCACAGTCTCAAACATCTTTGACTGAAGTTCCGTTCGACAGAGATTCTCAAACAAGGACCAGTCCGCCTTGTCAAGTTTCCAACGTGGTACTCTCTGTTGGGCAGAATTTAAAAAATGTTCAAGTACTATTGGAAAGTGATCACTTCCACATAGATCATCATGAACACGCCATGAATAATCCAGGAGCAGAGAGGGATCGCATATAGTGATATCAATAGAAGAATAAGACCCGTTTCCAGGATGAAGATACGTATTAGATCCATCATTAAAAATGCATAATCCTTCTTGAGAGACAAAGTCCTCAATGATCTTACCTTTGGCATTATGAGTCTTGCTACCCCATAATGGATTGTGGGCATTGAAGTCGCCCATAAGTATAAATGGTGAGGGTAATTGATCAGTGAGGTTTTTGAGTTTTGCTTTATCGATAGTTGAATTAGGTGGAATATATATCGAACATAATGTAATTGTTTTGTCTAATGATAAACGAATTGCAACTGCTTGCAGATCCGTTGTGAGTTGGACTGTGCTATGAATGACGTTGTCCTTCACAAAAATGGATGATCCGCCTGCAGCACGTTCATCTACCTTAGAAAATGTGCTATACATGTTGTATCCTTTTAAAGATACGTTGTCACTTTCTTTTAGATGAGTTTCTTGAAGACAAAATGCAATAGGTAAAAAAGACTGAACTAGAAGTGTTAACTCGAGAAGATTTATTTTAAGACCTCGGCAATTCCATTGGATTATATTTGTCATTATTTAATAAAAGAAGGGCGAATGCTGTCGAGTTTGCCAGCATTCTTATTTCGCTCACCCTGAGATCGTGATCTTTCGGGTGGCGGAACACTTTCGGTTTCCATTTCAGTTTCTATGATAAGTGTTGAAAATCTGTTGTGCGAGGAGAGTCGTCGATCTCCAGGACTACGCGCAGCTGGTGTTACTCCGCCTCGACCCCTACCCCGCGACCTCGAATCAGAAGACTTCTGAGAGGATGTATTTCCTGGCTTCTTTTGGACATCCTTCTTTTCTTGAGAACGAAGAGGAGATGGGGCTCTGGTAGACTGTTTACTGGACGAAGAAGATACCTTCTTGGATGCAGATGAAGGAAGACTTTTGGAGGTGGAAGAATCATCTATATCACTGGGAAGATCCCAGACAGATTCACCGCTCCAATTGTGTATTTCTACTGTTTCTTTTTTATTTGATTTTTTTTTCTCATTTTTTTTTGGTGATGATAGTGAGCTCTGTAGGGAAGATTGAGTTGACTGAGTACTGGTTTTGGAAGATATTGGTTTTCTTGGAATTAATATTCTATCGGTAGGTTCTGTTTCAACAGGCAGCATTTTAAAATTGTCCGCATCAATTGGCCAAGTCATGCGAGTTTGTGTATTCTCGTGACTGAATGAGCGGACAACTTTGCTGGCGTACGATGGTCTGTTTGAAACAAGGAGATCATTCGAAACAGAAGCTATCTGTTTAGCTTCTGGGTAACTAATGTTTCTTTCTGTTTTAATTTTAATAATATTTTTTTCTTTAAGGTAAACAGGGCAGTCCCTAGACGATGAAAAATGGGATTCACCACAGTTTACACATTTAGAAGATTCAGAGTGACAGTTTGTTCCCTCGTGTCCTTCGTCAGAACACTTGAAGCATCTCTGCTTACCACGACATTGTTTGCTTCCATGACCAAACTTTTGACAAGTAAAGCATCGAATTGGGTTTGGGATAAACATGTCAACTCTGATTCCGAAGCAACCTAAAGTAATAGATGGAGGAGGAGTTGGAGTTCTAAAGGTCAAAAGATAAGTATTTAATTTGATTATATTTCCATTCTTTTTAATTTGAAATCTAATAACATTAGTTACACCTTGGCTTGAAAGTTCCTCACCGATTTCTTCCACGGTAAGGTCACCAAGGTATTGACTTCTGTCTCGAATGATCCCCTTACAGCTGTTCAAACTGTTATGAGGAGAGGCAGAAACAGGAAAGTTTGATATTGTAGACATTGTAAGTAAATTTGTTGATTGACTTTTGTTGGAACATTCAACCAACAAATTGCCAGATCTCATTTTTGAAACTTTTTTAACAGTACCAGCAACGCTTTGAATTTGTTTGTGAATTACAAAGGGCGATATTTTTGAAATTGGTTTTTCTTCTGTTCCTTTTATTACAATAAATCTGGGCCAACTGTCATCTTCCCGACAGGGCTCTGAATCATCACATTTTCTTTTCTTATGTATTAAAGCTGATTTCGAGGGTTTGTTTTGTTGTGCCATATGAAAGGAGAAAGATTCACCATTCTTGCCATCCACCCACCTCGGAGTGCCTACAAGGGCGATGCTGTGTTTCCGTGGCGAACCGGGATCGAGTGCTAATGCTGAAAACGAGCTCCATATATAATGTAGCTGGTCCTCAAAATCAGCACTCAAGATCCACTGCGGAAAGCACCAGATGTTCCAAGAATAGTATACTCAAGCAGAGCGTATCCATCAAGCGAAAAAGAAAGCGTACCACTTGATTGACCCATGAGCCATCGCCTTCTTCAGTTATCCAAAATATAAATAGCTTAATTTAAAATACATGTGTATATTACCAAGGTTCTTAAATGCTGAGTTTATAGTCTGAATGTGGTTCTTGATTGTTGAGTTTATAGTCTAGCCAAGGTTCTTGAATGCTGAGTTTATAGTCTGACCAAAGCTCAGACTATAAACTCAGCATTTAAGAACCTTGGTTAGATTATAAGCTCAACATTCAAGAATCACATTCAGACTTTAAACTCAGATTTAACTATCTTAAAATAATGGGAAAACCTATGTCATGAATATAGTCATTCAGTGGTTGATGGAGGATGAATTTGTAATTTCATTTTTACCACAAAATAGGAGAGGGTTATGTTCCAAAAATGTTTACCCTTCCCTTATTTATAGGTATGTTGTTTGCAAAGCAGTATTGCATTATAAATTACTTGGTATTAATCAGAAGTCTTGATCTCAATCAATGGTCATGTTTTACACATCCATACAAGCCTGTGGTGTAAACTGGTAATGTCTCTAGATAATACATGTATGATACTACACACTTAACTGGTAATGTCTGTAGATAACACATGTATGATACTACACCCTTAACTGGTAATGTCTCTAGATAATTCATGTATGATACTACACCCTTAACTGGTAATGTCTCTAGATAATACATGTATGATACTACACCCTTATCTGGTAATGTCTCTAGATAGTACATGTATGATACTACACCCTTATCTGGTAATGTCTCTAGATAGTACATGTATGATACTACACCCTTAACTGGTAATGTCTAGATAATACATGTATAATACTACACCCTTAACTGGTAATGTCTCTAGATAATACATCTATGATACTACACCCTTAACGGGAGGGAGTGTGGTGTAAACTGGTAATGTCTCTAGATAATACATGTATAATACTACACCCTTAACTGGTAATGTATCTAGATAATACATGTATGATACTACACCTTTAACTGGTAATGTCTCTAGATAAAACATGTATGATACTACACCCTTAACTGGTAATGTCTAGATAATACATGTATAATACTACACCCTTAACTGGTAATGTCTCTAGATAATACATGTATGATACTACACCCTTAACGGGAGGGAGTGTGGTGTAAACTGGTAATGTCTCTAGATAATACATGTATGATATTACACCCTTAACGGCAAAGAGTGTGGTGTAAACTGGTAATGTCCTCTAGATTAAACATGTATGATACTACATCATTAACGGGAGGTGTAAGCTGGTAATGTCTCTAGATAATACATGTATGATACTACACCCTTATCTGGTAATGTCTCTAGATAATACATGTATGATACTTCACCCTTAACTGATAATGTCTCTAGATAATACATGTATGATACTACACCCTTAACTGGTAATGTCTCTAGATAATACATGTATGATACTACACCCTTAACGGGAGGGATTGTGCTTTTATATGATAGACATAATCTTTCAATCAGTTTAATTGAGGGTGGAGCTGGCATGTAAGTAACTGCTATAGTAGTCCTTTGTAATGTGTGTAGGATTGTCATTTTACTTAATTGTTTCTGTTACCTATTTTGACATGGGACCCAAACTTCTTTTAAACTGAGTTTTACTGTGTGTATTACTATGTGTTTGTTTATTCAATATTGGATGGAGGTACAAGGGGAGATTTGAAATCTCAAAAACATGTTTAACCCTGCTGCATTTGTGTGCCTGTCCCAAATCAAGTGCCTCTGGTTTTTGTTAGTCTTATATGTTTTTAAAATTTAAGTTTATTCACATGTTTCAGAGTTTTGTGAGATGTCCATTTACACTGAACTGGTACAGATTTTTGTTTAGCTAAAACCGGCCTCCAGGTGCTGAATTTTATCGCTGCGTTGAAGATCCATTGGTGGCCATGTGCTGTTAATACTTGTTGGTCGGTTGTTGTGTCGTTGACACATTCCCTAATTTCCATTCACAATTTTATCCTCTTGAAACTTACTGTCAGAAAGGTGTTTTTTTCTGTATTTCAGATGTAAGAAAAGTTGTTGAAAATCAAAAGTTTGGAAACAAGAAACACATGGAGCAATGTAATCAAAAGAAGGCTTAACACTTTGTGCTGGTTAGAACAATATAAAACAGACAAAAATATGATGATAAGTGATAAAGTTTTATTTCTTTCGATAAACATTATTGAGTTGTAATGATTTTATATACATTTAATTCATTAGTTTAAATTATAGTAAATAGACTGACAAACTAAGTTGCCTTATTACTTAAACTATATAAAAAAAAAGGATTCAGACATTTTATTCATTTTCTACCTCATTTTTTTCCACATTTACAACAAATTCTATTTTCTCTTGATATATTTCTGCATTAATTATTAGTAAAATTGTTGATAAAATTATTTCCTATTAACAGATGGTATTGTCAAATAAATAGGATTGTTCTTAGATTCATTCATAGTCATTTGTCAACAAATAACCTTAACTGGGACAAGTTTTATAGTTACAAAACCACAAAAAAAAAATGGAGGATGAAATTGTCATAGTTCATATAGGAAAACTGGCTCTTCAATTTCCGTAGTTTTGAATTGTTTTGTTCAACCATTTGGGTGTTGATTTCAGATTATGATGGATGTTCTTTAGCATGGTAAACTTTTGATTAACCTGAAAAAAAAGTTGTATTTATTAGCTAATTTCAATAATATTTGATGATTTAAACCAAATTCACAACTTCTACACTAACAAAGAGGATCACTTGCATAACATAACAAACTGTTTCTATAATATTACTTAATTTTTGGATATTTTATCAATGAAAGTGTTAATGAAAACAAGTTTCTTTTCTATCAAGATGTGTAAACTAAATCTTCCTATCAGACTTTAGGAATTGACATTATGTAAAATTGTGGTAATAGTAAGGAGTACGGATATTGATTGAATAATTGATTGATTGTTGATAACACATCATCCGCACAAAAATGCTGTATTGCCGGGCGATGGTATGGAGAATGTTGGAAATCAGTGTAGTATGACATCTCAAATGCATGCACAGACCTATTTAAAAGTATGGTTTTGGCTATACTCAAATATTTAAGAATATTCTTAACTTTGAGTAAGAAAATGTCTTGAGAATTTTTTTATGGCGGTGTATTTTGCTGAGAATAAAAAAATTGAGAAAATTCTCAGGCTGAGCAAAAAAAAAATTACTCAAATAGTTTTATGGCGCCGGGGCCATGTGATTTTAATTTATACTTGTTATTTGCAGTATACCTCGTAGTCAAATGTTTAAGTGCTTGATTTGTTTGGGTACTTTTTTTCATATTAAGATTTCTCCGCACAAACTACTAATGCCTCTTGATAATTGTCTTTTTCAAAGTGAAAATACACTTACCGGGTGCACTTGAGTCAATGTCTCCATAGTATTCATTGAATGATAATACATTGCTTCTATTTTGTTGTGTTTTTTCTGTAGTATATTATTTAATTTAATTTTTTTATTACACATATTACATAACTGTTGTCTGTGTATTGCATATATTTTTGTTTATAATGATATTTGGTAAATAAAAATTTTCTATTCTATTCTATTCTTCCTCTGTCCTACGTTGAAAATCTCTTACTTTTGCTAGCAGGCAATAGTAAAGTACGTTGGACCAGGCTAGCAGACAATAGTAAAGTTGGACCATGCTCGATACTGGTGTAGAATGTCAAAATTGAATAACGCCGGCAGAATTTCGACTGAATAAGTAGAGTCTTTTCTCTAGTCCTTATTGTTCTAATAATTTCTTTTTCTTTTTTTACTTCCAGCATTTTTTGGCACGCTCCAAATTCCAAATTTGAACCATCGATAGACCTCATCATGAAGTTTTACCAGATGAACTTTTGTAGGATTTCACCATCCCATTTAAAAATTATCTCCCTTTTATTGATTTTTTTCAACATGGGCCCCCTCATTGTTGTTGAAGATATCATGACTGTATTTACACAATAGGTAGATCTCATCATGATGTACAACAACAGATGGCAATGTTGGTTAATAAACATATAAATCATTTTGTTGTTAACCCTTATAAGGTGTTATTTCCCTTGAAGAAAAATACTTAGGACCTACACCAATAATCTTAAGTTCATGTAACCTTCAATTTACACACAAGGTCAAAGGTCACCGAGTGCAAAAAAAAAATAAATACGCTGCAATTTCAAGCTCACATGTTAAGAAAACGATAAGAGTTTGCTGCATACTGTGTATAAAACGTTCCTCTCAAATTCTTAAAACTATTATAACATGTGTATATCTTTTAAAAGGTTACCTATATCAACCTACTATAAATTGCCAAGATGATCAGTAATTCAAGACCTTCCGTTTGAGGTCAACGTCCGGTCATGATGATATTTAACCTTGACCTTCAAAGTGTACTATGACCTTGACCATGTGATATTTGAAAGCTCAAGTGGTCCTGAGTTAAATGGTGGTAGTCCAATGTCTCTATAACTTCCGGTTCTCAAGTTTAGTATAACATCATATATTTGAATATTCATTGTGACCTTGATGAACCTTGGAATCGTCCAATTTTTTCTACGATGTTGTCCTTCAACTGCAGATAATTTATTACTTAGCAGATTTGAGATATCTGCTATAGTTTCAGAGATAATTCAGTTTGAAGTTTTGCGAGCGGAGGCATGTGTTCTATTTCTGAATCAACAGCAGGTTACCACCTGACATTTTATGAAATTGATGAGTTTAACATGGTTCTATGTTTGATTAATTACCAAAAATATTAAATAAATGAACATAAAGCGTACATTTCAAATTTCAAATTGACGTCCCCAAAAAATTGGTTGGGTGGGGTCATTGAGTGAAAAAAATAAATTTCTTTTAAGATAAGGTTGTTGTTTATCAAATGAAAGGTCATGATGTGTACATCTGAAATATCACATTCCTGACCTCCAAAATGATTTGGATGGGGTTATTTAGTGCAAAAATCAAACTTTCTAGAACATGGCGTTGTCGCACATCAAATGAAAGATCATCAAGTTAGTCTATGTTACATATATCATACTTCCGATCTTGAAAATGTAGGCGCATGAGGTCATTAAGTGAAAAAGCGAAAAGTTTCCGAAGGTATGCTTGTCGTATATAACAAACGAAAGGTCTTACAAAGTACATTACGAAAACATCACTTTTACAGATACTAGTTAGTACAGTGGTATTATATAATTTGCATGTGCTTGAACACTGACGAAAAAGTGCCAGTGTCAAAAATTTGAAGTTTGCCGAGCTTGATTTGAATCATTACTAGAACTGTTTAATTTTTTGTAATTAGTTAAATGCATAGAAAGGGGGCAATAATATACTACATAATTCTTTTAAGTTTCTTTTTATGCTCAGTATGCTCCCTTACGAAATTGACCGATCATTATTCTCTAATCCATATTTTTTTTGCTGCTCATTTTTCTATTTTCGTTATCATTTTGCTCACTATACCCCTGTCGGAAACATGTACATATGTCTTTAATTCAGTGTCACAGTAAATCCCATCCTGGCCTCATACCGTAACTATTCTTCCCATTGGTTTATACAATGCATTGTTTTGCACCGTTTCAAACATGAAATAAATGTTACTGTTAATATACCATTGTTATTTGAATACAATATGCTTTTCCCAGGACAATCCATCACTGCTTTTTCTTTAAAGAGCCGTATTAAAATGTCAAAAGTAGGATTTGAATCTAGAATAAATGACAGGCTAATGTCTATCCTTCTTTCATTTTGGCCAAATCACAACTTTCACCTTCAACAATTTAATTTTACTTTAATATTTCAATATACAACGTATATGCAACTTATAGGACTTCTTAAATAGTAAACATTTCAAAGAAAACAGTAGTCAGAATACTTAGGAAGAAATACCCCATATAATAATTGGGAACTATATAGACCACGATTGCCTCTTTACATCGATTTGACTTTGTCCGATAGAGGGCGCAGTAATTATTCGAGTTAACCCTCGACGATCTCCATTCCTGTCCAGCCCGACCATTGAAAGGTAATGGTTGTGTCCGACACTACTCTCTTTAATAACGTTGTCTTCATAATGAGAAAGTGAATTCCAGTCACCTGGAGCATTCAGCTTGATCAATTGATTTCTAAACAAAAGATTTCATATTGAATGTTCTAGAAAAAAACAGGCTTTTGCCATGCAAAGAAATGGCCTCCGTTGAAATTCTGCAAACACCCCATAGAGCAAATTACATGGATGATTAATATTGACCATTTGGTAAATGGCTGTGTTCTAAGCGACACGTACATGAAGGTCATAAATTAATTTGTTGAATGAAATCAAATCTTTTAACTACTAATGGGTGCCGTAGGAGGACGACCGGAATTTTTAGCGAGAATTTCTTGGCATGTAACAGATAGAAAACTCAGGGTTAGAATTCATAGAACAAAAAAGGGGCAGTGGCATGTATATTTTAAACAGAGAGAATTACCCCGGCACCCTTTGACAAAAAAAAACAACATTTTTCTTATTTGTGCCTGCAGACTTATGTTTTGAATTGTAGTTTTACTTTCCATATTCGATATTTATTCTCATGTAAGCTCCACGTGGTAAAAAGCATGTGATGCAGGAATATAGTATCTTGGAGTTGGGCTATTTCTTTCTTTGGCCGTATATAACGGCACTGTAGATTTTCGTATTAAAAAAGTTGCCGGAACCAGTACATGAACAGATTGGTAACAGACAGCAAGGTTTTAGTTTTAATTAGATTGGAAAGCTTAATTCGAGGGTCGAAAATAGAGAGCACAAAAAAGAGGGGGGAAGGGGGGGAGGTGTTCCACAGGGAATATTTGTATCTTATGAACTCTACATTTGAAAGGTTTATTATTATTCTTATTTAATTAAAAGAGAAAAACGAATGTAAAACAAATTGTGAATGGTCTGTCTCCCATGCCAAGAAATTGCCTCCGTTGAAATACTGCAAACACCCCACAGAGCAAATTACATGTATGATTAATATTGATCATTTGGTATATGGCTGTGTTCTAAGCGACACGTACATGAAGGTCATAAATTAATTTGTTGAATGCAATCAAATCAAATGGGTGCTGTAGGAGGTCGACCAGAATTTTAGCGAGGATTTTTTGCCATGACTTATTCATGTTTTGTTGCTGTCTTTATTGTACAGTTTATTCATGTTTATTTTGATTGTCAGGCATTTTTAACATGAGAGGTACTTTTTTTGGAAGGGGAAAGAAACGGAAACAATGATATTACTTAAAACATTGAAAACGACTTGTGTTACAAACGTAGCTATATTAACTACCGTTAGATGAAAAAAGGTTAGATAACTCTGTCAAAACCTGTAAGTCCACTTTTGTTTCTGTTCATTTTCGTGCATACAACAGACACATAGAGGTTAAATTCCCACTGGTCTAAAAAGGTAGGGAAATAAGCTATATCTACATGTATGCATAAGGGCTGTAATTGCAATATTATGTGTTGGAACTTTGTCACTCCGGGTAGTCGGTGTTTGATTTTGTTATTAAATTAAGATTTCTTATAAGGTCAAATTTAGCCTCATTTGCCCTCAACTTTCTCGTTTATAGTACAAGAGATAGTGTGCTCCACTTTTGTACAATTTTAGCCTGCAAGAAGTTGAGTTAAAATTGAAGTGGTCAAATTTCATTTTTTAATGGCTACCTTTGTATAGTCCTTTTCAATAAAAGTATGATAAAATACTTGTCAAGAATATTAATTTGTATGTTAAATAGAACATTGCATTAACATTAACAGCTATATTTATGACCAGGGTAATTCTGTAATTCATAATAATAAGTTGTAAAGAAGGGGGGGGGGTGAACATTCTACATCAAACATTATTCAACAGTTTTTTTTTAACTAAACGGCCTAAGATATTAATCTAATTTTTGGTATGCATGCAAGTCAACCATGATGCTATAGCATGTGTACTGTTTTCATTGCCGTCACACAGCTACTTCTTGTTTACTGATACTGAGCGCAGTCGACATACACCTTCGAATTCCCTAGAATTCTAGATCTCCATCTAGTTCATCCAAATGATGGATTTAATTTTTACTATCAAACATGGCCAGGAGCAATATAATATTGGTGTTGAATGGATTCATTTCAAATTTGAGCCTAGTGTTTTAACGGTTTGTGATTTTAATAGCTTGACAAGTATAAAATTCTTTCTTGTAGATATATATTGTACTGCTGTTTACCACTGTATACAGAAATCAACCACTTAATGCTTTTGGTGAAGAAATAAATTGAAATAATAAGGTAAGATAGAGCTTAAAATATTAAGACAATGTAAAAGCTTGTAATTTTTGGTTATCTTTTTTTGAAAAGTCATATTAAAAATTGAAAATGTAATTTAAACAGAATTTTGACTATCAAAAAAGGCTAAGAGCAATATTGGTGTTGAATCTATTCATTTCAAATTTGTTTCTACTGTTTTAACGGTGCATGATTTAGATTGACAAGTATACAAATTCTTTCTTGTAGATATATATTGTACTACTACATTTTGTATTTACAACTATATACAGACTTCAACCACTTGATAATAATTTTGGTGAACAGATTAATTGAAATTATAAGGTAAGATATCGCTTGAAATATAAAGGTAATATAACGCTTGTATTTTTTTTTTGGGGAAAAGTCATACATATCCAAAAATCAACGCCACTTTGCTTATTTGAATATTATACTAAAGAAATCGGATACGGGTCACGGAAATTACATTAAAATGATAGGGAATTTTGAAAAAATGTCTTTTTTAATTTTAATTTAAGTGATAGACAGGTTGCCGGGGCAGAAAATGAATATACACAACAATATACACCATTTAAACGAAACACAATGACTGTTGTTGCAAAAATACAGGTTCCTGAGCTATTTTAAAAATCGAAGCGAGAGGCTTTTAATATTGCAGTATAAAATACAGGCTAAAATGGCTGAAACGTCAAATTTGCAAACTTCGTGTTGAAAATTGGCTTACAAGGTCATTACAAAAACAGGTTGCCGGGGTGAAATATGAAACTTGAATTTCCAAAGAATAAGCAAGTCCAAACCTTGTATGTGTAGTCGTTGAACTCTAGGTTCCCACGTAAAATTAAAATGTCACTATTTCAAGAAGAATTAACTCACGAAAGCACGAAAAATTCACTAAATTCGCGTTCATTGTTTTGATTTTGACCGCCTGACAACTTTACGGAAATATCAAAGTGATTGTAAATAAGGACTCTGTGACGGGCAACTTATAATATCCGTGTTTTAAAGATTTTAATGATATCAAGCCTATCAAGCCAGTCCAGTTCAAAGTACTATCACGTGGTACAATTCTCATTTACATATTATGAATATTAATTAGCAAAACCACTACTAATTTCTGGCTATGATTAAAAGTTGAAAATGTATGTTGAACAAAATTTTAAAAATGACCACGAGCAATATTTGTGTTGAATTGATTCATTTTAAATTTGGGTCTATTGTTTTTAACAGTTTGTGATTTAGCTTGACAAGTATAAAAATTATTTCTTGTAGATATATATTGTACTGCTATTTACAACTTTACACAGAATTCATCAACTTAATAATACCCTAGGTGAACCGATTAATTGAAATAATAAGGTAAGATACCGCTTGAAATATTAAGGTAATACATGTAAAATAACGCTTTTAATTTTTTAATTTTTTTTTTGGAAAGGTCATATTAAAAGTTGAAAATGTATGTTTTCATGGAAATAAGAATGACGTCAAAAATCTGTGGAAAATAAGCAAGATATCATAAAGCTGCATGCCCCAGAGTTTTATATCATAAATAAAAAATTAGATCTATATCAAAATGCGTAGGTATATTCATGGAGATTTTGCTATTGTATAACCTGATCCATGTTTATACCTACAGCTTACACCTGATCATGCGGATGAAGTTTAAAACTCAAGTGATCATACATGGAGTCATGGAGGCACACGTTCAGAAGTACAAACTGTAACATATGTGGCCTCCTCAGACTCCACGTATGACAACTCAATTAGTTTGTTTTCAGGATCCTCTCGTAAAACTGCCGTCACAGTTGAAGCAGATGGTTCAGTAGATCTTTTTTCTTCCAATAGAGAACATTCTTCTGAACTATTTGCTTCTCAGCAGGATTATCTTGATGAAGATTTGTCAGCAACAAATGATGTGAATGAAACTTCATCTTGTGATTCAGAGAGGATTTTAAATCAGAAAACCCTGAAAAGGAAAATAAGTTGTGTCTCACCAGAAAATATAGCTGCTGAGCCCGCAACAAATTATCCTTCTGGCTTTCTATGTCATTGTTCCTCCCTAAACACGAACAATTGGCATCAAATTCTGATTGTAATGTTTTCAAGATGGTTAAGAAGAAACATAGAAAACAGAATTAGTTTTAATTATTGGCCTTTAAAGAAAATTTTCACAATTTGTTCATCCAGTTTGCTTACTTTTTAAAAATGTTCTCCTTAAATGAAACAGCTGAATCAATTTCAGCTAAACTTAATAAGTGTAAATTTTGTATTTTATTTCATTGTTTGTCAGGAAAAATAGCCACTATGGCTAAATAAAACATCAGGGTATGCATTTTTTTGCTTATGTAGAAAATATGACAGATACAAAGAGCATTTAAATGGAATTTTTACCTCAAAACACAGATTATGTTCAAATTGGGTCGTGTCACTTTTGCTGTTGTTAAGTTATGTTTCATAATAATCTTATGTTCAGCATGAGGGGCATCATCTCATTTATTTTTTAATAAAATAAAATATGTTCAACATTTTTTTCTTTTTGATATAGGTAGAGGAAGAAGATGATGACTTTAAAAAATACCTACGAAGCTGTAACGATTTAGAAGAAGAGTAGGTTTATAAATAAATAATGTTTTGTTTGATATTATTGTATAATATTGAAAACCAATAGGGATAGAATGAAACTGTTAAAAGGTAACGGATAAACTAACAAATTTAGATTTACAGATTGTCTTTGTTTCACAAAAAGGCTATATCGCGGCGAGAGCTAATTCGAATATTTTTACAATTTAAAGCATATTTTTAAAATAAGACAAAAGGTCCTTCAATACACTAAAATTCTTGACTAAAGCAAATTGATTATATACAAATAAAAATCAACAGTAAAATAACGTGATAAAAATTAAAATCGATTTAAATATAATAACATTTTTATATTTTATAATAAATTCCAATTTCTTTTAAAAAAGCAACAATATTTGTAAATGGAACATTATTAAATAAATCATACATATTATTGACATTGAAATGCTTCTTACGAATATCAGCAAAGTCAATACAATTAATTAAAACATGTTTAATAGTATACTTGCAGTTGCAAGGAACACATTGTGGTTCATCTTCATTTTTTAAAAGATATTCGTGTGTTATTCTAGTATGACCAATACGACATCTAGTAATAACACACTGATCTTTTCTGCACATAATATTATCAAAAGGTTTGCCTAAATTAGGTTTAATTTCATGCAATTTATTATCGTCTTTTTTACTCCATTTATTTTTCAATATATTAAAAACATATTCTCTAATATTAGATTTAAAATCAGTATATGGTATATCACAGTTAGATAGAGGGTCACCCAGGGCATTCTTTGCCTCAAGGTCTACAGCTGTGTTTCCAAGGATTCCAACATGACTCGGAACCCATAGAAATGTTATTTCTTTCAGAAGAATTTTTAAATTCCTCATTACATATAAAATTTTCAGGATTGTTGGGTTTTTAATTTTAGTATTTCGTATAGCTTGTAAGCATGAAAGTGAATCCGAACATATAATAAATTTGGATTTATCTGAAGAAGCAATAAATTTCAAAGCCAAAATTATTGCTTCTGCTTCAGCAGTAAAGATGGATGCATCAGATGGCAAACGGAGGGTTGCAGCTCTGTCCCTGAAGACAGCAGCAGATGCAACTCTATCACCATCTTTTGATCCATCAGTATAGACAGTTGAAAAATCGAGATAATCGGCTTTAATTTCAGCATAGTGTTGCTGAATTAAAAGAGGATTTGTTTTATTTTTATTGTGTTCACGGAGATCAAATATCATTTTTGGTTTGGGAAGTTCCCATGGAGGACATTTGCAAGTTTGAACTTGAGCAACAGATTTTAAATCAAAAGAAGCTAAATGTGGTTTTAAACGTAAACCTAACGGAGGAATTTTATTTTCATGTTTTGCAAAAATATCTTCATAAATCGGATTAAAAACACAGCTGTAGGCAGGATTATCTGAATGGGCTTTTAGTTTGACAGCATATTGAAGTCCAAGCTTCAAACGTCTGTCAGTGAGTGAGTGCTCATCAGCCTCTACATACAGACTCTCAACTGGTGAGGTTTTAAATGCGCCAAGACAGAGACGCAAACCTTGGTGATGCACAGCATCGAGAATCTGTATGTAGGACTTCCTTGCAGAGCCATACACTATAGAGCCATAATCTAGTTTAGATCTAACAAGAGATCTATATAAATTGAGTACAATGTTGCGATCAGCACCCCAGTCAGTGCTGCCGACAACTTTTAAAATATCTAAAGCTTTTAAACATCTCGCTTTTAACATTTTGATATGGGGTAGAAAGGTTAACTTTTTATCGAAAATTAACCCAAGAAATTTGGTTTCATCAACCATTTTAATTGGGTTGCCGTACAAAGTTAGTTCTGGATCAAGATGCAATTTTCTTTTGTTACAAAAATGCATCCCGACCGTTTTTGAAGTGGAAAATTTAAAACCATTTTCCGAGGCCCATTTTTCAATTCTTCCAAGACATAATTGTAATTGTCTTTCAATGTTATTCATATTTTTGCCTCTGTAACATATTAAAAAATCATCAACGTACAATGAACCTTCAATATTACTTTTTAAAACTTCAACAAGGCTGTTGATTTTAAGACTAAATAATGTAACAGATAAAATACTGCCCTGAGGGACACCCATCTCTTGATCATAAAGATCAGACATGGTCGAATTAACTCTAACATTAAATTGTCTGTTAGAGAGAAAATTAGAAATAAAATTAGGCATATTGCCTTTCAACCCCATATCAAATAGATCTTTTAAAATACCATATTTCCATGCAGTATCATAGGCCTTCTCAAGGTCGAAAAAGACCGACACCACATGCTCATTTTTCGCAAAACCATTACGGACAAATGATTCGAATCGAACAAGATGATCAAGAGTACTGCGACCCTGTCGGAATCCACACTGAATATTGGCTAATAGCCCATTGGATTCCAGGAACCAAACAAGGCGATCATTGACCATCCGTTCGAGTGTTTTACAGACACAACTGGTAAGAGCAATTGGTCGATAATTAATAGGATCCGTATGATCTTTACTTGGTTTTGGAATAGGCACGACGGTTGCAAGCTTCCAGATTGATGGTAAATCACCAGATTCCCAGATGTTATTCATGAGCTGCAAGAGAGCTTCTAGCGAGGAATCTGGCAAGTGTTTTAAGAGTTGGTAGTGAATATTATCAGGCCCACAAGCTGTATCATGGGCTTTTGACAGAGATGTTTTAAGTTCTTCAAGAGAAAATAGTTTATTATAATTTTCACCATTTTTTGATTTAAAGTTTAATTTATTTTTTTCTTTTTGTTTTTTAACTTTTTTAAAGTCTTCCCTGTAGTTGTTACAAGAAGAAGACTTTGCAAAAGTTTCACCAAGTTTGTTGGCAATATCCTTTTCAGATGTTAATAAATTATTGCCGTCTTTCAAATGTTTTACAGTGGCTTTAGAATTTTTACCTTTTATTTTATTTACCATATTCCAAACTTTTGTCATCGGAGTGCGAGATGTAATCCCGGAGACAAATTTTTTCCAGGATGTTCGTCGGGCTTGCCTACAAGTCCGCCGTGCCTTAGCGCGAAAAATACGGAAATTACTCAAGTTTTCCGTCGTTGGTTGTTGATTGAACCGTCTTTCAGATTTTTTACGGTCACCTATGGCTTGATCACATGCGTCATCAAACCATGGTTTACTGGGATGTTTTGGATTTGCCGAGGTCTTAGGAATAGTTCTGTCAGCAATTGACGTTAGAACTGTATTAAAAGTTAAAATTGGATCTTGCACAGTCTCAAACATCTTTGACTGAAGTTCCGTTCGACAGAGATTCTCAAACAAGGACCAGTCCGCCTTGTCAAGTTTCCAACGTGGTACTCTCTGTTGGGCAGAATTTAAAAAATGTTCAAGTACTATTGGAAAGTGATCACTTCCACATAGATCATCATGAACACGCCATGAATAATCCAGGAGCAGAGAGGGATCGCATATAGTGATATCAATAGAAGAATAAGACCCGTTTCCAGGATGAAGATACGTATTAGATCCATCATTAAAAATGCATAATCCTTCTTGAGAGACAAAGTCCTCAATGATCTTACCTTTGGCATTATGAGTCTTGCTACCCCATAATGGATTGTGGGCATTGAAGTCGCCCATAAGTATAAATGGTGAGGGTAATTGATCAGTGAGGTTTTTGAGTTTTGCTTTATCGATAGTTGAATTAGGTGGAATATATATCGAACATAATGTAATTGTTTTGTCTAATGATAAACGAATTGCAACTGCTTGCAGATCCGTTGTGAGTTGGACTGTGCTATGAATGACGTTGTCCTTCACAAAAATGGATGATCCGCCTGCAGCACGTTCATCTACCTTAGAAAATGTGCTATACATGTTGTATCCTTTTAAAGATACGTTGTCACTTTCTTTTAGATGAGTTTCTTGAAGACAAAATGCAATAGGTAAAAAAGACTGAACTAGAAGTGTTAACTCGAGAAGATTTATTTTAAGACCTCGGCAATTCCATTGGATTATATTTGTCATTATTTAATAAAAGAAGGGCGAATGCTGTCGAGTTTGCCAGCATTCTTATTTCGCTCACCCTGAGATCGTGATCTTTCGGGTGGCGGAACACTTTCGGTTTCCATTTCAGTTTCTATGATAAGTGTTGAAAATCTGTTGTGCGAGGAGAGTCGTCGATCTCCAGGACTACGCGCAGCTGGTGTTACTCCGCCTCGACCCCTACCCCGCGACCTCGAATCAGAAGACTTCTGAGAGGATGTATTTCCTGGCTTCTTTTGGACATCCTTCTTTTCTTGAGAACGAAGAGGAGATGGGGCTCTGGTAGACTGTTTACTGGACGAAGAAGATACCTTCTTGGATGCAGATGAAGGAAGACTTTTGGAGGTGGAAGAATCATCTATATCACTGGGAAGATCCCAGACAGATTCACCGCTCCAATTGTGTATTTCTACTGTTTCTTTTTTATTTGATTTTTTTTTCTCATTTTTTTTTGGTGATGATAGTGAGCTCTGTAGGGAAGATTGAGTTGACTGAGTACTGGTTTTGGAAGATATTGGTTTTCTTGGAATTAATATTCTATCGGTAGGTTCTGTTTCAACAGGCAGCATTTTAAAATTGTCCGCATCAATTGGCCAAGTCATGCGAGTTTGTGTATTCTCGTGACTGAATGAGCGGACAACTTTGCTGGCGTACGATGGTCTGTTTGAAACAAGGAGATCATTCGAAACAGAAGCTATCTGTTTAGCTTCTGGGTAACTAATGTTTCTTTCTGTTTTAATTTTAATAATATTTTTTTCTTTAAGGTAAACAGGGCAGTCCCTAGACGATGAAAAATGGGATTCACCACAGTTTACACATTTAGAAGATTCAGAGTGACAGTTTGTTCCCTCGTGTCCTTCGTCAGAACACTTGAAGCATCTCTGCTTACCACGACATTGTTTGCTTCCATGACCAAACTTTTGACAAGTAAAGCATCGAATTGGGTTTGGGATAAACATGTCAACTCTGATTCCGAAGCAACCTAAAGTAATAGATGGAGGAGGAGTTGGAGTTCTAAAGGTCAAAAGATAAGTATTTAATTTGATTATATTTCCATTCTTTTTAATTTGAAATCTAATAACATTAGTTACACCTTGGCTTGAAAGTTCCTCACCGATTTCTTCCACGGTAAGGTCACCAAGGTATTGACTTCTGTCTCGAATGATCCCCTTACAGCTGTTCAAACTGTTATGAGGAGAGGCAGAAACAGGAAAGTTTGATATTGTAGACATTGTAAGTAAATTTGTTGATTGACTTTTGTTGGAACATTCAACCAACAAATTGCCAGATCTCATTTTTGAAACTTTTTTAACAGTACCAGCAACGCTTTGAATTTGTTTGTGAATTACAAAGGGCGATATTTTTGAAATTGGTTTTTCTTCTGTTCCTTTTATTACAATAAATCTGGGCCAACTGTCATCTTCCCGACAGGGCTCTGAATCATCACATTTTCTTTTCTTATGTATTAAAGCTGATTTCGAGGGTTTGTTTTGTTGTGCCATATGAAAGGAGAAAGATTCACCATTCTTGCCATCCACCCACCTCGGAGTGCCTACAAGGGCGATGCTGTGTTTCCGTGGCGAACCGGGATCGAGTGCTAATGCTGAAAACGAGCTCCATATATAATGTAGCTGGTCCTCAAAATCAGCACTCAAGATCCACTGCGGAAAGCACCAGATGTTCCAAGAATAGTATACTCAAGCAGAGCGTATCCATCAAGCGAAAAAGAAAGCGTACCACTTGATTGACCCATGAGCCATCGCCTTCTTCAGTTATCCAAAATATAAATAGCTTAATTTAAAATACATGTGTATATTACCAAGGTTCTTAAATGCTGAGTTTATAGTCTGAATGTGGTTCTTGATTGTTGAGTTTATAGTCTAGCCAAGGTTCTTGAATGCTGAGTTTATAGTCTGACCAAAGCTCAGACTATAAACTCAGCATTTAAGAACCTTGGTTAGATTATAAGCTCAACATTCAAGAATCACATTCAGACTTTAAACTCAGATTTAACTATCTTAAAATAATGGGAAAACCTATGTCATGAATATAGTCATTCAGTGGTTGATGGAGGATGAATTTGTAATTTCATTTTTACCACAAAATAGGAGAGGGTTATGTTCCAAAAATGTTTACCCTTCCCTTATTTATAGGTATGTTGTTTGCAAAGCAGTATTGCATTATAAATTACTTGGTATTAATCAGAAGTCTTGATCTCAATCAATGGTCATGTTTTACACATCCATACAAGCCTGTGGTGTAAACTGGTAATGTCTCTAGATAATACATGTATGATACTACACACTTAACTGGTAATGTCTGTAGATAACACATGTATGATACTACACCCTTAACTGGTAATGTCTCTAGATAATTCATGTATGATACTACACCCTTAACTGGTAATGTCTCTAGATAATACATGTATGATACTACACCCTTATCTGGTAATGTCTCTAGATAGTACATGTATGATACTACACCCTTATCTGGTAATGTCTCTAGATAGTACATGTATGATACTACACCCTTAACTGGTAATGTCTAGATAATACATGTATAATACTACACCCTTAACTGGTAATGTCTCTAGATAATACATCTATGATACTACACCCTTAACGGGAGGGAGTGTGGTGTAAACTGGTAATGTCTCTAGATAATACATGTATAATACTACACCCTTAACTGGTAATGTATCTAGATAATACATGTATGATACTACACCTTTAACTGGTAATGTCTCTAGATAAAACATGTATGATACTACACCCTTAACTGGTAATGTCTAGATAATACATGTATAATACTACACCCTTAACTGGTAATGTCTCTAGATAATACATGTATGATACTACACCCTTAACGGGAGGGAGTGTGGTGTAAACTGGTAATGTCTCTAGATAATACATGTATGATATTACACCCTTAACGGCAAAGAGTGTGGTGTAAACTGGTAATGTCCTCTAGATTAAACATGTATGATACTACATCATTAACGGGAGGTGTAAGCTGGTAATGTCTCTAGATAATACATGTATGATACTACACCCTTATCTGGTAATGTCTCTAGATAATACATGTATGATACTTCACCCTTAACTGATAATGTCTCTAGATAATACATGTATGATACTACACCCTTAACTGGTAATGTCTCTAGATAATACATGTATGATACTACACCCTTAACGGGAGGGATTGTGCTTTTATATGATAGACATAATCTTTCAATCAGTTTAATTGAGGGTGGAGCTGGCATGTAAGTAACTGCTATAGTAGTCCTTTGTAATGTGTGTAGGATTGTCATTTTACTTAATTGTTTCTGTTACCTATTTTGACATGGGACCCAAACTTCTTTTAAACTGAGTTTTACTGTGTGTATTACTATGTGTTTGTTTATTCAATATTGGATGGAGGTACAAGGGGAGATTTGAAATCTCAAAAACATGTTTAACCCTGCTGCATTTGTGTGCCTGTCCCAAATCAAGTGCCTCTGGTTTTTGTTAGTCTTATATGTTTTTAAAATTTAAGTTTATTCACATGTTTCAGAGTTTTGTGAGATGTCCATTTACACTGAACTGGTACAGATTTTTGTTTAGCTAAAACCGGCCTCCAGGTGCTGAATTTTATCGCTGCGTTGAAGATCCATTGGTGGCCATGTGCTGTTAATACTTGTTGGTCGGTTGTTGTGTCGTTGACACATTCCCTAATTTCCATTCACAATTTTATCCTCTTGAAACTTACTGTCAGAAAGGTGTTTTTTTCTGTATTTCAGATGTAAGAAAAGTTGTTGAAAATCAAAAGTTTGGAAACAAGAAACACATGGAGCAATGTAATCAAAAGAAGGCTTAACACTTTGTGCTGGTTAGAACAATATAAAACAGACAAAAATATGATGATAAGTGATAAAGTTTTATTTCTTTCGATAAACATTATTGAGTTGTAATGATTTTATATACATTTAATTCATTAGTTTAAATTATAGTAAATAGACTGACAAACTAAGTTGCCTTATTACTTAAACTATATAAAAAAAAAGGATTCAGACATTTTATTCATTTTCTACCTCATTTTTTTCCACATTTACAACAAATTCTATTTTCTCTTGATATATTTCTGCATTAATTATTAGTAAAATTGTTGATAAAATTATTTCCTATTAACAGATGGTATTGTCAAATAAATAGGATTGTTCTTAGATTCATTCATAGTCATTTGTCAACAAATAACCTTAACTGGGACAAGTTTTATAGTTACAAAACCACAAAAAAAAAATGGAGGATGAAATTGTCATAGTTCATATAGGAAAACTGGCTCTTCAATTTCCGTAGTTTTGAATTGTTTTGTTCAACCATTTGGGTGTTGATTTCAGATTATGATGGATGTTCTTTAGCATGGTAAACTTTTGATTAACCTGAAAAAAAAGTTGTATTTATTAGCTAATTTCAATAATATTTGATGATTTAAACCAAATTCACAACTTCTACACTAACAAAGAGGATCACTTGCATAACATAACAAACTGTTTCTATAATATTACTTAATTTTTGGATATTTTATCAATGAAAGTGTTAATGAAAACAAGTTTCTTTTCTATCAAGATGTGTAAACTAAATCTTCCTATCAGACTTTAGGAATTGACATTATGTAAAATTGTGGTAATAGTAAGGAGTACGGATATTGATTGAATAATTGATTGATTGTTGATAACACATCATCCGCACAAAAATGCTGTATTGCCGGGCGATGGTATGGAGAATGTTGGAAATCAGTGTAGTATGACATCTCAAATGCATGCACAGACCTATTTAAAAGTATGGTTTTGGCTATACTCAAATATTTAAGAATATTCTTAACTTTGAGTAAGAAAATGTCTTGAGAATTTTTTTATGGCGGTGTATTTTGCTGAGAATAAAAAAATTGAGAAAATTCTCAGGCTGAGCAAAAAAAAAATTACTCAAATAGTTTTATGGCGCCGGGGCCATGTGATTTTAATTTATACTTGTTATTTGCAGTATACCTCGTAGTCAAATGTTTAAGTGCTTGATTTGTTTGGGTACTTTTTTTCATATTAAGATTTCTCCGCACAAACTACTAATGCCTCTTGATAATTGTCTTTTTCAAAGTGAAAATACACTTACCGGGTGCACTTGAGTCAATGTCTCCATAGTATTCATTGAATGATAATACATTGCTTCTATTTTGTTGTGTTTTTTCTGTAGTATATTATTTAATTTAATTTTTTTATTACACATATTACATAACTGTTGTCTGTGTATTGCATATATTTTTGTTTATAATGATATTTGGTAAATAAAAATTTTCTATTCTATTCTATTCTTCCTCTGTCCTACGTTGAAAATCTCTTACTTTTGCTAGCAGGCAATAGTAAAGTACGTTGGACCAGGCTAGCAGACAATAGTAAAGTTGGACCATGCTCGATACTGGTGTAGAATGTCAAAATTGAATAACGCCGGCAGAATTTCGACTGAATAAGTAGAGTCTTTTCTCTAGTCCTTATTGTTCTAATAATTTCTTTTTCTTTTTTTACTTCCAGCATTTTTTGGCACGCTCCAAATTCCAAATTTGAACCATCGATAGACCTCATCATGAAGTTTTACCAGATGAACTTTTGTAGGATTTCACCATCCCATTTAAAAATTATCTCCCTTTTATTGATTTTTTTCAACATGGGCCCCCTCATTGTTGTTGAAGATATCATGACTGTATTTACACAATAGGTAGATCTCATCATGATGTACAACAACAGATGGCAATGTTGGTTAATAAACATATAAATCATTTTGTTGTTAACCCTTATAAGGTGTTATTTCCCTTGAAGAAAAATACTTAGGACCTACACCAATAATCTTAAGTTCATGTAACCTTCAATTTACACACAAGGTCAAAGGTCACCGAGTGCAAAAAAAAAATAAATACGCTGCAATTTCAAGCTCACATGTTAAGAAAACGATAAGAGTTTGCTGCATACTGTGTATAAAACGTTCCTCTCAAATTCTTAAAACTATTATAACATGTGTATATCTTTTAAAAGGTTACCTATATCAACCTACTATAAATTGCCAAGATGATCAGTAATTCAAGACCTTCCGTTTGAGGTCAACGTCCGGTCATGATGATATTTAACCTTGACCTTCAAAGTGTACTATGACCTTGACCATGTGATATTTGAAAGCTCAAGTGGTCCTGAGTTAAATGGTGGTAGTCCAATGTCTCTATAACTTCCGGTTCTCAAGTTTAGTATAACATCATATATTTGAATATTCATTGTGACCTTGATGAACCTTGGAATCGTCCAATTTTTTCTACGATGTTGTCCTTCAACTGCAGATAATTTATTACTTAGCAGATTTGAGATATCTGCTATAGTTTCAGAGATAATTCAGTTTGAAGTTTTGCGAGCGGAGGCATGTGTTCTATTTCTGAATCAACAGCAGGTTACCACCTGACATTTTATGAAATTGATGAGTTTAACATGGTTCTATGTTTGATTAATTACCAAAAATATTAAATAAATGAACATAAAGCGTACATTTCAAATTTCAAATTGACGTCCCCAAAAAATTGGTTGGGTGGGGTCATTGAGTGAAAAAAATAAATTTCTTTTAAGATAAGGTTGTTGTTTATCAAATGAAAGGTCATGATGTGTACATCTGAAATATCACATTCCTGACCTCCAAAATGATTTGGATGGGGTTATTTAGTGCAAAAATCAAACTTTCTAGAACATGGCGTTGTCGCACATCAAATGAAAGATCATCAAGTTAGTCTATGTTACATATATCATACTTCCGATCTTGAAAATGTAGGCGCATGAGGTCATTAAGTGAAAAAGCGAAAAGTTTCCGAAGGTATGCTTGTCGTATATAACAAACGAAAGGTCTTACAAAGTACATTACGAAAACATCACTTTTACAGATACTAGTTAGTACAGTGGTATTATATAATTTGCATGTGCTTGAACACTGACGAAAAAGTGCCAGTGTCAAAAATTTGAAGTTTGCCGAGCTTGATTTGAATCATTACTAGAACTGTTTAATTTTTTGTAATTAGTTAAATGCATAGAAAGGGGGCAATAATATACTACATAATTCTTTTAAGTTTCTTTTTATGCTCAGTATGCTCCCTTACGAAATTGACCGATCATTATTCTCTAATCCATATTTTTTTTGCTGCTCATTTTTCTATTTTCGTTATCATTTTGCTCACTATACCCCTGTCGGAAACATGTACATATGTCTTTAATTCAGTGTCACAGTAAATCCCATCCTGGCCTCATACCGTAACTATTCTTCCCATTGGTTTATACAATGCATTGTTTTGCACCGTTTCAAACATGAAATAAATGTTACTGTTAATATACCATTGTTATTTGAATACAATATGCTTTTCCCAGGACAATCCATCACTGCTTTTTCTTTAAAGAGCCGTATTAAAATGTCAAAAGTAGGATTTGAATCTAGAATAAATGACAGGCTAATGTCTATCCTTCTTTCATTTTGGCCAAATCACAACTTTCACCTTCAACAATTTAATTTTACTTTAATATTTCAATATACAACGTATATGCAACTTATAGGACTTCTTAAATAGTAAACATTTCAAAGAAAACAGTAGTCAGAATACTTAGGAAGAAATACCCCATATAATAATTGGGAACTATATAGACCACGATTGCCTCTTTACATCGATTTGACTTTGTCCGATAGAGGGCGCAGTAATTATTCGAGTTAACCCTCGACGATCTCCATTCCTGTCCAGCCCGACCATTGAAAGGTAATGGTTGTGTCCGACACTACTCTCTTTAATAACGTTGTCTTCATAATGAGAAAGTGAATTCCAGTCACCTGGAGCATTCAGCTTGATCAATTGATTTCTAAACAAAAGATTTCATATTGAATGTTCTAGAAAAAAACAGGCTTTTGCCATGCAAAGAAATGGCCTCCGTTGAAATTCTGCAAACACCCCATAGAGCAAATTACATGGATGATTAATATTGACCATTTGGTAAATGGCTGTGTTCTAAGCGACACGTACATGAAGGTCATAAATTAATTTGTTGAATGAAATCAAATCTTTTAACTACTAATGGGTGCCGTAGGAGGACGACCGGAATTTTTAGCGAGAATTTCTTGGCATGTAACAGATAGAAAACTCAGGGTTAGAATTCATAGAACAAAAAAGGGGCAGTGGCATGTATATTTTAAACAGAGAGAATTACCCCGGCACCCTTTGACAAAAAAAAACAACATTTTTCTTATTTGTGCCTGCAGACTTATGTTTTGAATTGTAGTTTTACTTTCCATATTCGATATTTATTCTCATGTAAGCTCCACGTGGTAAAAAGCATGTGATGCAGGAATATAGTATCTTGGAGTTGGGCTATTTCTTTCTTTGGCCGTATATAACGGCACTGTAGATTTTCGTATTAAAAAAGTTGCCGGAACCAGTACATGAACAGATTGGTAACAGACAGCAAGGTTTTAGTTTTAATTAGATTGGAAAGCTTAATTCGAGGGTCGAAAATAGAGAGCACAAAAAAGAGGGGGGAAGGGGGGGAGGTGTTCCACAGGGAATATTTGTATCTTATGAACTCTACATTTGAAAGGTTTATTATTATTCTTATTTAATTAAAAGAGAAAAACGAATGTAAAACAAATTGTGAATGGTCTGTCTCCCATGCCAAGAAATTGCCTCCGTTGAAATACTGCAAACACCCCACAGAGCAAATTACATGTATGATTAATATTGATCATTTGGTATATGGCTGTGTTCTAAGCGACACGTACATGAAGGTCATAAATTAATTTGTTGAATGCAATCAAATCAAATGGGTGCTGTAGGAGGTCGACCAGAATTTTAGCGAGGATTTTTTGCCATGACTTATTCATGTTTTGTTGCTGTCTTTATTGTACAGTTTATTCATGTTTATTTTGATTGTCAGGCATTTTTAACATGAGAGGTACTTTTTTTGGAAGGGGAAAGAAACGGAAACAATGATATTACTTAAAACATTGAAAACGACTTGTGTTACAAACGTAGCTATATTAACTACCGTTAGATGAAAAAAGGTTAGATAACTCTGTCAAAACCTGTAAGTCCACTTTTGTTTCTGTTCATTTTCGTGCATACAACAGACACATAGAGGTTAAATTCCCACTGGTCTAAAAAGGTAGGGAAATAAGCTATATCTACATGTATGCATAAGGGCTGTAATTGCAATATTATGTGTTGGAACTTTGTCACTCCGGGTAGTCGGTGTTTGATTTTGTTATTAAATTAAGATTTCTTATAAGGTCAAATTTAGCCTCATTTGCCCTCAACTTTCTCGTTTATAGTACAAGAGATAGTGTGCTCCACTTTTGTACAATTTTAGCCTGCAAGAAGTTGAGTTAAAATTGAAGTGGTCAAATTTCATTTTTTAATGGCTACCTTTGTATAGTCCTTTTCAATAAAAGTATGATAAAATACTTGTCAAGAATATTAATTTGTATGTTAAATAGAACATTGCATTAACATTAACAGCTATATTTATGACCAGGGTAATTCTGTAATTCATAATAATAAGTTGTAAAGAAGGGGGGGGGGTGAACATTCTACATCAAACATTATTCAACAGTTTTTTTTTAACTAAACGGCCTAAGATATTAATCTAATTTTTGGTATGCATGCAAGTCAACCATGATGCTATAGCATGTGTACTGTTTTCATTGCCGTCACACAGCTACTTCTTGTTTACTGATACTGAGCGCAGTCGACATACACCTTCGAATTCCCTAGAATTCTAGATCTCCATCTAGTTCATCCAAATGATGGATTTAATTTTTACTATCAAACATGGCCAGGAGCAATATAATATTGGTGTTGAATGGATTCATTTCAAATTTGAGCCTAGTGTTTTAACGGTTTGTGATTTTAATAGCTTGACAAGTATAAAATTCTTTCTTGTAGATATATATTGTACTGCTGTTTACCACTGTATACAGAAATCAACCACTTAATGCTTTTGGTGAAGAAATAAATTGAAATAATAAGGTAAGATAGAGCTTAAAATATTAAGACAATGTAAAAGCTTGTAATTTTTGGTTATCTTTTTTTGAAAAGTCATATTAAAAATTGAAAATGTAATTTAAACAGAATTTTGACTATCAAAAAAGGCTAAGAGCAATATTGGTGTTGAATCTATTCATTTCAAATTTGTTTCTACTGTTTTAACGGTGCATGATTTAGATTGACAAGTATACAAATTCTTTCTTGTAGATATATATTGTACTACTACATTTTGTATTTACAACTATATACAGACTTCAACCACTTGATAATAATTTTGGTGAACAGATTAATTGAAATTATAAGGTAAGATATCGCTTGAAATATAAAGGTAATATAACGCTTGTATTTTTTTTTTGGGGAAAAGTCATACATATCCAAAAATCAACGCCACTTTGCTTATTTGAATATTATACTAAAGAAATCGGATACGGGTCACGGAAATTACATTAAAATGATAGGGAATTTTGAAAAAATGTCTTTTTTAATTTTAATTTAAGTGATAGACAGGTTGCCGGGGCAGAAAATGAATATACACAACAATATACACCATTTAAACGAAACACAATGACTGTTGTTGCAAAAATACAGGTTCCTGAGCTATTTTAAAAATCGAAGCGAGAGGCTTTTAATATTGCAGTATAAAATACAGGCTAAAATGGCTGAAACGTCAAATTTGCAAACTTCGTGTTGAAAATTGGCTTACAAGGTCATTACAAAAACAGGTTGCCGGGGTGAAATATGAAACTTGAATTTCCAAAGAATAAGCAAGTCCAAACCTTGTATGTGTAGTCGTTGAACTCTAGGTTCCCACGTAAAATTAAAATGTCACTATTTCAAGAAGAATTAACTCACGAAAGCACGAAAAATTCACTAAATTCGCGTTCATTGTTTTGATTTTGACCGCCTGACAACTTTACGGAAATATCAAAGTGATTGTAAATAAGGACTCTGTGACGGGCAACTTATAATATCCGTGTTTTAAAGATTTTAATGATATCAAGCCTATCAAGCCAGTCCAGTTCAAAGTACTATCACGTGGTACAATTCTCATTTACATATTATGAATATTAATTAGCAAAACCACTACTAATTTCTGGCTATGATTAAAAGTTGAAAATGTATGTTGAACAAAATTTTAAAAATGACCACGAGCAATATTTGTGTTGAATTGATTCATTTTAAATTTGGGTCTATTGTTTTTAACAGTTTGTGATTTAGCTTGACAAGTATAAAAATTATTTCTTGTAGATATATATTGTACTGCTATTTACAACTTTACACAGAATTCATCAACTTAATAATACCCTAGGTGAACCGATTAATTGAAATAATAAGGTAAGATACCGCTTGAAATATTAAGGTAATACATGTAAAATAACGCTTTTAATTTTTTAATTTTTTTTTTGGAAAGGTCATATTAAAAGTTGAAAATGTATGTTTTCATGGAAATAAGAATGACGTCAAAAATCTGTGGAAAATAAGCAAGATATCATAAAGCTGCATGCCCCAGAGTTTTATATCATAAATAAAAAATTAGATCTATATCAAAATGCGTAGGTATATTCATGGAGATTTTGCTATTGTATAACCTGATCCATGTTTATACCTACAGCTTACACCTGATCATGCGGATGAAGTTTAAAACTCAAGTGATCATACATGGAGTCATGGAGGCACACGTTCAGAAGTACAAACTGTAACATATGTGGCCTCCTCAGACTCCACGTATGACAACTCAATTAGTTTGTTTTCAGGATCCTCTCGTAAAACTGCCGTCACAGTTGAAGCAGATGGTTCAGTAGATCTTTTTTCTTCCAATAGAGAACATTCTTCTGAACTATTTGCTTCTCAGCAGGATTATCTTGATGAAGATTTGTCAGCAACAAATGATGTGAATGAAACTTCATCTTGTGATTCAGAGAGGATTTTAAATCAGAAAACCCTGAAAAGGAAAATAAGTTGTGTCTCACCAGAAAATATAGCTGCTGAGCCCGCAACAAATTATCCTTCTGGCTTTCTATGTCATTGTTCCTCCCTAAACACGAACAATTGGCATCAAATTCTGATTGTAATGTTTTCAAGATGGTTAAGAAGAAACATAGAAAACAGAATTAGTTTTAATTATTGGCCTTTAAAGAAAATTTTCACAATTTGTTCATCCAGTTTGCTTACTTTTTAAAAATGTTCTCCTTAAATGAAACAGCTGAATCAATTTCAGCTAAACTTAATAAGTGTAAATTTTGTATTTTATTTCATTGTTTGTCAGGAAAAATAGCCACTATGGCTAAATAAAACATCAGGGTATGCATTTTTTTGCTTATGTAGAAAATATGACAGATACAAAGAGCATTTAAATGGAATTTTTACCTCAAAACACAGATTATGTTCAAATTGGGTCGTGTCACTTTTGCTGTTGTTAAGTTATGTTTCATAATAATCTTATGTTCAGCATGAGGGGCATCATCTCATTTATTTTTTAATAAAATAAAATATGTTCAACATTTTTTTCTTTTTGATATAGGTAGAGGAAGAAGATGATGACTTTAAAAAATACCTACGAAGCTGTAACGATTTAGAAGAAGAGTAGGTTTATAAATAAATAATGTTTTGTTTGATATTATTGTATAATATTGAAAACCAATAGGGATAGAATGAAACTGTTAAAAGGTAACGGATAAACTAACAAATTTAGATTTACAGATTGTCTTTGTTTCACATAAAAAACACACTGGAAAAGCAGTATTTTCAAAACTAAATAATGATGTGATTCCAGAAGAAAACAAAAACACATTAAGACCATGCCAAATCAAAATCTTGTTTGGGATTCCCTCACTCAAATGTCTGGAGTGGCAGACTTCAGAGGACACATGCTCAACCACCTCAGAAGAAGATGAAACTACCAGTCAAGAGACTAAAATATGTGGATCTCTCAGACGACGAGATGGAATGAGGAAAGTGTGCCTGGACAGACAATGCATTTCAAATAACATCGATGTTTTGCCTCGTGCACCAATAAGTTCAACACTAACAAGAGATGCCATTATTAAGCTTCCATCAAATTTATTATTTATGATTTATCAACGTTTTGGGAAGGACAACATTCGAGACTTTTACGATTGAACCCATTAATTAAATTACACCTATATCAAGAAACATGTATATCTTTAACTTATATATCTTTAACTTATATATCCTTGCCTTTTTATAAGATACTTTCTAATATTGCATAATTATCTACAGTTGTGTATTCTAACATTATACGTTAATTATTCTCTTTTACGGTGTTGACTAAGATTGTGCAAATAGTTATTAAAAATTTTTTGACCGTTAACTATTATCAATAATTTAAATTCATAATCTGCAAGATAAAAACACAATGAAATTCTTGTAGATTTAGATGCAAATAAATCAAGATGTTTAAGTATCACTTCAAAATAATAATTAATAGTTTACAGAGGCAATGTGAGAATATATTTATGGAGAGTTGAAACATTATCCTTACTCTTTGATACCAAACCCGAAAACTTTCCTGGTAGTATTCGCAACTCAAATCAAGAAATGAGATTGGAGTGGGAAATGCTGAATAAACTTCCAATGGAGGACAATTCATTTAGTGTTCATCTTGATAGAAATGTACCATCAGATGTAACATCTAACAATGGTTGAATTAGATATTAGAATGGACAGAGTAATGTTAAATAGATAACGTATGGAAAATAATTCACTTAATATTCACTGACAAGAAATGTACTACCAAATGTTTCATATGACAATTGTGGAAGTGAAAAAAAAGTTTTTACCATGTAGGCATACTGTGTAATATTCAATATCTAGTCAATGACTCTCCCCCACATTCTAAATATATAATACGAATCGACAATATAAATCGTTTCAACTGAAAAGGGATGAATATAACAGTTTGTTCTGAGTTACAATCTCCTGGAACGAGATCTATTACAGGTGTTGTGGGTTAATCTGCAGAGTTTCTACCTTGAATTTACCACGAATCGTTATATCAGTAGGAATTATTTAAAATGACACCTCCACAGGTAGATTATCACCTCTTGTGCTAAGCTGAAATCTTGAATATCATATTTTTATACCAGTAAAGAAACCATACCGGACAAATATTATGTTATCTGATTGTTCATTTTCTTATTAATTATATATGTTCATATAATGGCAGGTTCTTCTTTGGTTTCATCGTTAGCCTTCCTGTTCTTTCGTCTCCATTACATATTATGTATCCAGAAAAGTGCGAATCAATAAGCGTGTTGTTTTCATTTTTTTCTCTTAACAAAGAGAAGCTATCAGTAGGGAAATTTTAGTGTTTCTGGCACAAATCCCTATTGTTCTTCTATTGTTTGTATCTAACAAATCCCTATTGTTCTTCTATTGTTTGTATCTAGTCAAACAGATCCAACCTCAAATTCTTGACATTCTTTTCCATTGTAGTATGTATTTTTATGTAACTCTGTTATATAAACCTGAACAAATGAACTTTCTCTCAACTAAGCTTTATTATTCAATGTTTTAAGAATTGTTCCTAAATTCATTCTTAAATAACTTGTTTGTGTCTAGTCGAACAGATCAAACCTAAAAAATGGTCGACAGTCTTTTTATTTTCTTCCGTTGTATACTAGTATAATTTTATGCAATCTATGTATTTAAATGTAACACTGTTATATAAACCTAACAAAATGAACTTTCTCTAAACTAAGCTTTATTATTCAATATTTTAAAAAATCACGTTCCTTAATCGTTTAACTATAATCTTTATCAGTCTATATTGTGTTAAAACAACGCACAACATTATGGCACATTATTTAATATAAAAATAATTATCATTTAACATCCATTTCTACACTCTGGGTGGAATTTAAATTCCCATACTCTTTCATGCACAAAATAGCGAGGACTTGTATTTGGAAAAATTAACTGATATAAAATCTTGATGAAACTCCAATTATTCTTATGAAATAAACCACGTTCTCTACTTATGACGTTTCCTAATATTCCATTGCCATACCAGATTTGTTTTGATATGCAGCGATGTAATGAACCTTGCCATTCATACTTTGAACACGGATCCCTCTGTTTTTCTGAAGAAAAAAAAAGATATTGCACAAAAAAAAAAATCTTTAAAATTTGATCTTCAAATTTTTTTTATTTCTTTAATAAATAGAATCATTTAATTTAAATCATTTGGGGAAAAAATCATTTCTTTACTTCTTTTTTGTTTCTCTTAAATTATATATTTAGACTCTCAAATTAGAATATTGTTCCATTACCGTTGAAAGGTGGACAATGCAATTTTTTCTTTGATCGCTGTTCCGAGGTATTAGATAGGGTTTCTCGATCTAAATATTTATCCATCTCGGACTCCATCCAACTAGGAACGGGATCTTTTACATTTATTATCTTTAATGATTCTACAATAAACAAACAAAAATAATAATGAAAATAAACGCTTTTCCTATCTTGAAAAAGGAGACTGAAGAGGAAGAATTACAATCTCTCATTTTATAATCCACCCTTATAGATCCTCATTCGTGGTGTTGACAACGATTTATATATCAATCGTTTCTAGATCCCCAAATGCGAACTTGAAGTCGTTTCTTCATCCCCACAAATTAATTAATTGCAGTATAATCATAAGTCGTTTCTAGACCCCCAATTTAAGTCCGTTTCTAAATCCCCATATCAACAAACGGTCGATGCAGAAGATGACAGCGTTCCAGATTTTATTTGTGTTATGTGCTTCTTTAGTATGTTTAGCGGCTACTGAAATTGAGTATGACATGGACCATAGATGCACTAAATATCACGGAGACCCTAACATTGTACTATGTCCAAGACCAACGGAGAAAGAGGTGTAAGGACAAGTAAGGAGAACAATCTTCGACTTTCTCGCAAAAGACATGCATCTGATAATTGACAGCAAAAAGACTCAAATAAATCAACCGTGATACATTTCAAATCCTAACAGAAATTTCATTTTATAAAAGATATACCAATCGTTGAAGAAATTTTAATTTTAACCAATCAGAGATGAATATTAATTTAGTTATGTATGATAATTCTTCAAAAATTGGTTTATTTGTCCAATGAAAATATTACCCTAAACAAAATCTGCTATAAATAAGGTCAACACATCTCTTGTACAACCTGTAAATCTACGAAAATGAATACTTTAGTAACTATCAAAGACGGTGATGCTGTTCTTAGAGCACAGGGGAAGTTTGGAGACAACTTGACCGTAGGGATAACTAGTCACAACGGAAAAATATGGGTTCATTTGAGGCAAACTGCAAGAAATGGCCAACAGAAAAGCTTCTCCATTAAGGCGGAAGAATACATCCAACTCATGAGGATGGTAGATGCCGAGGCAATTAAATCGCTCGATGAAAGTTTTGAAAAACAGGTAAGCACATTACTTTCATTCATTATTGTTGAAATTCATGTTTATTGGATAAAATACCAATGAAGTCCTTCTTGTCTGCTTTAAAAAAATAAATCACCAAACTCATTGTATTTTTATTATTTAGAACAGTGTGAGAGTGCAGGAGGACGAGGAAGCGTTCAGATGTCTGGAACAACAGACCTCAGAGGAGAAGACTCAGCCACCTCAGAAGAAGAGGAAACTGCCAGCCAAGAGACTGGACTATGTAGACCTTTCGGACGACGAGAGGGATTGAGAGAAGTGTGCCTGGACAGGCAATGTGTTTCCAGCACCATAAATATTTTAACTCGTACACCTATATGCTCAATTATAACTAGAGACGCCATTATCAAACTTCCATCGATTTTTTTTGTTTAAGATTTATCAACGTTTGGGGATGGACATCAGCAAATTTCAAAAGACAGATTTACTTTTTTTAGTACAAGAAATTTTATGGCAGAGAGTTGTAACAATTGTAATCTATTTGAAAATATGTGTTGTTCATTAATAAGATAAGGTGGAAATTTAACTTTTCGGGAACTTTCGTTTTTGTTAAGGAACTACAAATTAGAATTTTTGGATGTGTTGATGGAACTTTACCCTCGTAATTATTGGCATGATGTAATTAGAGCAATAAGGAGGGATCGTTGTGTATTTTAAATAATCTGTATACAATATATCATATTTACTGTATTGGTAATTAGCTTGTTTCTTTTGTGACAGAAAATTTGAAAGAGAAGACAATTTAAAAAGACATGAACGTGGTCATCTGATTGGATATAAATCTGTAGACAATCGCTTTTGATAATTCACTTCATGTTCTAAAAATATTTCCATTCGAAGGTGATAGGTATGATCTGCTAACCTTCTTCTCAAACATACAGGATGAAATTCAACAACACTTAAAAAAACGATGTGAGTTAGTAAAACATATTAGATGGTATTTAAATGTTCACGTTGAGTTTATGAGAGAGACAAACGATGATGAGAGGGATTTCAGCCAACCATATTTTAAAAGTGGTACTTATACTTTGCTTTCTAAGGATAACTTAACGCAACATGATTTGAATGAAGCATTTCAAAAACAGTTCTCATCGTTTGATGATTATGTTGCTCAGGGATCTGGTTGGACATTGAAGCAAGTTTTACACTTAGAAATTCACACGATACAATACAAACCATAAGGAGGTAGCAGTTACTTTGATCTACCAAAGTCGTTAAAAGATTCGCATTCAATTATTAACATAAAAAACCAAGACCAAAAATGTTTTCTCCATTCAATATTAGCGCACACACATCCTGCAACAAATAACCCACAGCGTGTGTCAAATTATATTCCTTATGAAGATGTTTTAAACATGTCGGATATAACATATCCTGTGCAAGTCAAACATATTCCCAAGTTTGAAAATCTGAATAACATAGCAATTAATGTGATTTGAGGATGATAATTTTTTTCCAATACACATTTAAACACAGAGACAAAATGGTAGAAATTGATCTTTTGTATATGACAAAGGATGACAATGCACATTATTGCTACATAAAAAATCTTGATAGATTGTTATCGAGAATTAAGTGTAAAGGTACAGCATATAAATTCTGTCGTTATTGCCTTCAGGGTTTCTCATCACAACGGGTTTTAAACAAACACACAATATACTGTTCACAACATGTAGAATTCCCGACAAGAGGAAACGGTGATATAGTTGATTTCGACGACTATTCAAAACAGTTGAGAGTACCTTTTGTTGTGTATTGTGATTTTGAAGCTTTTGTGCAAAAAAAGGATACATGCCTTCCTAATCCAACCACATCAAATACCAGTATAACGGCGGACTATGCAATATGTGGATATGGGTATAAGATTGTATGTGTTGATGAAAGATATTCAAAACCACCCGTAGTTTATCGTGGTTGTGATGCTAGCAACCATTTCGTAGAGTCACTATTGGGAGAGGAAACATACATAAAAGAAATTCTAGATCATATAGAACCTTTAGAAATGAGTGATGAAGATGAAAAAAAATTTCAAAACAGTTCTCATTGTTTCATATGTGGTGAGGCATTCACTAAGAAGTCGGGGAAAGTTCGCGACCATTGTCACTTAAGTGGAAAGTTCAGATCGGCTGCTTGTTCAAATTGTAACTTAAACTATAAGTAACTATGATGCTCATCTTTTAATGCAATCAATTGGACAATTTAAAGACGGAAAGATTTCAGTTATCGCAAATAATTTTGAGCGGTATGTCAGTTTTTCACTCGGTTGTTTTCGATTTCTTGATTCATATCAGTGTTTATCAAACAGTCTGTCAGGGTTGGTGGCTGATTTAGTCAAAGAAAACCCCGACCATTTTAAACAATTGGCAAATGAATTCCCCACTGTTGATAAGAGAACATTACTATTAAGAAAAGGAGTTTATCCATATTCGTGGATGGACAATGCGAAAAAATTTGAGGTAAGCGTTTTACCACCAAAGGAAGCCTTCTTCAATGATCTCAACAAATGTCATATTTCAGACTTAGATTATGATCATGCCAAAAATGTTTGGGATAGGTTTAGTTTAACAAACATGGGAGAGTATCACGATTTATATCTCAAGTCCGACGTGCTGCAGTTAGCTGATGTTTTTGAATATTTTAGAGATGAATGCTTATCTAACTATGGCCTTGATCCAGCACATTTTTTTTACATGTCCCGGATTGGCATGGAGTGCAGCGTTGAAAGTATCTAAATGCAAGTTACAATTAATTACAGAAGACCTTTCAGATGCATATCTGTTCATGGAGGCTGGACTGCGAGGTGGAATTTCTCATATATCAAATCGATACGCTAAGGCAAATAACAAATATATGCCGGATACCTATGATTCTGCAAAGGATTCATCCTTTTTAATTTATCAAGATTGTAACAACCTTCGATGGAAAAGCAATGACTCTCCCACTCCCCGTTTCTGATTTTCGTTTCTTAAGTCAGGATGAGTGTATCCAATTTCAGATTGAAAACGTAGAAAAAGATGCAACTAAGGGTTTCATGTTAGAAATTGATTTGGACTATCCAAAAGAACTGCATGACCTCCACAGCGATTATCCGCTGGCACCAGAATCAAGATCTGTTTCTGATAATATGTTGTCTCCACACAGTCAAAATCTCTGGTCAAAACTCAATCAAAGCAAATCGGGACGAAGAGATGCAAAGGTGAGAGTGAAAACAAACAAACTTTTATGTACTCTTGATGATAAACGCAACTATGTTTGTCATTATAGAAATTTACAACTTTATCTCAAACTTGGATTGAAACTGAAAAAAATACATAGGATTCTTGAGTTTTCCCAATATCCATTTTTAAAAGAATATGTAGATCTAAATACAAAACGTGGTCAGGAGGCATGTGGAGAGTTCAGAAAGTCATTTTTTAAGTTAATGAACAACGCGGTGTTTGGTAAGACAATGGAGAATCTCAGAAACAGAGTAGACATTACTCTTGTTCATAATAAAAAGAGACTTCTAAAAAAGGGTGTCAAAGTCCTCATTCGAAAGGTGTGAGATTTTCAACAAAGATCTAGTTGCCGTTCAATGTAAAAAAACACTATTGAAACTCAACAAACCAATAGCTGTTGGAACGAGTATTTTAGAACTGTCCAAATGTATCATGTATGACCACCACTACAACTATGTAGTGGTGAAATATGGTCATAAGGCGAAACTTATGTTGACGGACACTGATAGTTTATTGTATCACATCAACACAGAAGATTTGTGTAAAGACATGAACATAGACAGACATCTGTTCGACTTTTCCAACTATCCAAAAGACCATTTTCTGTATAATGACACAAATGCTAAAATACCTGGACTATTTAAGGACGAAACAGCTTCAAAACCAATTTTGGAGTTTGCTGGACTTCGGAGTAAGATGTACTCGTTGCAATATGGAGATGTTGAACATAAAAGAGCAAAAGGGATTAAAAATTGTGTTGTTAAAAATGATTTGAGACATGAGCAATATGTAAAATGTGTGTTAGAACAAAAAACTGTTATGTGCAACATGAATCGTATTCGAAGTATGAAACACAATCTTCATGTAGTGAGCATAAACAAATTGGGTTTATGTGGGTTTGACGACAAGAGATATGTTTTGAATTTGGGGATAGATACTTTAGCTTATGGGCATTATAGGATCCTACAAAACATGAGTGTTGATTTGGATGTATAGTTATGTGAATATAACAAAATCTAAACAAATGTTTTATTAAGTTGTGAATAAATAGATGTGTATAAAAATATAGAATAAAATTATTGTATTTCAACATTTTAATCATCTTTATCGTATTATTTCTGCATGTCAGACTCATCAATCCAAGAATTAAAACGATTTGGATATCCTAGCGACTTCACAAACAATTGCATTCGTCTGTTGTGTTTTCGCTTCCGTAAAACTTTTTCGATCTCCCAAACAGCGTCATCATTCTTGTTTACTGTCTGTAATTCACTTTGATAAAAACTGCCATCGATTTTAAAATTTAAGAGATCCGAAAGTCGATATAGTGACAAACCCTGCATTTGAAATCTTCTGGTTATTTTAAATACTTCATAAGACCACTGTTCGTTGTAGGCGCGAGTAAAAACTTTCCTCTGATGTGAGATACGAACAAGCTGACCAATTTTATATTTATAAAGTCGTCTGCGTTTGTTTGTGATTGAGTTCTGATGGTCTTTTTCAGTTGTGGTTGTTGTATTCCTTGGTTTGAGATACATATAAGCCCATAAGTCTGCGCTGTTATTTTTATTCAAATCTTTTGGAGCCATATTGTTCAGCGAGCGGTGTGGAGTAGAGTTATAGCTTACAACTAGACTTTGAAGGACATCTATGTATTTGTATGTCTTTTGTCTATTTAAATATTTGAATATCATAGTTTTGAATGTTCTATTAAATCGCTCAACATAGTTAGCATGCACCTCATTTAATGTTATGTGGTGATAAATATGTTTCCTTTTAAAAAGTTGTTTAATCCATCGATTAGAAAATTCAGCTCCTCCATCAGTTCTAATTTTCTTAGGATTGACCTCAGTGAGTATATCAGCAATATTCTGCTCAACATGTTTTCCTGTTTTATCCTTTAAAGTTCTTACATAAGCATACCGCGAAAAAACATCAATGGCTATGAGCAAGTATTTCACTTTATTATTATATTTTGATAATGATTGCATGTCTAAAAGGTCAATATCTAGTTGCTCGTTTAAAGATGAAACTATTACCTTGACCCTCTTAAAATTTCGACGTACGGGTCTTTGTAAGCTGTAATCGTCTTGATCTTGCAACCATTTTCTTATTTTTTATAGTCCTGGTGTTTTAATTCCTTTGTTTTTAAGTACTTGATGAATCTTCTGAGCACTAGAGTATGCTGCTGGGTGTGAAAGATTAGTATAGATTTCCTTAATCAATGTATGGTTGTCATCCATTGAATATTATGAGTATATTGAATATTATAAGTAAGCGCTCTCTTGATGAATGATATCAGGGGATGAAAGAACAATTTTTAAAAACATTGAATAATAAAGCTTAGAGATCGTTCATTTGTTAAGGTTTATATAACAAGCTTAGAGAACGTTTATTTGTTAAGGTTTATATAATAGTGTTACATCAACATACACAGATTTAAAGAATATACAGTTTAACATCAAAAATACAAAGATTGAAAGTATTAGTTTGTTAAGTTACAATGGAAAAGAATGTCAAGAATTTGAGGTTGGATCTGTTTGACTAGATACAAACAATAGAAGAACAATAGGGATTTGTGTCAGAAACATGGAGAACACTAGGGATTTGTGCCAGAAACACTAAAATTCCCCTACTTAAAATAATTTCGACGACTTTCTGGTGTTTAATTATAATCATACACTTGTATACTTATTTCGGCATATTTTATTTTTGATAATGTTGACCACGATGCGGTATGGAGTGATGTGCGTGTATATTTTTAACTTTTATATCCTCGCCTTTTGATAAGATAATTTTTAATATTGCGTCATTGTCCACACTTATGGATTCCAATATTGAACATTGTTTTCATTTTGTCGATGTCGACTATAAATTTGCAAGTAGGTAATAAATTACTTAGTCCGTGACTATAATCGATGATATAAAAAGCATTACGAATCAAAAAGATGAATACACCGTGATATACTCAGACTACAATTCGATTGATTTTTCTGTCTAAATAGTTTAAAACTGAGTGAGACGAGATTTGTCGTTTTCGGATAGCTCGCAGAGAACCAACGTGTCATCTACTATGCACACAACGCTTTAATGGCCAGGCTGATCTAAACTGGTAAGATATCACGGGTATATTCACACCTCTTGTTTAAAGCTGAAATCTTGAAAATCATATTTTTTAGCTTAACATAATAATCGACTCCTTAATGACCTAGGATTATCTCAACAGGTAAGAAACCACAGGTATATTCTCACTTGTTTTAAGCTGAAATCTTGAAAATCATAGTTTTGTATTAGAATAGGTTTAATGATGAAAAGTTAGCATGTACCGGTCAATTATATTTTTTTTCTCGTTGTCTTTACATTTATTTGAAAGCAGGTAGAATATTGATTTGTATAAACCTTTAAAGTTGTATTTCCCAAATCAAATATAATTTATATTCTAAGTGAGATCTCGCGAGGATCACGAGGTGAATCAATCAGTCTTAGCTGAACAGCCGAGGAGTAAGGATCCTTTTTGGACCAGCGGCTTTCTTTGAATTCGTTTGTGTTTGGACAAAGCCTGTTTAGGTAATTAATTATTTTATTTGATTGTGCAATAGATAGTTTTAAGGCTATAATTGCAGGTTTTGGTCGGAAAGTTTGACGAGTCATTATGGGCACGAAGCTTTGTAATTATTGTTCAGTGTTTCTTTGAACACGTGTTGTTTTTTAACGTTTTTAATTTGATTTGAGTTGGTTGTGCAATAGATAGTTTTAAGGCTATTATTGCAGGTTTTGGGATAGCTTGGTGTGTCATTTTGGCTCGAAGCCTTGTTATTTTTATAAGTTTTGTTGGTTTAATCACGGCGTGCTTTGAACACGTGTTTTTAACTAAAAAAAATAAAACGTTGGTATTATTTCTTTGGTTTATGCAATGCATTGGATAATTTAAAGACTATATTGAAGGCTTTAGATTGCTTGCAGATTTTGTTAAATCGTGAGTTTTGGCGTGTTTTTGAAGATCTTTGAACACGCGTTTATTTTTTACTTATTTTTTGGTTTTGTTGGATTTTCAGGGTGTGTTTTGTAAGGCTTTTATGTGTTTTGTGGGAGTGTATGGGTCTTGAGTAACTGTTTTATTTTTATTAATTTTTGCAGAGAATTAGAAATCTAATGGTAGTCCCAGGTCGTTAACCGGTGGCGACCATTTTCTCGTGCGTTCCATGAGAGCGGGCATTTTATAGCCTTTTAATTTTATGTTCGTTTACGTGTTCTACAGTGTCACGTTACATGTGCTTTGAAATTGAAGGCTTTACTTTTCTTTGGGATACTATTTTGCTTTGTGAGCTTTCAGGTAAATATTTTGGAGAACAAGATCGCATTTTTATTTATGTTTCAAAAATACTTTTTTTTTCTTATTGTAATGTGTACAGATTTTCTTTAGTACTTTTCTCCACGGCACGTGCTCAATTTATCCCGCTTTTCTCTTTGTACCTTTAAACTATGTAGTAATTTGTAAACATAGTATATCTAGGTTAAATGTTATGCACTTGCGATTTTTTAAATGGCCGGCTCACCGGGCGACTCTTGGTCTTTTTGTTTACAGTTAGATTTATACTGTTCATGTTTGGTTAAAAATATTTCTACATATCAGTAACAGTCTTTTCAATGTGTCTGAGATTTTTTACGGTAACTGAAAAGTTGATAGACTTAGTATAAATATTTTGTTTATTTCAGGAGGATGGACCAGGCACAAGTCTTGAAATCCAGGTATTCCCTGGTAGGGAAATGTTTAATAGCTATTATTCTAAAGGTCAAGCAGCACCAGACCCAGATACTAAACGAGAGTTTTAACAAATTAAAGAAGGACCACTCTCTCCTTGACTATTCGTTTGAGGAATTAGAGACTGAATTTAACGGACTTACGGGAGAGGTCATGGTCGATGTTTTGGCGGTAAGAATAATTAATTTGAAATTTGCCGTAAACTGCAAAAGCAACAATATATGCATATTGAAGAATATATGCCACATTCGGTTTTTCTTCAGGTTGGAGGCAACGATTTATCGTCTGAAAATGAGCCCGTTAAATTAACAAGAGATATCAGCTTTTTTGCCGATTACATAATAAATTGCTATCATGTTAACCACGTGGTTATTGGTCAACTTCTCCCGAGGTATTCCGAAAGACCGGAACCATATTATAACAACGAGGTTTACATTGTAAACAAAGAACTTAGTCATTTAGTAAAACAAAGAGAAATGCGACTTTCTGGCACCAAAGGGGGTTGTTGAAGAACACCCCAGATTTATTATTTTAAAGATAAAGTTCATCTTAATGATGAAGGTATGGAAATATACGCAAGAAGTGTTCGTGCTGCTGTTGGAAGCCTTTTACGTACATGTATTGTCGGGCAAACTTGCGTGTATGATTGATATTACTTAGTGTTCCTAATTGGACCCCCAAGGGTGACTGGGGAATAGAAATATGGTCACTTGGTCTTCTCCCGACCGGCAGTAAAACGCTTGCTAAAGTGGGGCGTCCGTTTGGCTGTGCGGGATGTATCAAGTTCGCAGTCGCGTCCGGTCAGAAGGGGGACGTTAAATCCGATGCCTCGTGTAAAGAGAGTGCCACGCTCTTTGCACGTTAAGAACCCTTGCAACAACTCTTTGAGGGATCCGTAGGTGGCAAGGCAAAATTTCTGTCCTTATCCAATATACCCTCATTTTCCAGTGGCAGTCCAAATTTCCCAGACCATCATCTTAGATGGCCTCTATTACAACAATCTACCTATTGTATTTATTGTAAACTTGTTCTCGTCCTGAATATGCATGAATAATTTGCCACTGGACGTTAAGCAACCAACAAACAATCAATCCTAATTGGAAATATGAAGAAAAAGAAGCATACACTACAATTATTTAGTTATCGATGAATGATGCATATTATTACTCCATCACCTTAACGATTAAATAATCTAAATTATCTCTGAGTGGTTGTGCTTATATGCACATGATTGTGACACTGGTGACATGAAAAATGTCTTATAAGTAATTAATTATGGTTGGTTACATCATTTATATCAGCGTTATATAATATAATATGACTCTGATTATATTTAATTATTGATTATTTATTCATAATTATGGTTAATATACTTTTATATTAGTATATTATTACGTTATTTAATAAGGGAATAAATCATGTCTTTCCCTAAAATGGTTGTGTCACAATAGGGCTCGATTTTGGTACTATTGAAGAACGTTATACATATTAGTTAGTTTTTAAAATTGGTTTTAGAGAATTGATTAGCATATCATAGTCAACTTAATTTTAAACATGAGTACATTTTGCTAGATATATCATCGTATCAACTATGTTTAATTTTCTGGTCAAGCGTTTTGGTTTAAAAATTATACTTATATAGTAACATTCTTTAAATTATGTGATAATACAGGATTTCTATTTTTATTTTTTGTTTTATGTCTTTATAGCAAAATGCCAAAGCAGAACTAGAAGAAAAGCTGCTCCACAAAACCTTATACAGGACGTTCAACATTTAGTGGAGGAACAAAGTCAGGAGTTACCACCAATATACAGGCCACCAGTGCAGGGACGCAAGGCTAGACAAGCAGTTCCTGAAACAAATACTGAACAGCCGTCTGTTCCAACTGCAGATGACATATGCTTGTGAAATGTTGAGACATACTATACCTTTAGATTATCATGTCAGCAGTAAGGTTAAATCTGATGTTTGGTGTGATAATTATGTAAATTTTGCTCTATTGTTACCTTCTAACATTGATGATACATGTAATGAATCAACATTATTTGAGAATTTACATATTACGATTCCAAATATGAAGCATAACAAAGAGCTTTTGTCCATTCACCGATGGACAAATGCTTTTGATATATGTATGTCTATATATCTTGATAAGAATTTGAGGTCTGCTAAAACATTGATAAAATATGGTTTTAATATACGGTCATCATGCAAGTCCTTGTGTTTTCAAATTACTATCTACAGTGAAAATACACCTAATTTATCAAGATTCTGAATGTCAAGCTATTAAATCTGAAGTTTCAAAAAGCAACAGCTTATGCAAGGTTACACATCGGATCACACGCTCCCCCACTCGTATAGATAAGACCTTTGGTTTTCCTGTTTGATTTTTTTTTACACTAATCCATGTTGTACACTATACTTTGACCTATAATTGTTTGCTTTTTACACATTGTGACTTGGATGGACATTTGTCTCATTTCACACTCATGCCACATCTTATTATTTCTATTTAAAATTTAGGGGTGTCAAAATATCTTAAATTTAATACTCGGTACTTGGTCATGATACTCGAGTACTCGTGAGTACTCTGATGAATCTTAAACGTTTATTTAAAGTTAAGGTTTTATGTGGGATGCAGTGTTTAACTAACTTCCATAAACATATTAACGAAAGACAAACGTGATACAAACACAGCTTGGTCTATGTGTCAATTAAACAATGAATTACTGATCGCCGTTTCTACAAATAACCTATCATAATAGCTATTATTGTGTGTGTACATGTTAAAGAACCAAATTCCAATAAAATCAAAAATATTTGCATATAAAGTCCGACCAAGTAGACAATATATGTATTATCTGTTCCTGGGCAGTTAGTACATTCATATAATTGTCACAGGTTTATATGTTTATTTGGTTAAATTCTTTGTGGATCATTTTCATTAATCTTAAATGTAGTAGATTGGGTTTGAAATAATAATGTTTCAGTTATCTCGAAAGCAACATGAATAGGGACGAATTTATTTTCCTTAAAAGGGTAAATAATAACAAAACAAGGCATTTCATTGTTTTAACACTCCATGAACAGGGATACACTTTAAGAACGGACATATTGTAAAAATAATTTTCTATTACAGTAATGTTAAACCAGCTTCATCAACATCAGCTGACGGTATGTATATATTTGTAATTACATCTTTTCATAAGATGACGTCTTTAACATTGCTTATTGCTGTAATTTTGTCACCAGTGCTAAAAAACACTCTTCTTTTTATAAAGAGAGGCGAAACATACAAGATGGACATTCAAACTCAAAAGTAAAAAATAAAAAATAAACTGAAAATGCCATGGCTAAAAAGGAAACATACCTACAGACATACAATAGTACACAAAACATAACTGTTATAATTTAAGATACTTCAGATTAACTACTGGCAAGTAATTCTAGTGATGCCGTTGACATAATTTGTATAATTTTATAGTTTTTCTACATCAGATTCTGCATAGGATTGATGATTCAAAGTTCATGTGCTAGAAAATAGGCATATTTGTTGAATATATTTTCAATCAAATTGTAAATGAACTTTTTTTATTAAATAGATTATCTTCTCTCTATTAAAATTGAGCAAAAACCTTAAATATCAGATATAGTTTTAGAATGTGTTCACCAAAAGAAATAAAATAATTTAAACAAGTTTGTTTACCATTGAACATATGTATAGTTTCAGATTCTCCACATTTACTTCTGGCAAGTAATTCTATTGATGCCGTAGAGGAAGTAGAAGGAAGTGAAGGAAATAGAATACTTACAGGTTTGTTTGCATTTTGATCTTTTTGTCATTATTTTTTAGTTTGTTATAAAAAAAAAACCACAATAACAAAGTTATACCATGGATTGTCTGAAAGACTGACCTATAAGCCAACTTTGAATAATAAACGTCCTTATTTAGATTAAAGAATTTGTCTTTACTTGATATCCGTACAAACAATTTATAGTTTTTCTAACATCATTACATTTGTTTGTTTCATATAAAAAAAAATTCTAATAAATTTTGAAATTTACTCAATGTCTCAATTTTTAGTTAAGTGGTGTCCAACTACGAAAAGGAAAACTTCATATGTTTTCAATCCAATAGTAAATATGATAGTTTTCATTATATCTTCTATCATGTGACAAGTCTTATGAACAAAAAAAAAAACAGATCAGTATAAAATGTAGTTTTTGTATGTGTAAAATTTAAAAAAGAATGCTTTAAAAATGCTTCAAACAAGTTCAGTTCACAGATTATTTATTGCTATAAAAAAAACTAAGTTTTTTACTATTTCAATTTTAGATTCTGTCCATTTACGGGCAAATACCAGTGACCCCATAGTGGATGATGGTACTGGAATACTTACAGGTTTGTGTCCACTTGTTTCTTTAGTTAATATATTGGCATATATTGGCTTTGTGTTTTATCTTTTATTCAAAGCAGTTTTTCTAATTAGTATATAATTCTTCAACTACAACTATGCAAATACTTGCATTTAAATTAGTTTAAACGTGCCCAAAAAAAATGCTTTAAAAATGCTTCAAACAAGTTCATTTCACAGAGTATTTATTGCTATAAAAAAACTAAGTTTTTTACTATTTCAATTTTAGATTCTGTCTCTTTTGTCAATGTGCGCTTCGACGGGTAGTATTCCTGATAGTATGTACACCGCCGGGTCTGGTGTTGTTGTAGGGAGCGAAAGCAGCTGTTTCAGTATTCACACAAGAGTTATCTATCTTGAAAACATAATCGCAAAAATGTCGGTATTGATGTGAGTATTTCCCGGTATGCGTTTAATTTTGTCCACCGAAGTGAAACCTCTGAATTATGTGGTCAGTTGTCTCTGACATGGCCAATTCAACTATTTTTAAAAGAAATTGATATTAAATATGATTAAATATATAAATGCATTCACTATATATTATAATACTAATAGCTAGAACAATTTCAGGTTATAAATGTGGGTTTTTACCAGTTCTAAACGTAAGGTGGTATAGGTCTGACGGGGTAAATGAAAGCCCAATGTCCATCACTTTCAGATAGATATGTTAAAATTCTAAATTAATAGAGGATTTTATTAAAACTGTACGACACAGATCTCAGTGAGCTTTATTTGAATATATACATGATGATAACGCAGTGTCAGTACAACGGCACCATGATCCGCGTCTAACGTTAACGTTAACTAGTATCAGGTTAAGAATTATTATAATGGAGCTTCACACAAACAAATGAGCCAGACTTAGAAAAGGGCTAAGCATGCCAAGTGCTGTCTCATACAAGCACTGACTGTTTGGTATTTAAAAGTATTTAGCTTGGACTTTTCCGGATTAAATTCAATACCTGAATTGATGCCATTTCAATATTATCTTGTTTACATAAAACAAAACATATCCTAGTAAAGATTGATGATTATTTGTGACCCTTTTGGTTAGTTCTTTATGGAAGCAGCTCTGTGATTCTAATTCCGAAACAAATGGGTATATTCCTGCAACGGAAATTATATACATTCTTTCCAGAAAACCAAATTTGCGTTTGTAAGAAGCTAATAGCATACTGTAGCATACTGTAGCATACTGTACAGTATATACAGTATAATTTGTTACAACTTCAAGAAGCCTAATAGTACTAATAGTTTTGTTATTCAAGAAGCAAATACTTATAGGATAGGGTTTGAATAGCAATTAAGCATAGAACATTGAACGGTACAAAATTCATACAAGGAACTAGCTTCACATCAGAACAAGTCAGATTCAGAGTGGACATCGGACAAATCCCTTAGACGACAGAGGAACCTTACAGAAAAGGCTTAAAAGGCATACCAAGTAATTGTTCAGAAATATTGGATAACACTTACCGGAGTAAAACCAAACATTCATTTGTTCATTCAAGCTATTTGTGAAGGTACCTGTACAGTATCAGATGTTGATACGCATGTACGTTAAAAACTTGAACTTTATCGTAGAAACTCAGAAGGTTTTCATAGATCCTTATCATAAATTCGCACAAGATTTGGTGACATTGAAATGGCAAATAATGATCAGGAACTTAAAAACATTGATAAAGAAGTCCAGTTCTATCTTTATAGAGTTCATGAACATCCAGGAACCTCAAAACAGGATTCAATGTCAGAACAAAACATTACTGTGACTCAGAAGGAACAAGATTCATTCTCTGACACTGTGAAGGAGCTGAGCCTCTCGGCATCTGAGGAAGTTGCATAACGATCTTGGAGTCGTTCCCATATTCTGTCACGTGCTTTGGACAGGTCCAAATAGTTCGCTGAGTGAATACTTGTAGCAGACTTTGTTGACTATGGTCCCAGATACTTCACCAATATGGATCCCTTTCCTCAGATGCTGAGAGGTTGAACTCCTTAACAGTGTCAGAGAATGATTTTTTCCACGATCCAAAATAATCTGCCTTATCATCAAATCTTTGTATTCGAGATATCAAAAGATCTGTTTAAACAATAAATTTTGCCAATTCCTCACTAGAGTTATTGATGGCGTATACAATGTAGACACAAATTTAAAATCGGTCTTTCTGGAACAAAACCCTTTGATTTTCTTTGTATTAAGATTCCACGATTAACGACCTCAGTGTCCATTATAGATATACATATTTGAAATCGATCCGATTCAACTAAAAACAGTTGTTATAATCTATCAAATTTTAAAAAGTTTGTAAATACAAGTGTTAGTTGAATAGTTGCATTTCTTAAATCAATCCTTTTTTTGGGGAAACAAATATTTTCTTACTTTTTTTTTCTTTCGGATATAATATTTCAAATTTTAGAACTCGAGAAGGATGTTACTACGTTAAATTTTTGATTGCATATCAGTTTGTCAAAATTATAGTAAAATGAGCTTACATTTATGAAGTTGTTCAATCATAGTCAAAATTAAATCACTTGACAAAAATACATTAAACCCTTACATATTTTTTCATGTTAGCATGATTTAATTTGTAGAAGGTAAACATCCCTCTAATCCAGAAAACATTATAAGATCTTGTAGTTTAGTGCATTTTGTAATGACAACTCAATACACTTCCATATCTTTATCAAAGAATTTAATAGATTTATTTACTTAAGACTAAAAGAGGGACGAAAGATACCAAAGGGACAGTCAAACTCATAAATCTAAAACAAACTGACAACGCCATGGCTAAAAATAAAAAAGACAAACAGAAAAACAATAGTACACACGACACAACATAGAAAACTAAAGAATAAACAACACGAACCCCACCAAAAACTAGGGGTGATCTCAGGTGCTCCGGAAGGGTAAGCAGATCCTGCTCCACATGTGGCACCCGTCGTGTTGCTTAAGTGATTAAGTAAAACTTATGACACTATACCTCCATTTACAAGCTGAAATTTAAAAATGAAGTTTGAAGTGAATATACAGGAATTAGGGGTTTTATGATATGACTGCTTATTTTTACTATATGCTAGTTTTTAAAATTGATTATAATAAACTTACCATTATGAAATTGAAGTATGCAATAAAGATTGTTTATTACACATTATCAATATGTTTATACATTGTATATTTACATATTGTTCCCATCCATACCACCACTACATGTACACCACAAACGTTTACTACCAAACATCACACACACCCTACTGCATCTAAACAGCACTTTAACCAACCAACTTTAAAACAGGATTATGTAAATCCAACTTTAAACAGGATTAAGTCCAACCAACTGTAAAACAGGAACAATATACTACCAGTCGTGATTCTATTGACCATACATTTGAACCGGTGCATGCATCTAAACAGCACATTAACCAACCAACCAACTTTAAAACAGGAGTATGTCCAACCAACTGTAAAACAGGAGCAGTACATTACCAGTGTCATGATTCTATTGACCTTACATCTGAACCTGAACATACATCGCATTTTACCAACACCAATGTACTGACTCCAGTCTTAATGCAGTATCTATTAGGAGTATTGTTTATGGATAGATTGGTTTAGCATGTAAGTATTAGTAATTTTCAACGATAACAACATATATATGTATATACAACTCGTCTAAACATCAACCCAACAATGTTCAATTTTCTTTCGCAAATGTTTTGTTTTTCCCTCGCCGGGATTCGAACCCATGCTACTGAGATATTGTGACACCAAATCGCCTGCACTGTAGCCGTCCCGATAGACCACACGACCACCTGGGCTTAATTAAAATGAAGCTTTCGGTGGCCGAGTGTTACCTTTCCACGTCAGTTTTAATCTAGCGTCGTACTACAGTACATGATATATAAGGCATGGAGATGTATATAAGAAAACTATTAAAAAGATAACAACGATTTAATTTGGCGGTTCAGGGAGACAAAAAACGGACTTGGAACTGTCCCTCTCTGGCACATATCTCTACCCTACCGGCTCTTTAGTGGAGGATATCACATAATTTCCGATGGTTCATGTCATCAAGAAGAATCCCCTCCACTTCTGGTATCAGTAAACGTAATTCAGGTTGTTTGCACTTAAAAACCCGGAGAGACTTGTTTTCAGAGATCTGTGTAAACAGAGGGGGTCTCGTCCAGTCCACTCTTGCACGTACTAGGGATGTGTTGACACTTGTGTTATCATAGGGTCACCGATATGCTCTTTTCAATGCTTTGGCTATCGGTTTGTTTGTCTCCCTAGAACTGGTTAAACATTTTATCTGCGGCCTATAAAATATCCATACATACATATTTTGAACATATACTTGTATTGTTAGTAATGAATATTCTATATTCTTTCTACAATTTGTCTTGTCGGTTTTTCAGCACCAGTAGTCCGTTTATTAATATAGATTTGTTGTAGAGACCACCAATTTGACAAGTTATCATGGAAACGAGGCAAGCAATAACGGAAGAAAGGAGACGTATCCCAACTTAATGAACTTGCACGAGGCATTCCTCCAGTCAGACACTTTTATAAAAGAGACGAAACAAAAATACTGTAACATGTTCGACGTGGTATTTATTTTAATGAATATCAGTAATACTCTATTTAAAGAAATAAAAAAATGTATTGCATAGTTACATTATTTTTACTGTTTTATGTTATATCCCCAGTCCTAGGGAGGATATACTGGTTTAATTCTGTGCCTTCATCAATTCATCCGTCCATGATTTGTTCGACCGTTACATGCAACACATCTATTCACATGAAGCTGTTCAAATTCACTTATCAAAAATCTTAAATCATGTGGTAAAGAGTTGGTTCATCGGTTTAAAACGATAAAATGAAGTCCCAAATGGAGGAGGACTGTTGTTACCATGGTTATCATTTAAGGGAAAGACACACTAGATGTCGTATGGATATATAAAATACATCTCCTATATCTGCTAGATGAAATCATGAGTTCAAATTTTCAATCAATTTTGCTACAATCCTTCAAATGTATTTAACAGTTATAACCAATGATAAAAAAAGATAAAAATAACGTGTTTCCCGTAGTAACATTTGTAGAAAAAATAAAGTACATATATAAGGGAGCTACCATTTGATTTTAGGGAGTAAATTGTGATTAAAAGGCAAACCAGATGTTTTGATTAAAAAAAGGCAGGACAACAATTAATGTAAAAAAGGGATACGCTACTAATTAAAAAAGAACCAAATAGAGTGAACAATAAAAAGCTGGACAGATAAAAACTGAAAACAAATGCAGGACAATTTTGTTCACTCTAGCCCCCCTTTTTTCATCCTTAAAATAAAGTAGTAGCTACCTAAGAGTTATCTATGAATATAACGGAGGCTTAAAAATTAATACGACTTAATAGATCGTTCATCCTCAATAACGTTTTTTTTCTAGTATAATTATACCGGTTAGATCTGTATCGAAAACCTTTGTTGCATACTTCGCAACAAAATTGGGCTAAACCTTTCTTGTGCTTTCCTGTCACATGGTCAGTTTGTAGATCTGTCCTGTCAATTCCCTTAGGACACATTGAACACTGGAAAGGTTTGGATTAAGAGTGTAACAATCCTTTTAAAATCAGTTTGAAGTTAAGTGAAATAAGGGATACGCCTTTTATTATGAAAATGTGTATTACCATGATTACCTATGTCCAAAAGTGCCCGTTTAAAATAAATTTTAACACGACTAGTTTACTTTACAATAAATATATATTTAAATTCTTTCGAAAGACAATGTTCAGATCCGTGTTAACGTTGCTTTATATAAATTGTTGGTTTTAAAAAATTATAAAAAAAAACTTGATATATAAAGACGAAATTTTAATTTGACATGACATATAAAGACGAAATTTTAATTTGACATGACCAATTTCTTTCGTTCCATACACAGAAATACAATTATTGAGATGCTCATAATAACTAGTTTTGCAATCTCCGTGTCAGTATCTATCTTCCCGTACCTTTCATTCTGTACAATGTGAACAATTTAACGAGAAATTAAACAATATAGAGGCAAGGTTCACTCAATTTTTTATTTTGACGTGCATTTTTACTTATTTCTCCGTTAAATATAGAACGGTTGTAGAAAATATTGCATCTCGCAATAGAAAATGATTGTATATACGGGGCGCCGAATGGGACTCTTGTGGTTTTGTACTCAAAATTCAATTTTGTACGGACAAAAGTGACTTTTGTTCAACAAAAATGAGTTCAGTTTAACAAAATTTGTATCATACTACAAATTTAAAATTTTGTCATACAAAATTATCTATCAGCGGACAAAAGTCACTTTTGTCATGACAAAATTCTTTTTGTTACACAGACTTGACTTTTGTTACCTAATTTGAAAATTGAGCGACAAAAGTCAATTTTGTATTCAAATTAGTTTAGTTTGGTTTCTGTGAACTAATTTGCATACAAAATCGACTTTTGTTACACAAAATTGACTTTTGTGAGACAAAATTGACCAATGTGATCAGCAAAATTGACAAAATTGACTTTCGTCTCAACAAAATTGACAAAATTGAATTTTGTCTCAACAAAATTGACAAAATTGAATTTTGTCTCAACAAAATTGACAAAATTGAATTTTGTCTCAACAAAATTGACAAAATTGAATTTTGTCTGAACAAAATTGACAAAATTGACTTTTGTCTCAACAAAATTGACAAAATTGACTTTTGTCTCAACAAAATTAACAAAATTGAATTTTGTCTCAACAAAATTAACAAAATTGACTTTTGTCTCAACAAAATTGACAAAATTGACTTTTGTCTCAACAAAATTAACAAAATTGAATTTTATCTCAACAAAATTGACAAAATTGAATTTTGTCTCAACAAAATTGACAAAATTGAATTTTGTCTCAACAAAATTGATTTTTGTCTCACGAAAGTCAATTTTGTCTCACGAAAGTCAATTTTGTCTCATAAAAGTCAATTTTGTTGTTACAAAATTGAATTTTGTCGTCACAAAAATGAATTTTGTCGTCACAAAATTGACTTTTGTTTCAACAAAATTGACAAAATTGACTTTTGTCTCAACAAAATTGACAAAATTGACTTTTGTCTCAACAAAATTAACAAAATTGACTTTTGTCTCAACAAAATTGACAAAATTGACTTTTGTCTCAACAAAATTAACAAAATTGATTTTTTTCTCAACAAAAATGACAAAATTGAATTTTGTCTCAACAAAAATGACAAAATTGAATTTTGTCTCAACAAAAATGACAAAATTGAATTTCGTCTCACAAAAGTCAATTTTGTCTCACAAAAGTCAATTTTGTCTCACAAAAGTCAATTTTGTCTCACAAAAGTCAATTTTGTCTCACAAAAGTCAATTTTGTCTCACAAAAGTCAATTTTGTCTCACAAAGGTCAATTTTGTCTCACAAAAGTTAATTTTGTCTCACAAAAGTTAATTTTGTTTTACAAAAGTCAATTTTGTCTCACAAAAGTTAATTTTGTCTCACAAAAGTTAATTTTGTTTTACAAAAGTCAATTTTGTCTCACAAAATTGAATCTTACCTCACACAATTGACTTTTGTGATTTAATTTCCATATATTTGCATACCTTTTAGACAAAAATGACTTTTGTCATGACAAATATGAATTTTGTCTACAAAAATGAATTTTGTCATGACAAAAATGAATTTTGTCTACACAAATGAATTTTGTCATCACAAAATTGAAATTCTCACAAAACAAGTCTGTAGCACATAGTTTTGTAAGACAAAAATGATTTTGTTATGACAGAATTGAATTTTGTACAAAACCACAAGAGTCCCATTCGGCGCCCCGTAGTATATGTATATATATTCTTCGATCCCATAAAAAAAGAAGAAACCTACCATTATTCTGTCTATTGATGTTATCATCGAGTCCGAACAATTTTCGCCGTTGGTTTAGACAGCGTTTTCTGAACTCGTTTTAGAAATTCAATAATGACGTCAGTTTGGGCGTAGCACTAGCTTTGACTAACACGGCTGTATATTTTTGTAATGTATTCGTTTGGTTCTGTATCAAGTCACAAATTCGGTTAAATTATGTATATATATTTTATAGTCATTTTATAAAATTTACTGTTTGCAAAAGTATAAATTATTCTTAATAATAAGAATGTTTTCGTCCCAGGCGGACAACCCTGGACGTTTGGTTACAACGTTTGGGAACTTTTGGTTCTCAGTAATATTCAACTTTGTACTCGTTTTGGCTTTCAAACTGTTCATCAGAGCGTCACTGGTTGGTCTTGTGTGGACGTAACGCACGTCTGGCGTATTAATTTTTTTTTTAAACTGGTATATTTTGTTGACTATTATTCGTTTGTTTCTCTGTCCTATATTTTCTTCCATTCATTTATTGTAGTCCTGTCATGTAATGTTGTCATTTTAATGTTATAATTAACTTTGCCATTAAAGCGGGAGTTTTTTTCTTACAATTCTTTTCTTAAAATTTATGAATTTCGATACTACTGTTGTCTTTATTTAGGAGTCGTTTCTACACACCCAAAACAAGTTGTGCAGTATTATACATCAGCCGTTTCTAGACTCCCAATTTAATTACGTTTCTACATCCCCATAACAATCCAACGTGCTAAAGATGACGATAGAATTATTACTATTTGTGTTAGCATTTTGTTCTTTTTTGGCAGCTGTAAATATGTGTATTATAAAATGGATCACATTTGCACAAAATACTTTGGAGACCCTAACTATAAGGCTGATCCAAGACCAGTCGAGAAGGATGTCACACTTCAAGGAAATGCAAGAAAAACCATCTTCAATGTTCTGTCTAGAGACATGCAAATTACTGTCAGCAGTGAAAATACACCTAATTTATAAATATTTTCAATGCCCAACTATTAAATCTAACCTTTTAATCCATGTTTCTATCTTGTCATGCGGTTCATTCAAAATAGATAGATTTATGGGACTTTGGTGGCCAGAAAATTATCACATGACGCACCAACTGTATAAAAAGTAGAGGTACATTTGTTCTGATCTTCAATGGTGGCAAAGATATACATGAAGACATATCAGATTACGTAGGACTTGGTGGCTGTCAAAATCAAAACCAGGCTGGGGAAATGCCAAATGCGCGCATCAACATAGAACTGGAGGTTCTTGAAAATGTAGCTGAAGGAAAGCTCTTATAAATCCAGCAAAATCAATTACAGATCTAAAATTTCATTCATGCTGGGAGAGGAAATGCCAAATGCGTGTGCCCACATAGAAATAAAGGTTGCTGGTTCAGTTGAAATAATGAAAGCTATTGCCAAAAGTTATCTGGGGTCTAGGGGTAAGGAAATCCTCATGTTTTCTATAATTCAAAGATTTGTTAACAGGAAATTTAAAAACAAAATTACCATATATATATTGCTGCTGATGCATATATATTTTTTTGCTAAAGACATTGACACTGAAAATCTAAAACAAAAACGTAACGTAAACAATAATAACCATTCTTATTCTGAATGATTTCAACATTTAGAAACGCGTAAAAGCGATAAACTGGTTTGAAAATTTCATTATATCTTTTAATAAGATTATTTCATTCTCTGTACAGGTTTTAATTTACTTCTGTCGACAATTGTATGATGATGACTACCTTGAAGAGATCAAAAACTGCAATGCTACGTACTGTGGAAACAGAATTAAACATAAATATATAATTACGTCTTTCAAACATTATTCAGTTCTTAGCCGACAATACAATTGATCTCGTGCTTGAGTTTATCAGGTATTATGGGATGTAATATTGCGGATGCTATTTTTAGTGAAGAAACAAAGTCTGATATGGACATCAAAGCTGTGGAGCAGACCAACTAGGGATAAATCAACCAATCTTACGTTACTAGTACATACAGTGACAAAAAATTTATTTTAATCTGAAGGTTAGACTTGAAGAGAAACTCAATTCTATTCGTCGAGTAAAGAATACAGTTGCCACCTACAGAATTCCTCTTCTCAGAATTCAAACTCGTGGATCTTTTCTGAAATTAAATTGTTTGGAATCAGCCTCTAATTACATAATTCCAGCAACTCCAATATTGAAAATTCATCAGATTTTACATTGGAAAATTCTAAAATTGGTTATTTAAATTCATATGAACATCTCTGGCTCTTGAAGACAACGCAGGACTCCAAATTGAACAGCTGAGTGTAAAGTTACCGGACTACTACAAGTTATAGACTCGCACTTTTATCTAGACCAACTGTGCAAGCAGATGGGTAGTGTTGCTTTCAAGGATCTGGATGACCTTGGCTCTCAAAGCACATATAAAACAGAATTAAAATATGCCATTGCCAACTTTGTTTTTCCTTCAGCGTGGCCAAACTCAGCCAGCGAATTAAGAAAGAATAACAGGTTGAGTGAGATTCACCTTTGTTATTCCTCCTATGAGCTCATCATCGACTTCACCTCTTTAACATAATTGGAATGACCTTCAAAATTCACTCAAATCAACACAAACAGTGGCAGTTGGAGATATTGACTTAGATGATTCTACTAATCCAAGAGATTCCGAACGACAGATAAAATATTTCAGAAAACAACTTTATTTGGCAACAGAACTGAATTCAACTGAAGTAATTTACTTAAGAGGAAAACCATTACTGTATGAACACGTTTTGGTCACATTAAAAATATGCAAACCAGATCAACTAATTTATTGGCATTGTTTTACCTGTACCACTCAATTTTATTCAGCAGCCGTTAGCCAATTTTCTATTATTGCTTTTGGCATTACTCCATTTATTTTGAAAGACCAGTATTCAAATATTGTAGAAATTGAGATAATCTTTGTTGTTTTGGAATCAGATGCTAAGTATATTCCTCTTCATTCTTACACTATTGGAAATCCCTACTCAGTACATGCAGTGGCACTAGACATATTTGAGCTTTTACAGCAACCAATTGAAGGTGTCTTCAGGATTACTACTGAAAATTCTACAAGAATCTACAAATTACAGTGAGATACGAATACTTGTGACTTAATATTTATTGGAGTTTGCGGTCCTAATCAGACGCAAAACGGGTATTTAAAAGTTATAGGGAAATTTCGGGAAGAAAGTCCTGAAGTGAAGGAGTATTAATGGAAGTGTTCGCCAAAATTCAGTAAACTAGAATTCAAAATCAAAAGGTGTCGAACTGGAGGAAATATTGCTGGTGGGTGTAATTCATGATTCCAGGGAAAACATTTGCAAACTTGTGCACTTCAGTGTGGTGACATGATTCAGGAGGAAAAAGAAAGAGAGGGAGGCTGGGATTATATGACCTTGACCTCATTTTCTTGGATCATGTTATGTTTATGTGCGAGACATTTCAGCGTGTTTTTCTATATTTAATGTTTATAGTTATAAGTCATGTAAGTATTCAAAGATTAAAATATTTATTTCAGGTAAAAATAAAAATCAACACCTGTATAATGCAGGAGGAAATTGAAGAATGTGTCAAGGCTGGGCAATCTACACGTTCGGCGCCACCTAAAAAAAGGGAAAAGGCAAATGAGACAATTGGAATAAGAACAGTTTAAAGATCTGATTACCCTTCCGAAGCACCTGAGATTACCCCCGGTTTTTGTTGGGGAATACCCGATGATAATATTATAAAGGAAAGTAATTAAATATTTTGTATATTTTAATACATGTAGTTGACTTATTTGTCACATTTTTAAAGAGCATTGAAAGACTGCTCCATCCGTCCGTTATAACCGTTCAATTGTTAACAAGGTGCAATTATTTCCCAACTGAATTCTGAATTTTGTTTGCTTGGATACAGTAAACATTTACTTAGTTTCAATGAACACTTACTTAGATGCAGTAAACAACTCCTTAGATGCAGTAAACAACTCCTTAGATGCAGTAAACAACTCCTTAGATGCAGTAAACAACTCCTTAGATGCAGTTAACACTTACTTAACTAACTTCAAAATGGAATCTGAATTGAGAAGATGTTATTTAGTTAAAGTGTCGGATGGATTAGAAAAACTTGAAACATTATTGGCGAAACGTAATACGATAAATTTACAAGATATGGAGATGAACAGCATAAAAAAGGAAATTGAATTGTTAACCGAGAGAATAAATAAAGCTAAGGAAGATTTTGATGACAAAAACAAGAGACGGATTTGGTTACGATTAATAAGACAAAAAGTTAGTGCAAAGACTAAGCTCAAAAAATTGATAACAAAAAGAACCTGTGAGAATGAAGAAAAGACTACATTGGAAATAAAGAGAAGTGAATTTATTTCTGAAAAGAATAGGATAATAGAACTTGTTCGTCAAGACAGTAATTCCTAGTAATTAACTTCTTTTTGAATTTAAAGCAAAGAATTTATTTATTTCATCCCATTGTTGATATGCTTTCATTCCTTGACTGTATAGTTGATTTGGAACACCTTCTATTGTCATTTCTACTTTTGTTATGTTAGGATTATAATAAGTTTCTGTACTTGTTCTTTCAGGATCTTCGAACAACATTAGAATTCCTTTCATACTTCTAGCTGGAACATTTAAATTAATATTCCACAATGTATCAGATTTGTTTTTGGTTATTTTTCTATGTCTTAGTATTCTATCGTACAAAATAACCATCTGACCATCAACTTGTTGTCTTATCTGTCTTGCTAATTCTGTATCAGAAACCATATCAAATTCAAAACAAATGTTTTTGATTTTATAACTTGCAGATGTATCTGTTGATTTAATAACTATGTTGTAGTCGTTGAATGTAAGTTCATATTCAAGTCTATCACCAAGACCTGCTTGATAAAAAGGCATATATGAGTTTCTAGTAGTTCAAAATCAAAATATGTGTTTTAACATGTTTGTTTCACCAATACACAATCTCAAACAAAAACAGAAATTTTAAAAGTAGGAACAGGATTTGATGCACAAAAACAATTCTTAGCAAATGTACAAGATGTTATTAATAGTCCTATTGATTTGCCCACTCAGATATCAAATTATCAAAATGTTTTAAAATACGCAAGAAGTAAAGTTGATTATGCTTATGGACTTGGTTTATATATGTCTCCCAGTGATATGGTATTACAAATTGGCACCATTGTTGGTTATAATAATAAAATTGTAATTGCAACAGAAAATCAAACACTCGGTTTAAATGATGATTTAAATAATAAAAATGTTGATTTTACAGGTCTTGATCCTGTTGATTTTAAACCAAAAAAATCAGAACAAGTTCAAATAGAACCAATACAAAAAAATGAATATAACGAACACGAAGATAATAAAAAAGCAAGAATATTTAGAAGTATTGTATTAGGTATTACAGCACTTATTATTTATAAAATTTATTTTTTTAAATATTTCCTAGCAGCAGCATACAATAAACCAACAACCAAAACAAGCAAAGCCCATAAGTTGTTTGCAAACCAATTTACTACGTCTTTTGTTGCAGACAATAACCAAGATACAATAGAACCTATAATACCTGGTAATGCAGCTGCTAATTTTCCTGCAAGAAAAGATAATAGTTTTCCAATATCTTTTAATTGTTTTTTTATCCAGTCTTGTACAGCACCTTTTGATGAAGAAGGAGAAGGAGAAGTAGTTCCACCAGTAAATGCCTCAACAATAACACCAATAATCATTCCAAAAGCAGTTAAAACACTAACTATTGTTATTCCTTGTTCTCTGAATAATGTTCTTATTCTTTCAACTAATGTTTTGTCTTCGTATAACACTTTATTTATTGTTTCTTTAATTCTGTTTACTTGACTACGTAGTTTTTCTGTATTAATATTAATTACTTCTAGGTTTGCACTTCTCTCAGATTCCAACTCTCTTATTCGACTATTTGAAATTCATCATTGTCTTCTTTAGCTTGTTCTAATTTGGTATTTTCTTTTGCTAAGTCTTTATTTGTTTTATTCAGTTTTGCTAATTCATTTGCAATCTCTTCTTTTACTGATGTCATTGCACTGATTATACCATCCATCTCTCTTTTTGTCATATCTGTTTGTGTTTCTTCATTTATGAAAGATGTTCCTTGTTCATCAAATGAAGTTTCTATTTCTTTCACATATGTTTCTGCATTACTTGCTGTTTCTAATAATTCTTGTCCTTCTTGTTGTGTAGATATTTCTTGTAATGGAATTTCTATATTATCGAGTTCACGAATTGGTGCTTCATTTAACATTCTCTGAAACTCTGCTCTACCTTCTATTATTCTATCAGATATTTTAAAAGCATCTACACCTAAAACATCCCTGACAAAATTAACACCGTATTCTCTTTGAAGAGTGCTAAATTTATAAAACTTTAATACTCCTTTTTGGTAATATGTTAATGCAATATCATTACCTTTTTCATCTTTTACATATAAGATTTGTCTTCCCTTATGATCTTCCCGAACAAAGAAAACCTCTTCATTACGCATAGTTTCACCATTTTTTTTATAAAATCGTTTTATCATTTTTTTTTGTAGTTTCTTTTTTACGAATTTTAGCATCATTTTCTGATAAATCTCTTGATTTTTCAAATTCCTTATTTATATTATTTTGAAACTCTTCATCATCTTGAAAAGACGTTTCTTCTTCTTCTTTTTCATCATCATAATCATTATTTTTTAACTCAGGATTATCAAACTCATAACCTCCTTCAGCCATTTTTTTAAAGAGAATTTAATTCATATTTTGGAGGAGGGTCATTAACATGATTAACTATTGTAATTTTGTTAAAAAAATTTAGATATTTTCCATTTTTTTTTTAATTCACTTTTTACCCTAGCTTCTGTATCTTCAATTCATTTTTTTCTTTCATTATCATTCATTACTGTTTGTGTTTGTTTTGTTCGTATATTTTCTTTCATTTTGTTGTATTTTTCTAATTCATCCAAAACTGATTTAAATTCTTCTGCACTTATCTGTCCGTCAGTTAAAGACAAGAGTATGTTTACATGTGATTGACAACGTCGTCATCACATTTAAACATATAGCAGACTGGTGCGGTCTTTCGTTTCAAATTAACAGTGGTGAGACATTAATTTTACCTTCAAATCAGTGTGAACGTGAAGCAGATATGGAATCAGAACAACAATGGACTTTTACCCAAAAACAATTGATTAATGATTATAGAATTTACTATCAAAATATGGGATTGTTGGTTAACGAAATTGATTCAAATGGACCAACCGGAAAGATGCCGAAGCTTCCTAAAAAACCTAAACAACGGCTTAGTGACGTTTATGGACCGAAAAAAGTGAATAAGGAAAATATGACCCCCCAAGAACTGCACAAATATCTAACAGACAACATTGCTGATGTTAACCACACAATTTCTAGAGAAACATTCAGCCAGGCTTATTTGCTTTTTGGCAATGAGAGTGAGACGAACATTGTGGAAAAATTAAATAAAGGGATACGAAATCTAAAACGGCAGGATGCTCAAACACTTTTAATTCATATTAGTTTTGGACATTTTTTAAATCTTACCAAAGCCTGGCTGGAAAATGAAAGGAAAGAAGGAAGAATTAAACAATCTTGGTCTGCATGGTTAAAAGAGAAGACAGGGTATTCCGATGACCACGCGAGGAAGCTACGTGCTCTCGCAAAGGTTCTTCACGGATACCATCAATTTTTTAATGTGGGATTACCTCTAAATTTCATTTTGAGAAAACTAAAAGAAATAGACATCATGTTACAAATTCCAGAACTCAATGCATTCTGGATGAGACCTGTGGTTCTACCAACCACCAATGATCTTCAATCATCGCAAGACGATCCAATGCTATACATGTATTTAGAAACTTAGAACTTTCTCAATCTGTAATTGTGTTTTTTAATATAGTATATGTGATATTGATTTTCTTATTCCATATAAGGAGTGATCATACATGATCAGTGGCTGGGACAACTTTGTATATATTCCGTATAAGGAATGACTATTTCTCAATGCTATATTTAGAAACGGTTATGCATAACCGGGTAACTTTCAGTGGATGTGACAGTTCTTATCATGAGCGGTTTGGACAAAAGAACTTTGAACAGTTATATTATGTTTATAGTGTTTGACTTGTATGTATTTATTGCACTTTTGTTTTCAAGATTTAAAACTTAGTCATTTCCAATTCTGGTTCATAGAAAGAACCTGTTATTTCTTCGCCTTCTAAATCATTTATTCTATAAGTAAAAGGAATTGTATTTAAAACTTTTTTAATTACAAATATTTCTTTAGTCCAGCGAGTAGTATAACCCTTTTCAAATTTACCCTTTTTTTTTGGTTATTCTTACTCTAGTACCTGCTTTAAATTTAGGTTTTTTAATTTTCTCTTCCTTTTCTGGATATAAATTTTTATACACTGTTAAATCATTTTTTGATTTACTTGCTTCAACAGGTGTCATTTTAATTGAAGAATGTACTGTATTATTATAATTTTTAACTAATTTATCTAATATATCATAATATTTAAAAGTTTCATTAGCAGTAAAGTATTTATACATATGTTGTTTCATTGTTCCTATCCAGCGTTCCACTACACTGGATTTTTCTTCATTCTCAGTTGAATATAACTTTATGTTATTATCTTTTAACAATTCTTTTACTTGTCGATTATAAAATTCGGATCCTTTATCTGACCAAATATATATTGGTTTTCTTTCTTTAAATAATGTTTTAAAAGCTTCACTGACTGTTACTCCTGTTTTATTTTTCAATGGAATCAACCAACCATATTTACTAAAAATATCTATAACTGCTAATAAATATTTATAGTGTTTATTTTGTTTTGAATATGGTTGCATATCTATTAAATCAACTGCCCATGTTTGATCTATTGAATGAACATAAACACGTCTTTTAGGAAAAGATTTTACAACTCTATGATGTAGTTCATCAGCTAATTTATTTGTTAGATTTGTTTTAGACATTTTTAAGTAACTAAAATGTTTTCTTAAAAATGGAAATAAGAAAACATTGTTCCAAATGTAATGAATACAAGTTACTAAGTGAATATTACAAAGCAAAAGACAAACCACTGGGAGTTAAATCTGCATGTAAAGAATGTTTAAAACCTTCAAAACAAAATCAACACCATCAGTAACATTAACTCCGCGTTTATATTTCTTGTATAGTGATTTACGATTATCTCTCTCATTTATTAGTGGAAAGACCAATTGTTTTTCTTCTGATTATTTTTTTTTTTTTCTTCTTCCGCCTAATTTTGTTCTTGCGATAAACATTTGTTTCGCAATATGTCGCTTTGATATTTGGTATATGATATCAAACAGTTTATGCGCTTTTGAAATTTACCCTGCGTAACCGAATACTTTTCTTTGTAGGAGTTATCTCCCCAAACACTGTTTTCCTTGTGCTCACAACTCCTTCGCAACCGTAAAAGATAACGACAAATTTATTTTACAAAATTGCTCGTTATATCCTTTGCACGATTTGTCCTATTTTGACCGAAGCAATATGACCGCTCCATATGAGAGTTATTTCCCCTTATGCATCTGATATAAGTGATATGCATTTCTATCTTATAAACCATAAGTGATAGAGAACTAGGATCTTTTGATTTGAGGTCCTTGGTCCAAAAAAATGAAAATTAGGTCAAGGTCAAAGGTCAAATTCTAATATTTGAATTTGGCTTATTTTCACTTATATTCAAAGACCGTATAAGATATCAACAAATTATTTTTACTAAATTGTTAGTAGCGACATGTCGTAACACATAAATTTTTATTGCAAGGGCATGTTGAACATAAAAGGGAGTTTTCTCCCCTCTTGTATTTAAAAAAACGTGTTTGGTGATATAAGTCATTAACCAAATATAATTAAGACCTATGGTCTTTTGATTTGAGGTCCTTAGTTCATGACCTTGAAATTGATCTCAAGGTCATAGCTTAATTTGACGTTCTAGATTTTGACCTTTGCTTTTATTTTATATGTATACATGATAAAGCTATGAAACTTTTGGAAAAAGGTATCAAACCATTTAACCTTGAAAGAAACAACCGGAAGTGACCTTTTGTAAACCGGAAGTAGCTATTTTTTGTACTTTATTAATATAAAAGTATATAGAACCAGATATTTTTGGAATCAGTGTCAAGTAAATAATCAAATATAATCGTAAGTAACATTTTTCAAACCGGAAGTAACAAATTATCTCCCTTATTTAAAAAAAAATGTATGGAAACCAAATATTTTTGGAATCAGGGTACTAGAAGCTATCATTTCACGATTGAAATGACATTTTAAACTTAGTTTCACAACTTTCATATCAAAATACATTGTTTTGATGGAAAGACCTTCAATTGTTCTCTGAACAATTGGTTTTTAATTAATGTTTTTTTTATTTCTGTTATTTTTTGTAGTCTATAATTTTGTCCATCTTCTACAGGTAATTCTGGATATAAATCAGGAGCTGTAGGTTGTTTTCTCTTAAAATCCACATAATTCTTTCTCTGCCAGTTCTCCCGGCTTTTTTTTTTTTTTTTTTTTTGGAATTTTTTTGGTTTTTTTTGGGGAGGATTTTTAAGGTGCTTTTTTTGGGGAGGATTTTTAAGGTGTTTTTTTTTCGGGATAAAAATTTTTTTGGGAGTAAGAAATTTTAGGGTTTTATTTGGGTGTTTTTTGCTTTTTTTATGAAAATTTAGGGCTTTTTTACTTGAAATGTGGGTTTTTTTTGGGGGGGGGGGGGGGGGTGCGCTAAACTCATTCAAGTACTATACTACTCATGTTACCCATTAGTAAATAAGAAAAAAAGTCAATCTTTTTACAGAAAAATGAGACATTTTATTAGGAAGGTGTTTGAGCAGTTTCAGCACAAAACCTGATGATTATTTTTATAAAGGAAACTAATTTAAACGGACGAAGATATCAGCAGGTATTTGGGACATTTTAAAGGCTTTTAATAATTGAAATACATTGTTGTTTGTTTTCTTATTGATTAATTTAGTGTTTTTTTCAATTTAATAGTTGACTATTCACAATTGTAATGGAGCGTTGAAAGACTGCTCCAACTGTTTGTTCATCAGTCACAAAATCAAGTCGTGTCTTTTTGTAACAACCATTTATTTGTGAACAAGGTGTAATTGTTTTACAACTGAACCAACGTGTCGGTTCTGAATACTATAAAGTCAAATGCGAAATGGAAAGATTGTGGGACTTTGGTGGTCAAAAAATTTACCACATGACGCACCAACTGTTTATAACAAGAAGGGGTACATTTGTTCTGATATTCAATGGCAGCAAAGGTATTCATGAAGAAATATCAGACTACATTGGACTTCCTAGCTGTAAACAATCACAGGAATGCAGCAGCTATGTTACTATAAGTGAGTGAGAAAAAAGTTGTCTATGTAAATACAAATAGGACATGAATAGTCTGACGAAAGGTGTTTCAGCTGGGGTTTTTTATAAATGGAAAGTAGATATAACATTAAGACTTTTATTCATTTGTAATACATTTTATGTTGGGGTTTTTTAATTGACTTTGTTTTGTTTCTATCTTTTTTTTTAAATTTTAATGGTTGAATTTTTTATCACATTTAAAGATTGCTCCGTTCGTCCATCACAACAACAAATTGTGTCTTTTTGCAACAATCATTTATTTGTGAACAAGGTGCAATTGTTTTACAACTGAACCAACTTGTCGGTTCTGAATACTATGAAGCCAAATGCGAAATGAAAAGATTATGGGACTTTGGTGGTCAAAAAATTTATCACATGACGCACCAACTGTTTATTACAAGTAGGGGTACATTTGTTCTAATCTTCAATGGCGGCAAAGGTATTCATGAAGAAATATCAGACTACATAGACTTCCTAGCTGTAACGATCAACGAAATACAGCAGTCATGTTACCCATTAGTAAATAAGAAAACAAGTCATCTTTTTACAGAAAAATAAGACATTTTATAAGGAAGGTGTTTGAGCAGCATCACCACAAAACCTGACAATTATTTTATAAAGGAAACTTATTTCAACAGACGAAGATATCAGCAGTTATTTGGGACATTTTTAAGACTTTTCATCATGGAAATACATTGTTGTTTGTTTTCATATTAATTAATTTTTTTTTTTTTTTTTATTTAATAGTTGACTTTTCGCATTGTAATGGAGCGTTGAAAGACTGTTCCATCCGTTTGTTCATCAGTCACAACATCAAGTTGTGTCTTTTTGTAACAACCATTCAACTGTAAACATGGTGAAATTGTTTTACAACTGATCCAACTTTTCCATTCCGAATTCAATAAAGCCAAATACGAAATGGAAAGATTGTGGGACTTTGGTGGTCAAAAAATTTATCACATGACGCACCAACTGTTTATTACAAGTAGAGGTACATTTGTTCTGATCTTCAATGGCAGCAAAGGTATTCATGAAGACATATCAGACTACACAGACTTCCTAGCTGTAACGATCAACGAAATACAGCAGTCATGTTACCCATTAGTAAATAAAAAAAACAAGTCATCTTTTTACAAAAAAATAAGACATTTTATAAGGAAGGTGTTTGAGCAGTTTCACCACAAAACTGATGATTATTTTATAAAGGAAACTTATTTCAACAGACGAAGATATCATCAGTTATTAGGGACATTTTTAAGGCTTTTCATCATGGCAATACATTGTTGTTTGTTTTCTTATTGATTAATTTAGTTTTTTTCCCCTTCATTTTAATAGTTGACTATTCACATTGTAATGGAGCGTTGAAAGACTGCTAATTTGTCTGTTAATCCGTCACAAAATCAAGTTGGGTCTTTTTGTAAATAGCAACCATTTAATTGTAAACATGGTACAATTGTTTAACAACTGACCCAACGTGTCTGTCCTGAATTCAATAAAGCCACATACGAAATGGTAAAAAAATCACATGACGCATCAACTGTTGTTCAAATCTTCAATGGCGGTAAAGGTATTCACGGAGAAACACCAGACTACATACGACTTCCTGGCTGTCAAAATTAATGGAATACAGCCGATGTATTACCCAGTAGTAAGTGAGAGAAATAAGTTGTCTATTTAAATACAAACAAGACATTTTATAGTCTTAAATAGGGGTTTCAGCAGTTTTACCCCAAAACCTGGTGGTTATTTTATACAAGGAAAGTAATTATAACATTAAGACTTAACCATTTGGTAATAATTTTTTGTTTTATGTTGATTTTGTTTTATTTATTAATTTAGTTTGTTTTTAATTTTAGTGGTTGAATTATTAATCACATTGTAAAGTTGACAATCATTTGTTTGATAACAAAGTGCAATTGTTTTGCAACTGTACCAACGAGTCGGCTCTGAAAACTAAAAAGCCACATACGAAATGGAAAGATTGTGGGACTTTGATGGTCGAAATTATCACATGACTCACCAACTGTTTATTACAAGTAGGGGTACATTTGTTCTGATCTTCAATGGCGGCAAAGGTATTTATGAAGAAATATCAAGACTACCAATGACTTCCTGGTTGTCAAAAGCAAAGCAATACATCAGATATGTTATCCATTTATAAATGAGAAAAACACAAATAAGACATTGCATAGTCTTTCGATAAGTGTTTGAGCAGGTTTACTACAATACCTGATGGTTATTTTATAAAAGAAAGTAATTTAAAATGCAGACAAAGATATCAGCAGTTATTTGGGACATTTTAAAGACTTTTAATCATTTTTGATAAGTTGTGATCCAAACCTATTAATTCTGACAGCAGAAAACAGCTGAACCTCCATGCTGAGGAGAACAAATGCCAAATGTGTGTGTCCACCCAGAACTAGAGGTTGCTGACTTAGTAAAATGAAAGCTTCCAGCACAAAACAATCAGAGGTCTAACATTTGAAAATTGATACTGGGGTGAAAATGCTATATGAGTGTGTCCACCTAGAACTTGAAGTAGTTGTCTAAGTAGCTGAATGAAAGCTATCGCATTTCTAACATTGAAGTCATGCTGGGGGAGAAATGCAAAAATGCGTGTGTCCACCCAGAACTTGAGGTGTTGGCTGACGAAAGGCAGATAATGTATGTCAGAGTTTATAAAATAGTCAATGTGTTTTTTTCTTGCAACTGTAAATAGTTATCAAATCAAAGCTACCCGGATTGTAATTTAATACGCCAGACGCGTGTTTCGTTTACATAAGACTCATCAGTGACGCTCAGATCAAAATAGTTATCAAAGAGCATTGAGGACCCAAAATTCCAAAAAGTTGTACCAAAGGTAATCTATGCCTGGGGTAAGACGTGTGTAAACTTAACTTAAATACTTAAAAACTTTTTTAAAGTCTATTTTAGATTTTAGCAAGTGTATATATATTCACGGAGCGTGTACATAGTTAAAGACTTTTATCCATATTACCCTCAAAAGAGGGGTGTTCCTAACAGAGGAAGCTCATACGAAGAAGAGAAGAAGACAATCATTAGTAAGTTTTATAGAGGAAATTTTAAAAAATGTCCATAATATATAAATTTAAATTCACTTGATAACTATATACGTTGGCTGAATTTAGATGTGTTTGTCACGTTCAGTGCAACATGCAGTGCACGATTTGCTCACCCTTCCGGAGCACCTGAAATCACCCCCAGTTTTTAGCGGGTTTCGTGTTGCTCAGTCTTTAGATTTTTATGTGGTTTCTTAATTACTATTATTTGCCGTTTGTCTTTTTCATTTTTAGACATTGCGTTGTCAGTTTATTTCTTTTTATGGGTTTGACTGTTCCTCTGGTATCTTTCGTCCCTCTTTCAGTAAAACCATTTTATCATCTATTTCGAATAAAGCTAGATGTATGTTGTTATATTGAGATTTCGATAGTGCCAACATTTGATATGTCTTTAGAACTAGATAACTGTAATTAATTGTCGATAGCTTAATGTCCTGTTGAAACAGGTACGATGAGGGTATATCACATAGGGACAGAAATTAAGCCTCAAAACGGACCACGAACGAGATTGATTGATTGTTGGTTGCTTAACGTCCAGTGGCAAACAGTTCATGCATATTCGGGACGAGAACAAGTTCACAATAAATACAATAGGTAGGTCTTGTCACAACGGACGCCATCTGGGATGATGGTCGGGGAAATTTGGACTGCCACTTGAAAATGAGGGTAGATTGGATAGGGACAGAAATTTTGCCTTACAACAGGCCATCTACGGACCCCTCAAAGAGGTGTTGCAAGGGTTCTTAACGTACAAAGAGCGTGGCATTCTCTTTACAAAAGGCATCAGATTTAACGTCCCCATTCTGACCGAACCAGATGATAGATAAAATAATTAATCCAAAGATAGGTCCAGAAATAAGGTCGATATAAGAATTTGATTACTACTGCACAGAAATGCTTGCCAGTCACATTATACTTATTTAATTCATTGTCTTTGTTTATTTGACTAAATGTTATTCTCGGATGATGACGATGATGATGATGATGGAAGTAATTATCGACTTAGAAGAGGACAAAAATTGCACAGCTGCGTACTGTGGAAAACAATAAACATAAACTCAAAATTGCGTTACTGGAACATTATTCAGTTTTGGCTGTTGCTTGAGCCGACACTACAATTTATCTCGTGCATGAGTTTAGCATTGGATGCAATATGGAGGCTGCTATTACCAGTTCACCCTTGAGTGCCTCGAATATAAAGATAACGCAGTCATATTGTGTTCTGGTCAGTTGCTTGAAGTTAGCGGTCGTAATCTGACAAGGGTGACGGAGGAATAGAAATATGGTCACTTGGTCTTTTCCCGACCGGCAGTAAAACGCTTGCCAAGTGGGGCGTCCTGTTGGCAGTGCGGGATGTATCAAGGTCGCAGTCACGTCCAATCAGAATTGGACGTTAAATCTGATGCCTCATGTAAAGAGAGTGGCAAGCTCTTTGAACGTTATGAACCTTTGCAAAAACTCTTTGAGAGGTCCGTAGGTGGTCTGTTGCAAGGCCATATCCAATATACCCTCATTTTCCAGTTGCAATCCAAATTTCCCCGACCATCATTCCAAATGGCCTCTATTATGACACGACATACATATTGTATTTATGGTGAACTTGTTCTTGTCCTGAATATGCATGAAATATTTGCCACTGGACGTTAAGCAACCAACAATCAATCAATCAACAGACGCAATTTTGCACTACAGTGCCGTAAAACGATTCAGGAAGAGGTGGGGCTGTGCCATCTACACGTCCGGAACCACATGCAAATGGAAAAGGCAAATGAGACAATTGCAGTAAGAACAGATTAATGATCTGCTCACCTTTCCGGAGCACCCGAGATCAGCTCAAGGTTTTGGTGGGGGGGGGGGGGGGTCGTGTTGCTAAGTCTTTAGTTTTCCGTGTTGTGTCTTCTGTACTATTATTTGTCTGTTTGTCTTTTTGTTTTTAGCCATGGCGTTCAGTTTACTTTCAATCTAGGAGTTTGTCCGTCCATCTGGTATTTTTCGTCCCTCTGTTTTAATCTGTGAAACAAGAGGCATTTTATTAGATAAACAAACAGAAAGTCACAGGACATAAAGTTACAATTTTGATAGGATAAAAGTCACAATTAATTTTTGGACGATTGTGTGAATATGTAAGAGAAAGATCTTAAAGTATTGTATTTTTTTCTACATCTATTCGTTTTAAAGTGTAGGACATTGTTTATATACCATGTTTAGTGAAAATTTATTAAGTTTTGCTCATGCAAAGGAGATATTTTTGGCACCATGAAGCCATTTAAGTACAAAGTCACACTGACATTTAGTTTTCATAACAATTATTATTCACTATTGATATCTATTGAATAAATTTTAATTACGAAGTTGTTTTATATATAATATTAACAGTTCAAGAACAAACAATTTTTTTAATTATTTTTGTCTTGTTTAAAGAAAAATATTCTAAAAACTGAATTGTGACATTGTCCTGAGACTTACTGTCCTATATTCTTTTGTTAAGATGCTCATAGGGTAGGAATAAGTAACATTAATCGGTTCTTCGCTGATGCTCAAGCCGACACTACAATTTAACTCGTGCATACGTTTAACTTTGGAGGCAATATGGAAGATGCTGTTTATCGTGAAGAACCAAAGCTTGACACGGATCTCAAAGTCAAAGAGCAGCCCCAATAGGGATTGTTCATTTCTTACTTTACTAGTACATACAGCGACTAAATATTTTTTATTGAAAGGTAACACATCTAGACTTTGGACGTAATTCTTGATCTTAAAGAAGAAAGACGAATTCCGTTCCTTTATAGTTAAAAACAGTAAATGCAGCGATTTCTAGATTTTCTTAAAAATTAGTCTGTGCTATTTTTAATATTTGCAACAACACAAATACATAGATAATTAAGGCGTAACCGGCATGTATTTTCCTTTGTCTCTCACCTAGTTACATAAAGCGACAAAATTATTTTATTTACCTGTATGACAGAGTTCAAAGTACGATATTTACTAACTTGGACACCTGAAGGGATACAAGTTCATTTGGAACTTGATAATGTGTAGAGATTCATTGTTAATATCGGTAATGCGTACTGCATTTCTTGGTGAAGAGAGGGCAGTCGCCTAAATATCTTAGTATAGAATATCTGTCCGCGTACATCATGTGTGAACAGGTATCGAAAATATTTTTGTCGCTGGATGTATTTAGGATTTTAAACTATTTCGACCTTTTAATATTACAAAAAGTAGGCTTTGTATACATGATTAACAGGATAGTTAAATGAAAAATATAGTTCATATTTTACATTTCGAAACTTCATTCTCGCGTCGCCATTTAAATATTTCGAAATTGTGATCAACGATTTCAAATATTATGTTTACAGGTTTGTGCAACTGGGTATACTAATTCCACCCGGGATACTATTTAATCAGCTTAGGTACACTTAATTGTCTATAATCGCTATTTCATACAAACTATAGCTGAAGATATGTGAATTTAATGAATGGTATCGATTTTCACTATCATACAGGTGTATAAAATAATTTTGTTGTTGTTAGTATTTTGCAATATCTGAAAGGTGGTTACCGTCCATCTGTTAACAGACTAAATAAACAAACAGTTTTGAAGACTCAAAGGAAAGTAAATAATATCTCAAATAATTTAAAAATATTTATTGCATGTTTTCATTTAACAGATGACATTAATGTTCATCGATTTGCATAACATTTTTGCAAACTAAAAAAGATTTTGACGTTGTTAGTAATGATCGTACATATACCGATGGGACAAAAAGTCTGAAATAATTTGCTGACAAATGCTTGAATATATGAGAGAAAGATCTTGACATATTTCCTGTTTGTAAGATAAGCAAATGTTTCATAAGCCTAAATAAATGAAAAACTGTTAAAATGTAATCATGAACCGGTTGACTGAATAGTATGGTCACTTGGTCTTTTCCCGATCAGTAGTTAAAAGCTTGCCGAAGTGGGGCATCCGCTTGGCTGTCCGGGTTGTATCAAGTTTGCAGTCACGTCCGGTCAGACTGGGGACGTTAAATCCGATGCCTGGTGTAAAGAGAGTACCACGCTCTTTGCACATTACGAACTCTTTCAACAACTCTTTGTTGTGTCCGTAGGTGGCCTGTTGCAAGGCAAAATTTCTCTCCTTATCCAAAATACCCTCATTTTCCTGTGGCAGCCCAAATTTCCCCGACCATCATCCCGAATGGCCTTGATGGAGACCAGACCTACCTATTGTATTTATTGTTCTCGTCTTGAACATTGCATGAATATTTGCCACTGGACGTCAAACAACCAACAAATAACCAATCATCTTAATATACATGAAATAGAAGTAGAGAATGTCTTTTTAGTCTCATTATTATGTTAGGCTTATTGTCATGATCAAAAGGTCTGTTGTTTAGTGTTCAAGTAGTACATCTTTCCTCTTTGCTTACGTCTGATGTTTACGCACTTCCAGTGAAACCATTGATATGGTCATTCCATGTTCTCACATTTGATCATACATGCATATTCTGGTTCAGAACAAAGGTATCAAGTTACTGTCACGTTGTTGTTGTCATCTTTTGTAGTTGAAGTTGTGGCAGGTTGGTTTTCAAGGCCTCTGGTAATTATTTTTTTCACAAGGTAGTCTTCGATAAACCTGTTACATTTTACCATCATTTAATTGCAGAAGTTGATGTCTATTAGCACGCGTATAACTAAACTAGGCAACGGCTTACATTTCGTATAAACAACAAAGTCACAGTAATTTACTTCCAAAATATACATCTTGAACTGTATCTGTAAAATATATGTGTTTAGTTGTCAAATGCAAGTTTTTGTCAAGACAGAAAGTGAGGTCAGTTGCTGCAGCTTGTTCATCTAAACAATGCTACGACCACAACACTGGCAATTTGTGATTCCATCTGGAATTTCCAAGGAAGGAATTTTCACTGCTATCATGAGAATCACTGTGTGTACAAGTAAAGTCTAAGTGCTGTTGTGCTGCTGTGCTGTTTTGCACAACTTTGACGACATTCTTCGTGGCCCATGCCAAACTTAACTGCCACCTTTTTAGCTCACCTGGCTCGAAGAGCCAAGTGAGCTATTCTCATCACCCGGCGTCCGTCGTCGTCGTTAATTTTTTACATTTTGCACTTCTTCCACTGCATGGAATGAAACCAAACATAGCTTGAATTTGCCTTATCAGGTGCTGACCAAGTGTTGTTACTTTTTTGCCGATTTATCATCCAAGATGGCCGCCAGTGGGTACTTAGTTTAACATCGGACCCTATGGAAAATGCATACACATGTCTTCTTTAAGAGAACCACTGAATGGAATGAAACCAATAATAACATAGATGTTACTTGTGAGGTGCTGATCAAGTGTTACTTTTTAGCCGATCCATCATTCAAGATGTCTGCCATCGGGGGTCTTAGTTTAACATAGAACCCAATGGGGAATAAATACACATGAATTAATAAGATGCTGACCAAGTGTTGTTACTTTGAAGCTGATCCACCAGCCAAGATTGCTGCCATGGGGGATTAGTTTAACATAGGACCCAATGGGAAATACATGCAACTGTCTTCTTTTATAGAACCGCAAAACGGAATGCAATATTGAACCAAAGTTGGTCTCCATCATTATGTAATTATCTGTTATGATTTTTGTCTTTCTCGTCAGCTGTGCGAGAAGAAAATGGTTTAAAATCCTTAGAGGTAGACCCTGGAGGTTTGGAAAACTCATTAGAATTACTACCCTTTGATTTCAAATATCACAGTTTGAATATGTGGTACATCAGTTCCCCAGCTCAACTTAGGATATCGCAGGTTGCAATAATTGCAACCTGCGTACTCTATCATAAAAGGGAACCGATGTTACATCATGAGAAAGAAACAACTGATATGTACGAGTGACATATGATAAGTAGTCAAGTATGTTATTCTGGGCTAGATGACCCTCTTCTCATAACTTACATTTAATGACTCTAGCTTAGGTTTGTTAGGTCCAGACTTTATAATAACTGACCTGAACCGATTCGGACACGATCCGTTCATCGTTATTACAACTGTTAACCCCTGATAACATGATAAAATCAACAATGTCTAAATAATTGGAGTTACATTAGTTATTTCCTAATGATTTTATAAATACTTGTGGGTGCTACCAGCACTGAATGTGACTAAAACAAGCAGTACCTTGATTTATGACACTTGCTGCTGTTGCAATTGATTCAAAACATTTTCAACACACGTATATGTCAATCCGGATGTATGATAGTTTTTGTTATTGTTGCCACAAAGGAAGGAAATGCTAACACATTATTCCAAATTTCTATTTCAAATGAATAATTATCCAAGGTATTCATGGAATTCAGATACAATACTTGATTGTACTGAAACTATGAAATCTTGTTATTCCAAATTCAATATTGATATTTTAAATGAATCATCATCATGCTTTTCCAAGGTATGCAGTCATCCAGTAATGTGGTCCTTTAATAGAAATTGTAAATTTCTTATTTGTACACAATGTACAATTTTCATCTTTTCCCATTTAATCAGAACACCATATCATCATCATGGAAGTGCAATTCATTATTTCCGAAAATAAATAAATAAACACAAAATAATGAATGAATCCACTGTTTCACAATTTGCAACTATTAGATTAGAGATGCACGGACTCGGTGACATCTATATTTCCTATGCATCAAACTGCACATTTAACAGGCTTCTTATTCTAACTGGGAATCATGATCACACCAATATGAACTCTCCAAAAACACAGCTGTAGACTTTGAGACGAAGAATGCCCTGGGTGACCCTTTATCTAACTTTGATATACCACATACCGATTTAAATCTAATATTAGAGAATATGTTTTTAATAAATTGAAAAATTAATGGAGTAAAAAATATGATAATAAATTAAAAACCAATTGTTCAGAGAATAAGAAGTAAGGATATCATTTGATATGAAAATATTAAAATTTGGTTTTAAATATCTATTTTAGCGTCAAATGACAGCTTATTGAACGCTGATTCAAAAAATATATGGTTTCTATGCAAAAAGATATAAATAAGGGAGATAATGTTTACTTCCGTTATTATTAGAAAGTTTACTTGACACAGATTCCCAAAAATATGGTTCTGTATACTTTTGAATTAATAACGTACAAAAATAGCTACTTCCGGTTAACAAAAGGTCACTTCTAGTTGGATTTTTCAAGGTCACATTGCTTGCAACCTAATGCAAAAAGTTCCATGTCTTTTTGTCGATATCTAATATGATTTCTGAAAATAAGAGATAAGCTAAAATCAAAATTTTGAACATGACCTTGACCTCATTATCATTTTTTGGACTAAGGACCTCTATCAAAAGACCCTAGGCCTCTTTCACTTATGGTTTTCCAGTTAAAAGTACATTTCACTTCTATCAAATACAAAAGGGGAAATAACTTCCATATGGAATCTCTATAAAGCTTCGGTCATAATAAAAGAGATCATCCTGAGGATAGAACGAGCAATTTGGTAAAACAAATTTGTCGGTTTCTTGTACGGTTGAGAAACCTTAGAGATAACGAGAAAAATAGTGTTCGGGGAGATAGCTCTAAATGGGAAAGTATTGGGTTAAGCGGTGTCAGTTTTAAAAGCGTATGTACTGTTCGATATCATATTCGAAATATCTAAGCGACATCTTGCAAACAAGAAAACAGCGAAGGAAAAAAATTAGGTGGAAGAAAAAAAATCAATAATAATTATCAGATGAATAGCAATAGGTCTTTCCACGGAAAAGTGGAATTACCTAATTACATGAAATTAAACCTAATTTAAGTCAACCTTTCAATAATTTTATGTGCAGAAAAGATCGGTGTGTTATTTCTAGATGTCGTACTAAAATAACACACGAATATCTTTTAAAAAAGGAAGTAGAACCACAATGTATACCTTGTAACTGCAAGTAGGCTATTAAACATGTTTTAATTAATTGTAAAACATGTTTAATAGCATACTTGCATGTTTTAATTAATTGTATTGACGTTGCTGATATTCGAAGCGAGCATTTCAATGTCAATAGTTTGTATGATTTATTTAATAATGTTCCATTTACAAATATTGTTTCATTCTTAAAAGAAGTTGGAATATATTATAAAATATAAAAATGTTATTATATTTAAAACGTTTAAATTTGTATCACGTTATCTTACTGTTCATTTTTATTTGTAAATAGTCAATTTGCTTTTATTTAGTATTTTAGTTTATTGAAGGACCTTTTGTATGATTTTAAGAATAGGCTTTAAATTGTAAAAACATATTCGAATTAGCTCTCTCCGCGATATAGCCTTTTTGTGCTAATGCAACGTAACGCAAAGCAACATACAATCAATCAATCAATCAATCTTGTCTGATTCAATCAGGCCATCACATCATCATGAAAGCACTATTCATTATTTCCGAAAATAAATAAATAAATAATTATGAATTAATCCACTGTTTCACAATTTGCAGCTATTGGTTTAGAGATACTAGTACACGGCGACATATATATTTTCTATATGCATCAAACTGCACTTGTAACAGCTTCTTATTCTAGCTGGGAATCATGCTCAAACCAATATGCATTCTAAAAAAACTTAAAATTGAGACAGTACTTAACTGTAAGGTTTAAGTTTAAGGTTAACTCACATAGTCAGTGGACGAGATAAAGCTAGACCATCTAAATCTGTTGATGAATGATACTTTGGTAAATTGTTATCAATTTAAAGTTCCATCAAATGCGGCCTTCAAATGCTGGGTTGTCGGTCAAAGTTGAGTTGTATAACTCAGCCGGTACCGTCGTACCTGTAATGTATTGCTACATTGAGTTGATGACATCATTGATTTAACGCTCAGCAACAGTGCTGATGTTCAGGTAAATTCCGGTAACAATATATGTTGGATTTTATTTCCCGAACCTGTTAGCTTTGAGAACAGATAACTGGGAACTGCTTTAAAATTTATAGAATAAACGGTTCCAGTATAATTTTTTTTGAAAACTCAAATTATGCAAACATTACTAAATGCAGGTAAATAGCAATTTTCATCAGACATTTCACACAGAATGATGAAAGGACTAAATTGATAAAGGACGAATACCGCCTCTTACTCTGGTAATAACTGACCTTGGTCATAATATAACTTAGCCAAGCGAGTGCAGAACTAAACACAAGGTACTCTTCACCACCTTTACCAATGGCTGTTTCTCATAAAAAAAAAACTATTGAGGACCTTACGGCATTGACCTCTTTTAGAGACTATATCGATGCCAACTCAGCATTCTTAAATTCATGGTAGACGCGAACATTTGAATTTTGCTCTCCCCAAGATGAATTGTCAAGGTTTCTTACGATTTTCTTCGGGACCTCTATTTCTGGATCAGTTTTGTCTGTTGCATTGACAAAGATCATATTCAGTATTAAATCAATAAACAACGATTACCTTTTATAATCTCATATAATAATAATTTCAAAAAGGATTGACTCTTAATTTTCAATATTTATTTCATTAAAACACACATGTCAGATAATATACAAACGAATACCGTGTTGTGTCGTAACAATTTCCTTTTCCTAAATTCAAGTCATTATTGTCTAGATAATCTTGCTTGATGCTTTCTTGGAGGGCAGCGCCTATAAATAATTGCAATTTCGCAAATTGTGTATGGTATTGAATGAGTGAATGAATGAATATTTTATTTGCAAAAGCATATATAACATGCTATGGCAATACATAATATATACATAATGTGACAAATTAAAATTTATCGGCATATCGGTGAGATGGTATTGGAATTTGAATCATTATGAAAATATCAGATCTCTTTTTGGAGTACATGTCAAAATTTTGAGATGAGTTATAATAGTTAACATCCGTTTGAACAATGGAAAATCCTAGATATTTGTTGTGCAATTGAATTTCAATGTTTTAAAGTTGTTGTCTTTATTAGTAAAGGAGATAATTTTCATTCTTTTAAATTAATTTACTAAATATTAAATTTTAAGTCATTTAATTTTCGATCCACTCTTGCATTTGTAGTAATTGAGTTCATAATTTTCCAATGTCGAGTCTGATGGTTCCTGAAGAGTGTTTAACTTAATCTGAAACGAAAGTGAGATGATCTTGAAGGTCAGATGACCGAACATTGAGAGTTTTTACTGTATCTGACACGGAAGTGATATTAAGGTTAAACACAGCTGTAACAGTGTATCATAAAAGATGTCCCAATATCGTAATTAGAATTATTACTTGCTGCAGTGTCTTCCATATTTAATAACATCTGATGGTGTAACAGCATTCTGGAAAATTTGGTTCCTGGTTAAAGTTTTGTTAATAAACGCACTACTGGCGCTGAAAAAAACGACACTACAAATTGTAGAAAGAATATAGAATATTTATTACTAATAATACAAGTATATGTACAAAATATGCATGTGTGGATATTTGATAGGCCGCAGATAAAATGTTTAACCAGTTCCAGGGAGACAAACAAACCGATAGCCAAAGGATTGAAAAGAGCATATCGGTGACCCTATGATAACATAAGTGTCAAAACATCCCTCCTACGTGCAAAAGTGGACTGGACGGAGAACCCCCTCTGAAAACAAGTCTCTCAGATGTTTGAAATGCAAACAACCTGAATTACGTGAACTGCGGAGATGAAACCTCCCTTCTGATACCAGAAGTGGAGGTGATTCCTCTTGATGACCTGAGTGATTCCTAGGAAATTATTTGATACCCTCCACTAAAGAGTCGGTAGGAACGAGATATGTGCCAGAGGGGACAGTTGCAAGTCCGTTTATTGTCTCCCTGAACCGCCAAACATATTCTGCGCTAATATATTTGATGAGAAAAACTCAGCAACACCGAATACGAACGTTTCTATGGCAGCCTGAATGTTATTTAAGACGATGCCAATACCGACTTGTGACAGGTGGCATTGAATTCAGAGGCTTTGATAGGTGGATACCTTAAAATATGTTGACCTTCGGTCTTCATAAACAATCTTGCGGCACTGTTGACTCTTTTTCTTGCTATTTCTACTAACTTTGGCCTTAATGTTCCATGCCAATAGGACCCTGGTAAAATGTCTGACCATATTATTCTGATGTCAGGTGCGAACACTGTTATTCTCAAAATTGAACGTTTTATGTTTTCTGTTAACTCCTTTGATTTCATAAATACTAAATCATTTGCACCTAGATGTATAAATATATAATTTGGGGCTGGCCACTTTTTAATTTCACTTTCAAAAGATGAATCCAGATCTTTCCATTTCATTCCTGATTTTGTTATCCATTTAACTTGTACTCCTAGCCTATCCAAATTAAGGGTTTTCACACCAGTTTGGCTAGCAGCTGTTATGCCAGCCTAATGGGGAATAGAAGATCCCATTATCCAAACAGTTGACGGCAGCTCATGACCAGATGATCTGGGATTAACTGCACTAGCTTGTTCTTTCTCCTTAGGGTCGGCCAATATTCGTCGATTTACCCCCTGCCCTCTAGCTGGAGTCCCACTCTTTGAATTCCCTCTTGGCATGGTAGATTGAAAATCAAATGAAAAACTAGGATGGCACTTAATTAAGAAACTGGTCAGTAATCAAACGGCTAGGATGGTTCGCAATTAAGACAATGGAACGTCACACTTTTTATACAGGCTAATGTTTCTTCGGTATAAAAAAAGCTCTAAATGTCAACGAAATGTTTGTTTGCGATGATACTCCGGCAGTAATAACTAGACGTTCCATTGTGAAAATTGCAAAAAAAAACAACCCAAGAATATCGACTAAGCCAATAACTATGTTTTGTATAACAAAATGTTTGCATGAAGCTAAACTGATGCTATATGAGAAAGTTATAAAGTGCTTTACACTCTTGAGAACTAAATGCACGTGATAGTAATCATTCAGGTCGTACATTGACCTATAATGGTTTACTTTTTAGCTCACCTGAAACTACTGGGCCAAATTTAACCAAACGTGGTCACAATCATCATTGGGGTATCTAGTTTAAAAAATGTGTCCGGTGACCCGGTCAACCAACCAAGATGGCCGACATGGCAAAAAATAGAACATAGGGGTAAAATGTGGTTTTTGGCTTATAACTCAAAAACCAAAGCATTTAGAGCAAATCTGACATGGGGTAAAATTGTTAATCAGGTCAACATCTATCTGCCCTAAAATTTTCAGATGAATCGGACAACCCATTGTTGGGTTGCTGCTCCTGAATTGGTAATTTTAAGGAAATTTTGCTGTTTTTGGTTATTATCTTGAATATTATTATAGATAGGGATAAACTGTAAACAGCAATAATGTTCAGCAAAGTAAGATTTACAAATAAGTCTTTATGATTGAAATGGTCAATTGACCCCCTAAGGAGTAATTGTACTTTATAGTCAATTTTTAACAATTTTCATAAACTTTGTAAATTTTACTAACATTTTCCACTGAAACTACTGGGCCAATCATTATAGATAGAGATAATTGTAAGCAGCAAGAATGTTCAGTAAAGTAAGATCTTCAAACACATCGCCATCACCAAAACACAATTTTGTCATGAATCCATCTGTGTCCTTTGTTGAATATTCACATAGACCAAGGTGAGCGACACAGGCTCTTTAGAGCCTCTAGTTATTTTTTAAATTGTTATTTGGATGGAGAGTTGTCTCACTGGCACTCACACCACATCGTCCTATATAATGCGGCGTAAAGCAACCAACAATCAATCAATCAATCTTCCTATGTCTATTAACAGAAAAAGGCGTTTCTAAATGTTCCTAAATGCACGTGGTATTAATCATTCTTAACAGAAAAAAGGCGTTCCTGAATGTAAGACCGTGTAAGTGGACACTTTACAAACACATTATAATCCAAAAACCACCTGCGACAGTAGCCTAATTAAATTCAGTTATCTGATAAACAATGATTGCTATTATAACAGGTATTTTGTTTCTTTTTTTCTGGTCTACTAGTCCTGATAGATTTTTCTTGATGGTTCTTTGTCCGGTTTGATTTAGTTTTTGTATACTGAAAATGACTTCGTATTCCGTCATCAAACTGACTTTCAGTCATAGATAAGACTTCCGATTTGAAACATGCACAAGTACAACCAATCGTATGATAGATAACAAAAATGAAAAATAAATAAGCCAATCAGAGCGATCTCCGTATGATGGTGTTTATATCGCAAGAACCACAACTATTATACCTCCAGAGGACAATTATTTTTCGCGTTTATCTACATGTAAACTACGATTATACTACTTTAATATATAGAGACTCTCTGTATTCTGTCTACTGTTTTCTTTAAAATGTTTACTATTTAATACTGGTTCTCTGTAACTATTTAAACTCTTACATAGGGAGTGTGGCACGCATGGCCATCGATTTTCTTCAAACTTTACACATTTACTAGTCTTGATGAAAAAACCAAAAAAATGCAAAATTTTGGTTGCTATGCACCGGTTTTACCTGTTCTGGATATCTATGAATTTAAGCGCAAAAAGGCTAATTTCAACATAGTTTTTTCATAATAAATGATTAATAAGAGAAAGAATATTTTTCACAATTCTATTAAATATGCATTTTATTAATGTAATTTAATAACTAATATTTTCATTTTCATATTCATTTTCAATCATAATCACATACACCCCCTTTTTATGAGGTTTGCATTAGGTAAAAAAATACCCTTTTGAGGTAATTTTTGAATGCTCACAATATTTTTTTGCGGACACCTGAGTTGAAGTCAACCATGAATTCATAGATACTATAGTCTTATCTTTCAAAAGATGTGAAAAAGTCATGGGTAAGTATGGCTCATTTTTTTGTCACCATGGTTACAAAATGCCTAGTTTTCATTTTTTCAGAAATTTTTTTTTTGAAAAAAAAATGTTTTTATAAATAATTCTGCAGTCAGAAAAAATAAATAAATATAAAATTTATAGAAATTGTTGTAATCATTTGAATTTTAAACATATTCATATGTAATGGTATTATAGTTTTAACTGTGTTGCTATGGAAACATGTTATGATGATACACAAGTTTTAAACAATTTTGAAAAAGTTTCAGTTAGTTTCTTAAATTTGCACAAAAGAAGGAAAACTAAAACACTTATTAAGTTTCACTGTATACACACATGTGTATTTATGAATAATTTTGCTAGTATATCATATCTATAATTTTTTTAACACTTGAAGGAAACAAATACAACTTTCAGATCTAGTTAAAAGTGCTGATTATGAAGAAATTTTAGTCTGTTTTCATAATCATGAAAAATATACAAGAAAAACTAGAAAGAACAAATAAAATCATTTGAAAAATTAAATATTCTATTGTGCAATATTTCCCATTGAATGAAGTGCCATTGAAACAAGTTTTTCATTTGCAAAGTACTGATACTAGTGCTAATTTTAAAAAAATCGTTTAATGAACTTAAGTATATATAAGAATGAATGTATACACTTTTGCTTACATAATACAGGTATTTAGGAAATATTAATAAGATTTCAGGCTTTATTAGTGATAGTGTTGCCATAGAAACAACAAATTATATGCATAAACTTGAAAAATGCGTAAAAATAGACAAATGTTTGCAACTGTCCTAAGTCACGTGACGAGGACCAGCGAAAAATCTGTCAGCGGGTGACTGCGGGTCTTACAACGAGCAACATGGGGAATTATACCATATAGACAATTTTCATTAAAGGGGTCCCACTGACTGCCTTAAGAGATGGCTGCTACATTCATGCTTTAGTGATTTCATATGTAATCAACCAAATGTTTTCAATGAAAGGAGGAGACAGGCACTCGGGGCTCCCTAGATCCCCCTATGGTAGCACTATATTAACATTAGAAATAGGCATTGGATTATTGAAATTTGAGAAAATAACAATTATCTAAATGGATTTTTAACAGTAAATTACAATCCAGATGCTCCGCAAGTATGGACACACCATTCAAGCGTGATACAGCTCTGAATTTGGATTGTGATTAAATAGTTGACACAGCATAGGTTTCTGACACAGAATGAATGTGGTCTGAAAACTTTAACTTAAAAACTTTAAAAAAATAAATTTGACATTTACCTATTATGGTCCAATATCCAAAATCTAAATACATGGTTAGATTCAGCATATCAAAGAACCCCAAGAATTCAATTTTTGATGAAATCAAATAAAGTTAAATTTTGGACCCTTTAGACCTCAATTTGGACCACTTGATAACATAAGTATCAAAAATCTAAATACATAGTTAGATTCAGCATATATCAAGGACCCAAGGATTCAATTTTTGTTGAAATAAAACAAAGTTTAGTTTTGGATCCTTTGGGCTCTAAATCCGAAATTGTTGGGACCAAAACTCCCAAAATCAATCCCAATCTTCCTTTAATGGTCATAAACGTTATGTTCAATTTAAATTCATAGATTTCTAGTTACTTTTACTAAAGTTGTGGAGCGAAAACCAAGAAAAATGCTTATTTTCGCCCTTTTTGCTCCTAAATCCTAAACTGTTGAAACCAAAACTTCCAAAATCGATCCCAACCTTTTTTTTTGTGGTCATACACTTTGGGTTTAAATTTCATAGATTTCTATATTCTTAAACTAAAGTTATAGTGCGAAAACCAATGTGTCTTCGGACGACGACGCCAACGTCATACCAATATACGACTGCAAAAATTATTTGCGGTCGAATAATTATTGACAATATGATAACTCTTTACACAGGGTAACTTTAAAGAATTGTATACATGTACGTATACTTTGATTTTCACTGAAAGCCTATTACAGAAAGATGTTTCTCAAAAAAATCTTTCTTTTAACAAAAAAAAAAGATTTTACTTTGAAACAGGAGTCAATATTAATGACATAATATACATGTGAATTTTTGTCTGTGACAATTTGTCTGTGACTTTCTGTCCTACATTCTGAACGTTATCATGACCAGGGAAAATGACTGTATACCTATTTATATGTATTAGGCTTTGCGTCAAATTTATGGAAACACTTAGATTGAACCATAAATTTTATAAAATTAGAAAATATAAAATGCTTTACAAACGATTAATATATTGCCATTCGGGAACATTTAAAACTAAGACAAGTTTCTTGCAACCCTCAAGTTAAGTCCGGGAATATGTTTACTTATATTTTATGATTTTTTTTTTTAAACTGAAAAAATATCGTGCATGCAGGGGCTCGGGTATACATCAAGTAGTCCGCAAAATGTGTATTTGTTTTGTTATGAAAATATTTGAAACTACCAAGATTTCCTGCACAATAATATAAAATAACACAGACATTTCATCGGTCAGGTCATTGCTGTTGTTGGTTATGTCATTGTCAACGTTAGAAAGGTCACGTTTTCTGAATTTTTCTGATTTTTAAAAATAATTTTTGCTCTATTTTTTCGTTATTATCTACAGCTATATATTAAATGATCAAATTATATTATATTTCAAATTTAACATAAATCCTTTAATGAATAAAAAAGTTATTCGCATTTTTCATTTGTTCCTGTCATTGTCAGCCTTGGTCAGGTCACGTTTAATGGAAAAGTTTTCTATATTTTTTCTTATATTTATGTTTTGAATCTGGGACTATTATACTAAGTTAGTATCTTAGTTCCAGATTGAATGGTCTAAATTCATAACAATTCGAATTTGACATAAATCCTCTGAGAAATAAAAAAGTTATTAGCGTTTTAGTTTTGGTCCAGTCATTAGTGTCACCTACCAAAGGGAGATAATTCGTATTGTGAGGAATATTACACATCATCATCTTTTAGAAATTAATTTCGCATGTTTCTAGGTAGATTACCCATAACTTTTTTTTTGATTTTTGACTAAAACTAGACTGAAATTAACTGCTTTTGTGTTTCTTTGTAATAGATGTAGCTGCATAATTTCACATCACTACACCAAATATTGCATTTTTCTCAAAATCCCAACTTTCTCTGCTGTTACCATGGTTACCAACCAATATATATGTCGGTTGGCTTTATTTTTCTGACTAGTCTAATAGGATCTACACATCAGCCAATTTTCAGAAAGATCGGTGACTATTTGTGCCGAAAAAGTTTAAGTGGTTACAGAGAATGAGTATTAAGGAGTCATACGTACCAGTTGCATATATATATATATTAAAATAAGTAAAACACTTAATTGCAAACAAGAATGTGTCCGTAGTACACGGATTCCACATCGGCACTATATTTACTAAGTTTCGAGTTGATTTGACTTCAACTTTATCAAATCTACCTCGACCAAAAACTTTAAATTGAAGCGGGACAGACGGACGGGTGAACGAACGAACGAACGAACGCACGGATGCACAGACTAGAAAACATAATGCCCATAAATGGGATATAAATTATTGTTGAACGTGAAAGCATGGTAGAGATTAGAGAGAGGCATGACCTTTTTCGGGACGTCGGGATCGGGTGTTTTTAAGCTCTGGATTTGGGGATTAATCCTTACGGAATCCGGGAATATATTTTTCGATTTCGGGATATGAATTTCTTTAAATTCTGCATTTCGTGATTTCATGTTTTTAAGCCCGGGATTTCGGGATCAGGACCCCTCCGGAGGGACCACCCCTCAAATTAGCCTAAGTCGGTCTTAGTCATTTATACAAGATTCATATCCTACGGTACCATTGGCATGTTAATAAGGCTCTCGAAAGAAAAAGCACTGATTGATTGTCATAGAAGCATATTTTAATAGACTTATAATGCTCTATATATAAGCAGTTGAATTTATTTCATGTTTGAAGCGGTGCAAATTTTTAATTTACTTTGACTTTTACATGCATTGTAGCAAATTTAACAGAAAGGTAACAAATATCGGAATTTTGGAAAAAGGGAAAGGGCTTTTGATTACTTTTATGAAATTCTCCATACATAATATCTTTTTGAAAAATCATCCTACAACAGTTCACAAGCTGTATATGCCCGCGATTTCGCGGGTGTGTTCTAGTCACTTATAAAGATTGGTGACTAAGTTCAGCAAAGATCTGTTTACATAAATAAGATTCAATATATATATATACACTATACATTTCCAGAATGTACAATGACGAATGTTCATGTACACCCTTCCTGTCACTCAACAGCAAATAGCTGTATTATATGTTTTGCTATTTATTTAGTACACATACACACACGCACATATATATAAGGACGGTAAAGAACTGTATTCCTATGAAATATTGTTTCATAAATGCATTTATAGCTGCGTGTAAATGTAAACATATTCAAAGTATATATATATAACGTTATAAGTATTCGAATACAGTACATGTATCTCATAGTACACATTCTTGCATAAAGTGTCTTATCATTAATAGTGAACCACTGAGTTTCTTATAGACCCACAACCATCATAAAGTTGATGTGTTTAAACCACTAACGATCGGCTGTATATTTTGCACTCGTGTGTACATGTACATTTTATTTTAATGAAATAATTAGTTATTTTCTTTTGTAAATTACCTTATTTTTTCTAATATATCACGGCTCGTCTTATGCTCAACTCTCTATTTCCTTCAGTATTTAATTGTACTCCATGTTTGTCTAAAATGTCATGTGTTGGGTACTGAATCCCACGATGCACCCAAAATATCATTCTATTGTTGAAGAAACGCTGTAATTGCTGCAGCTTGCACTTTAAATCAATTACTAATACTCTGTCTGGGACACTGGAAGTCCTGGGTTTGCCAAAACCTTTTTCTGATTGAACAGTAACCCTTATGGAAAATATGGCTTCTTGCAAATATCCGCAGCAATATCTTCTCGTGATAACATTTGAAATTTCCTCTTGCTTAACACAACTGCAGCATTGCATGAAATTGAAACAAGCAGTTTTTATTGGGGACACTCATGTGTTCTCTAATGGTGCCCTTTTTGCAGGTGTTGATCTTTGAATTCAATGCAGCATTGAAGTCACTGTCTTTAACATTAAATTTGTTGATTATGTATATGTGAAAAATTAAAGTAAAACCATCTAGTATATGAACGTACAATCATACTCAAGTGTTATAAGATAATTGCACGTATGAAAGGCTACTTCCTATGTCTTATCAATTGGTCTTCGTATCCTGCTCGTACAATTGATCCTGTGATTAGCCTTTACTTAAATATAATTTATAAATATATCTCTTAATACCTTTGTCACAACTAGGGAGAAGAGTTTAAACAAATGTAAAAATGTCATAAAAAAGAAAAACATGAAGTCTATATATATACGGATATATATGTGTAAAATGAATGTTTCAATAACTATTCTTCATTTTAAAAGGGTTGGCAGGCATATTCTTGTTGCATGAAATAAACGTGGCATGTATACAGTTTTGATATAGATATTTATTTTTCTCTGCCCAGATCCAGGAAACTATTAAAAAAAGGAAAGTGATGAACACCGTTTAATATTTATATATATTTTTCAGAACTTTCTATGACAACCTACAACGTATCGCCTGAATTATTTTGTTGTTTTTGAGACCATTGGCCTTCTGCCCAACTGACTCCTGTGGCTCAACAAAGCTATCGAGTTTTTTTTTTTATGGTGAACTAGGAACCTTTGCCATTAACTTGCCTCGTAGGGTTGCTATCCACAATTTTTAAGCTAATATACATTTCTTGTAAGACACTTTATACTTTCCCCTCTTCAATACCAACTACACCCGATTTTTTATTGCATATAAGTGAATCAGCATAAACAAATTAAAACACATGATTTCCGGCTTGAATGGCTGACCACGGTTTTCATAGCTCTAGGTAAAAGCACAACCATTAATAGTAATGTACAAATGCGGATGTCTGTCCATCCATTTAAGCAACAACAAAAAACGATGATTAACTTCCAGAACTTGTCTGATTACCATTATAGATAAAAAAAAACACACAACAGTTTTCCACTTTGCAACTACGAAAGGTATAAATATTGATAGTGACAAAATGGCCGACTCTTATGCCTTAGCACTTCAACACAAAAACAATAATAAAGATAATGTAGAGCCTGATCGTGAAATATTCAACGTCAAGCCTGTATTCATTTTATAATCTGACATTTTTTGGTAGCTCGAAACCGGATTGAACAATTGCCTAACACATACAGAATAATCTAAATGCATTGATCTGACAATACCATCTAACCACCTGGACTTCAGAGTTTTTGGAGATTTTGGCAAATATACCCAGACATCGAGGAAGACAGAGAAAGATCTGTGGTTAATTCAAAAAGAGTGAGGGAAAACTCAGTAAGGTGTACCCAAGAAACCCAAATATGTTGCAAAAGAAAGCCTGTGAGAATAAGAATAAAGAAAAACTCATTATCCGCTGATACCCCAAGGGTGACTGGGGTATAGAAATATGGTCACTTGGTCTTCTCTCGACCGGCAGTAAAACGATTGCCGAAGTAGGGCGTCCGTTTGACTGTGCGGGATGTATCAAGTTCGCAGTCACGTCTGGTCAGAAGGAGGACGCTAAATCCGATGCCTCATGTAAAGAGAGTGCCTGGCTCTTTGCACGTTAAGAACCCTTGCAACAACTCTTTGAGGGGTCCGTAGGTGGCCTGTTGCAAGGCAAAATTTCTGTCCCTATCCAATATACCCTCATTTTCCAGTGTCAGTCCAAATTTTCCCGACCATCATCCTAGATTGCCTCTATTACAACAACCTACCTATTGTATTTATTGTGAACTTGTTCTCGTCCTGAATATGCATGAAATATTTGCCACTGGACGTTAAGCAACCAACACTCAATCAATCATTATCCGCTGATGATTCGCAATTGGTAAGGTAACTACAAAATATGCACCTCGAAATACTTAACTACCAGAGATAAAGGTTACGGATTACGGTTTCTTGATAAACTGTCAAACAGGTGACCGAATCAATCATTGTAAACCCTTTCTCCATACAATCCTAGAAACCAATTTGGAAAGTACTGTAGACCCATTTTCTATAAGAGTCAAATAAATCAGAACAACTCAGAATGTACATATACCAAATGCCTTCTAAAAGGTCAAATGGACTGTAGCAATGTCCGGAAATGTAAGACATGTGGTACATATGGACACATCTCTAACAATAGCACATCTGAGTTTGAAGAAAACAGTCAAGCTGATTCGTCAGATGAAGAAAGTGAAGATGAATCTAAGGAAGTTGAGGAGATTGGACCTAACACCCTTTAGATACACAACATACTGATGAAACCAGTAAAAATGCAGATCCCAAATACATTAAAGACACGTGTACCAGAACAAAACCAATCTGAATAAGAATCTGAAGTAACCACTCTATGGTATGTAGATATAGGAAGATGTGGTGTGTGCCTAGGAGACATCTCTGCATACAAATAACAATATATAAAAGTAAATCATTATAGGTCAATGCACGGTTTTCAACACGGAGCCGTGGCTCACACCGAACAAAAAGCTAAAAAGGGCCAAATTTACAAGTGTGAAAAGTAAAATCACAAAAATACTGAACTTAGAGGAAAATCAATTCGGAAAGTCCATAATCACATGGAAAAATCAAATAACAAAACGTATCAAAAACGAATGAAACCATTCAAACGGGAAAACCAACGGTCTAATCTATATTAAAAAAACGAGAAACGTATAAAACATAAACAAATGACAACTATTGTACTTCAGATTCCTGATTTAGGACAGGTGCAAACATTTGCAGCGGGATTAAACGTTTTAATGGTACCAACTCTTCTCCCTTTTTCTGAAACAATAGCATAATATCTCAACATAGAGAACCACACGATAAAACATCAATTGGAAGGCATAACTCAATCAAAACACGTAAATTAACATACTATGAACGAATACATTTGCATGCTTTCCAACAAATTATCCATATGTTTTTTAATCCACCTATTATAATTCATACATCGTCTTTTTTTCATTTCACGTAATAAACATTCGGATATATTATTTTATCCACATATTAGGAATACTCCAATAGTCATATTTAATCCACATGGTAAACGCCATCCGTCTATTCTTTGAAATCACATATTATTAGTCAATATGTTCCTCCATAGAAATATACAAGCACTGATTCTGCAAACTATAAACATTTTGCTTGTTTCCAAACTGATGGTAAATTCCTACATGGTCCAACAATTTCTTCCTACTGTCTAAATATGATGCTCTGCACCAGGAATGTTAAAATCAATTTTTGGTAGCATTTATTGTAGTTATTACGAAGATAACTGAGGACCCTTGTCAGAAAATAAAATCTGTATGTCCTGGTAAACTGTGTTCTTGGTAATTTCCCCTGTTAGAAATGGAGGTTTCACTTCTTAAGCCAACCTGTGCATGGTAAATCCACTGTTGTAGGATAAATTCTCTATTCATGTCATGTGTCTTGTCTCTGTTAATCAACTGTTTGAAAGTCTCTTGAAGTCCTGCAAACCACTGAGGATTTATTTGATATATATATTCATCACTATTGTGGCCTTCGGAATCTACTCAGCAAAAACAAATAGGTATTTGCTCCATGCCTAAACCAAGAGCATAGATATGTACCGACTATAAGAAGCATAGTGTTGACCACTGACTTGACATCACACCAAATCAATTGGAACGTTGTTTCCAAACGATTGTGTTAGGCTATCAGGATGCCCATGAAACAATAATGCCCATGAATGATTGACATCAGTCCTTTTAAAAAATCAGATAGTGTTATTCTTTGTTTCGTTACCCAGTCTCATTACTTCCAGCCATTTTGAATGTTAGTCATCTACGAGTAGGCAGTGTTGTTTCTGATATTCTTATAAGTCTACGGCAAGTTCCGACCAGGATCGCTGTACGAGTTAAGTTTTTAGCCACGTCCTGTCAGAATGGGTTCGTGAAATCCGATGCCTCGTTTAAAGAGGGTGCCACGCTCTTTGCACGTTAAGAACCCTTGCAACAACTCATTAAGGGGTTTGCATGTGGCCTGTTGTTAGGCAATATTTTTTGTCCCTATCAAATCTCTCTTTCCGGTGACAGTCTCAATTTCCCCGACGATCATCCCGGGTCAAAAAAAGTTAGAAAGCCAAACAAAATAAGAATTGCTTTTTTAGAGGCAAATATTTATAGATTTATATTATCAGTCCTCATACCGCCTCTTATATCCAACAGTTTAGGTATAAGTTGTTTTTAATTTTACTCTATCACTTCTTCAGGTGTTTAGACAATAACATGGACACGTTTATCTTCCCATTGTCCATATATAATGTTACAGTTTGTAATCTTTAATATAAACGAAGCTATACATAAAATTGAGAATGGAAATGGGGAATGTTTCAAAGAGACAACAACCCGACCAAATAAAAAAACAACAGCAGAAGGTCACCAACAGGTCTTCAATGTAGCGAGAATTTCCCGCACCCGGAGGCGTCCTTCAGCTGGCCCCTAAACAAATATATACTAGTTCAGTGATAATGAACGCCATACTAATTTCCAAATTGTACACAAGAAACTAAAATACAAAAAATACAAGACTAACAAAGGCCAGAGGCTCCTGACTTGGGACAGGCGCAAAAATGCGGCGGGGTTAAACATGTTTGTGAGATCTCAACCCTCCCCCTATACCTCTAACCAATGTAGAAAAGTAAACGCGTAACAATACCCACATTAAAATTCAGTTCAAGAAAAGTCCGAGTCTGATGTCAGAAGATGTAACCAAAGAAAATAAACAAAATGACAATAATACATAAATAACAACAGACTACTAGCAGTTAACTGACATGCCAGCTCCAGACTTCAATTAAACTGACTGAAAGATTATGATTTCATCATATAAACATCAGGCACAATCCTTCCCGTTAGGGGTTTAGAATCATACCATCATAACATATATGAGAAGAACATAACCCGTGTCATGCCAACAACTGTTTTTAGAATAAATGTGTTTAGTTCCGACGCAAAGACCTTATCAGTGACCCAATATTGACGCCAAAATATGCAATCTTTAATGACCTGACAACAGTATCGTAACTATATCCCTTCTTAATAAGTCTATTCAAAGGTTTTGTAAGTTTCTGAGGTGAATACTGACACCTTTGTGCTTTATAAAGAATATTTCCATAAAAAAATGGATGTGAAATACCTGAACGTATAAGAAGTCTGCATGTTGAGCTATATTTACGAATGATGTCTTGATACCGATGATAAAATTTAGTGAATGTTTTGACTAGCTCGTGATATCGAAAACCCTGGTGTAATAATTTTTCAGTAATACATAAATTTCTCTCGTTAAAATCTAAAACATTGTTGCATACACGAGCGAATCGTACAAGTTGAGATATATAAACACCGTAAGATGGTGACAAGGGACCGTCACCATCTAAAAACGGATAATTAACGATAGGAAATGAAAAATCATCCCTTTTATCATAAATTTTAGTATTCAGCTTTCCGTTAGTGATATAGATATCAAGATCGAGGAAAGGGCAGTGGTCATTGTTAGTATTAGCTTTATTTAAAGTAAGTTCAGCAAGATAAATTTCGTGTATACCATATCAGAAGAAGAACGAGCATCATATATATTTATCATACGAACCACTTTGTGTTTACAAGGCGATCAACATTGCTTGAAAGATTGTCAGTGTAGGACTTTGAGAGTTGCCTTGAATCCTGGTGTCAACACCAGCCCAGTAGTCAACACTTCGGAGTTGCATGAATATCAATAATGTGGTCATTTTTATAAATTTCCTGTTTACAAAACTTTGAATTTTTCGAAAAACTGAGGATTTTCTTATCCAAGGCATAGATTACCTGAAATCGGTTGACTTGACACTGTAGCAGAAATCGGTTGACTTAACATTGTAGCCGAAATCGGTTGCATCATGGATAATATTTCAGATGATACAGGAGGAAGATTATTGAGGAGCAAACGGAGCCGTCACCGAAATATATGGCTGATTATCAGAAAAGCAAACACCATTTATCCATTGATTTGCACTATAACTTGGTAATATGTCTACGTACTTGCTAACCTTGTCATGTTTGTCCTCTAACACCATCGGCAATTCTTGATCTTGATCTTCCAAAATTCTGGCCTCTACCTCTGCTGCTTCAACTATTCCTTCTTGTTTTACACACTCATACATGCTTCTATATCTGCTTTTTGCTTTAACAGTTCACTTTCTCTTTTAACATATTCTAAACGAACCTTTTCTGCCTCTGCTTTTGCTCTTTTATGACTCGCTGATGACCCAACTGTTGATCCACTCACTTCCGATAATTCTTCAACTAATTCAAGTTTCTTTTTCTTAATATCGTTACTAATTCTTCTGACGACGCTAATACAATTATCAAATAATTCATTGTGATCGTGCAACACTTTTCTGGATTCTTCAGTATTTGTCCTTTGTAAATAATTTTTATAATCTTCTGAACGACGACAAAATTCTTTGAAATTTGTATTAACATTTTTCTCTAAATTTCTATAACCCTTTATCATCTGACAGGATGGCAGAGTAACAAATAAATCCTCTAACTTAGACCAAACATTGTCAACTTTGTCCTTTAGTTTTTCACTTTGTTCGTCAAACATTGCTTTGCCTTTTACTGTAAATTTCCTTAATCGGCTATCTGACATCTGAACCTCAATATCTTTTACTATACCGTTAGGTAGCTAAAACAGTTAGTTAACCAAAACACTCTATGTGGCAAGTACTAATCACTGAATTCATTTTGACGAATAATGTTTATTATTTGATATGATATACAGTTGTTACAGACATGTGTTGAGTGCGTGTGGTAAAAGCTACAATAGAAAAATGAAAACCTTATACTAGCTGATAAAAATTACAATTTAAAGAAAACACAGATAAAGGTGAATTTTGGAAACAAAACAATGTATTTATTTATCAAAATACTTAAAAAACTTAGACAAATAATCCTACACATGAAAAATACCATAATATATAGTCTTGGCATAAAACATAATGTCTCTGACGGGTTGCCATACTTTAGAAAATTAACAGAATATGTATGTGATATGTCTTGTACAATTACTTCTTTTATATTAAATATATTTCAAAAATACATATGCATCTGTATAGAATAAACATCTAATATCAAAAATTAACTTACATATTGGTCTGCCAGCATAGGATGACCAAGTTCTATGAAGATTTAAAACATATTTCACCTTGTTGTGGTACACAACATCTATGAGTATACACAGGAAACAGGAAATAAACTCTTTAAAGTGAAAGTGAAAGTGAAAGTACTCTTTAAAATGAAACTACAGGTAATTATAAAAATAAAGGTAAAGGTAAATTTACCTGGATTGAAAAGTGAGAGTAGTACTTAAATGAAAAGTACAAATGTAAACAATGACAATTAGGCAAAATAAATAAAGTTAACAAATTATAAAGGGAATGAAAACAGCACATCCACCACTCCCTTCTTAAATTGATCGTTTCCATATAGAGTGCAATTACTGATCTCATAATCTGATAGGACAGGAGTTATCAAATTTAAAGCAAGCTTTTCTGGAGTTTTTGATGATTTCAATATTCTGTCAAGAATAACCTTGCTCAATTTAACACCATACTTGGGTGCTCCCACATAGACCATTTCTACACCATACTTGGGTGCTCCCACATAGACCATTTCTACCTTGTTCAATTTTAACACCATACTTGGGTGCTCCCACATAGGCCATTTCTACAAGTAAATCAGGAAAGTCTTTAATGAGATATTGTGTATGTACAAGACTTATTTTGGACAAATATCTTTAAACTTCAGAGTATTTCTGTTTTATATCATCTGATGCATCTGGCGTTAATAAAAATAAATGCAATTAAAGTAAAATCTAAATCTTTCTTATAGCAGATATTAAAACATATATGCTCGTAGGATCATTTAGTCACTAATTTTAAACAGTAATTGTACTGCAGAACAATTCTAAACAGTTATACTAGACCGGATTGGACTAAATAGTATTCAGGTGTATTATTGTAGTATGTAACCAATTTGGCCAAAAATAAAAATTCAGGGATTTGCCATTATTTTAGGATATTTTTTTTATTAAAGAATTTCAAAATTGTACACAGCTACAGCTAAAGTCTACATGCCAAATAAATGATTTATTACCTTCTCCACCACTTGCTGAATTGTCATCTTCAGATTCTGCTGAAGGTCCTTGTATTACATGTATTATTGATCCTACAAATGGAAAACAGTTATCCTTTCTTATATTCTCCCCATGGTCTTATAACATAGAACAAATGACATAATGTAGGTGTGATACTCGATCGCTATAACCTTTAATTCTATATACTACATGCATGTATCAAAAACAAACATAATAACCAGTATATCATAATTACAATTCATCGGGGAATACATGTGTCTCTTCTTAGGCTATAGCCAGAGTCGATGGTTAGAAGGATGACCGCACAGGTTATAAGTGCAAACAAATGGTCACATGTCATGAATATTCGTGAACGTACAATGAACTAAGTTTTATTTAATACAAACAGACAGGCAATTGCTAATCAATAAAAGATTTTGTAATATGTTAATACAGGTGATCTAACATCAACACCAAGGATTAATCAAGTAGCTCAAGTAACTTATTATTCAAATAATAAAATAGAAATAATCCAATACCAAATCATAAGTGTAATTTATAATTAATGTTGTTATAAATTCAAATTTAACTGGAGTATTATTGTAAGAATCTTTGAAATCAATCTACAATTGCCATTTCTTACCATTAGCAGTCTCATCCTCAAAAATCTTTTTTTGTTAGGGTCAGTGATTGTTTACTTCATAACTTTCAATATCGACAGTTTCCATAAAAAAATACCATCCTCTCTTTACTTTTCATGATTGAATTTATGTTAAAAAAGTGGTATATGAAAGATTTTTTTTATAAGTTTCACATAATCTTAAAATGAACAATGATCAATGTTACTGAGTTCAGGCTGATTGAACCTAAACGTCTTATTATGGTGTTGGCCTTTGTTGTTTTCAGCCTTAAGTTTGTCACATTTTTTCACGAGGGAGCCTTCAATAGCATTGTTAAAAGCCGTACGGGTGTTACAATTTTTGTAAATTGGTCTAATCATAGTTTCTTTATTAGAAACCATACCGAATCTAATAATGAAATGTGTATGTTTGAATTACTTAATTAAGTTATACACTTTAAAAAAAATATATTTACATTAAATTGTAAAAATATTCGAATTAGCTCTGGCCGCGAAATAGCTTTGTTGTGCTCCTGCGACGAGAAATTATAAAACATGTCTGACATGTTCCTTTTGCAGAAAATTTTTAAGGTTAAAAATTATGTATGTATTCAACTTTCAGAGTTGCTGATGAAGGTAAATCTTTTAAGACTTTTGAAATTTATAAAGATTTGTTTCCCCGTATTCAAATAGGGAGATGTAGAATTATTGGCAATGAGACAACTTTCAAACAGAGAACAAAGAACGTGGATTAAATGGCTATAACTTCATTACACCAATGACCACAAGGAAATGTTTGTATTGAGAATGACAGTAACGTTGTGTTTTGATTTCCTAGTTAGTATATTTATACAAGTGCATAACACTTATAATAAGTTATTTTTGATACTCTTGGTTTTGTACATTCCCAGAACAAGTTTTGTTTCTCTTTTCCCTCAACTTTAAATAAGTACAAAGCAGCGGAGGTCAATACTTGTGATCGTGATAGATGCATTATCTATAAGTAGAAAACTGAATAAAATTTACCTTAAAACTTTTCCGCTAAGACACATATCTGTTTCTTACGGAAGAATTTGATATAAAACTAGAAATGTATGGCAATTTTCTCGGAAAACAACTGTAACTGTATGTATTAGATATTGAAGCGTTAAAGATGACTTGCTTGTAAGATTGCCTGGAAGATATATATATATGTATATATATATATATATATATACATAAGTACGTCTGAGTCAGTGACAACCCTACAACAGATGTATCCATCGGATCGCCATCAATGATGGTGATACATGGCTGTGTACATATATATATATATACAACTCGTCTAAACATCAACCCAACAATGTTAGATCTGTAAATTTGCTTTCGCAAATTTTTGGTTCTTCCCTCGCCGGGATTCGAACCCATGCTACTGTGATATCGTGACACCAAATCGCCTGCACTGCAGCCGTCCCGCTAGACCACACGACATATATATATATATGCAGTGCAGGCGATTTGGTGTCACGATATCACAGTAGCATGGGTTCAAACCCGGTGAGGGAAGAACCAAAAATTTGCGAAAGCAAATTTACAGATCTAACATTGTTGGGTTGATGTTTAGACGAGTTATATATATATATATATGAGAAAGCAAATTTACAAATTTTCCCGGCGAGGGAAAAACCAAAAATTTGCGAAAGCAAATTTACAGATCTAACATTGTTGGGTTGATGTTTAGACGAGTTGTATATACATTATGTACACAGCCATGTATCACCATCATTGATGGCGATCCGATGGATACATCTGTTGTAGAGTTGTCACTGACTCAGACGTACTTATAAATATAATTATTTTCTGTGACTGTATATTACATTAATTTGTAGGATCCTTTACTATAGATAATTTAGCTGATCTGTAACTATAACATCTTCATGCCTTATATATCATGTACTGTAGTACGCCGCTAGATTAAAACTGACGAGGAAAGGTAACACACGGCCAGCGAAAGCTCTTTTGTTTGAGAGCCCAGGTGGTCGTGTGGTCTAGCGGGACGGCTGCAGTGCAGGCGATTTGGTGTCACGATATCACAGTAGCATGGGTTCGAATCCCGGCGAGGGAAGAACCAAAAATTTGCGAAAGCAAATTTACAGATCTAACATTGTTGGGTTGATGTTTAGACGAGTTGTATATACATTATGTACACAGCCATGTATCACCATCATTGATGGCGATCCGATGGATACATCTGTTGTAGAGTTGTCACTGACTCAGACGTACTTATAAATATAATTATTTTCTGTGACTGTATATTACATTAATTTGTAGGATCCTTTACTATAGATAATTTAGCTGATCTGTAACTATAACATCTTCATGCCTTATATATCATGTACTGTAGTACGCCGCTAGATTAAAACTGACGAGGAAAGGTAACACACGGCCAGCGAAAGCTCTTTTTTTTTTGAGAGCCCAGGTGGTCGTGTGGTCTAGCGGGACGGCTGCAGTGCAGGCGATTTGGTGTCACGATATCACAGTAGCATGGGTTCGAATCCCGGCGAGGGAAAAACCAATTTACAGATCTAACATTGTTGGGTTGATGTTTAGACGAGTTGTATATACATTATGTACACAGCCATGTATCACCATCATTGATGGCGATCCGATGGATACATCTGTTGTAGAGTTGTCACTGACTCAGACGTACTTATAAATATAATTATTTTCTGTGACTGTATATTACATTAGTTTGTAGGATCCTTTACTATAGATAATTTAGCTGATCTGTAACTATAACATCTACATGCCTTATATATCATGTACTGTAGTACGCCGCTAGATTAAAACTGACGAGGAAAGGTAACACACGGCCAGCGAAAGCTCTTTTGTTTGAGAGCCCAGGTGGTCGTGTGGTCTAGCGGGACGGCTGCAGTGCAGGCGATTTGGTGTCACGATATCACAGTAGCATGGGTTCGAATCCCGGCGAGGGAAGAACCAAAAATTTGCGAAAGCAAATTTACAGATCTAACATTGTTGGGTTGATGTTTAGACGAGTTGTATATACATTATGTACACAGCCATGTATCACCATCATTGATGGCGATCTGATGGATACATCTGTTGTAGAGTTGTCACTGACTCAGACGTACTTATAAATATAATTATTTTCTGTGACTGTATATTACATTAATTTGTAGGATCCTTTACTATAGATAATTTAGCTGATCTGTAACTATAACATCTTCATGCCTTATATATCATGTACTGTAGTACGCCGCTAGATTAAAACTGACGAGGAAAGGTAACACACGGCCAGCGAAAGCTCTTTTTTTTGAGAGCCCAGGTGGTCTAGCGGGACGGCTGCAGTGCAGGCGATTTGGTGTCACGATATCACAGTAGCATGGGTTCGAATCCCGGCGAGGGAAGAACCAAAAATTTGCGAAAGCAAATTTACAGATCTAACATTGTTGGGTTGATGTTTAGACGAGTTGTATATACATTATGTACACAGCCATGTATCACCATCATTGATGGCGATCCGATGGATACATCTGTTGTAGAGTTGTCACTGACTCAGACGTACTTATAAATATAATTATTTTCTGTGACTGTATATTACATTAATTTGTAGGATCCTTTACTATAGATAATTTAGCTGATCTGTAACTATAACATCTTCATGCCTTATATATCATGTACTGTAGTACGCCGCTAGATTAAAACTGATCTTCATGCCTTATATATCATGTACTGTAGTACGCCGCTAGATTAAAACTGACGAGGAAAGGTAACACACGGCCAGCGAAAGCTCTTTTGTTTTTGAGAGCCCAGGTGGTCGTGTGGTCTAGCGGGACGGCTGCAGTGCAGGCGATTTGGTGTCACGATATCACAGTAGCATGGGTTCGAATCCCGGCGAGGGAAGAACCAAAAATTTGCGAAAGCAAATTTACAGATCTAACATTGTTGGGTTGATGTTTAGACGAGTTGTATATACATTATGTACACAGCCATGTATCACCATCATTGATGGCGATCCGATGGATACATCTGTTGTAGAGTTGTCACTGACTCAGACGTACTTATAAATATAATTATTTTCTGTGACTGTATATTACATTAATTTGTAGGATCCTTTACTATAGATAATTTAGCTGATCTGTAACTATAACATCTTCATGCCTTATATATCATGTACTGTAGTACGCCGCTAGATTAAAACTGACGAGGAAAGGTAACACACGGCCAGCGAAAGCTCTTTTTTTGAGAGCCCAGGTGGTCTAGCGGGACGGCTGCAGTGCAGGCGATTTGGTGTCACGATATCACAGTAGCATGGGTTCGAATCCCGGCGAGGGAAGAACCAAAAATTTGCGAAAGCAAATTTACAGATCTAACATTGTTGGGTTGATGTTTAGACGAGTTGTATATACATTATGTACACAGCCATGTATCACCATCATTGATGGCGATCCGATGGATACATCTGTTGTAGAGTTGTCACTGACTCAGACGTACTTATAAATATAATTATTTTCTGTGACTGTATATTACATTAATTTGTAGGATCCTTTACTATAGATAATTTAGCTGATCTGTAACTATAACATCTTCATGCCTTATATATCATGTACTGTAGTACGCCGCTAGATTAAAACTGACGAGGAAAGGTAACACACGGCCAGCGAAAGCTCTTTTTTTTTTGAGAGCCCAGGTGGTCGTGTGGTCTAGCGGGACGGCTGCAGTGCAGGCGATTTGGTGTCACGATATCACAGTAGCATGGGTTCGAATCCCGGCGAGGGAAAAACCAAAAATTTGCAAAAGCAAATTTACAGATCTAACATTGTTGGGTTGATGTTTAGACGAGTTGTATATACATTATGTACACAGCCATGTATCACCATCATTGATGGCGATCCGATGGATACATCTGTGGTAGAGTTGTCACTGACTCAGACGTACTTATAAATATAATTATTTTCTGTGACTGTATATTACATTAATTTGTAGGATCCTTTACTATAGATAATTTAGCTGATCTGTAACTATAACATCTTCATGCCTTATATATCATGTACTGTAGTACGCCGCTAGATTAAAACTGACGAGGAAAGGTAACACACGGCCAGCGAAAGCTCTTTTGTTTTTTAGAGCCCAGGTGGTCGTGTGGTCTAGCGGGACGGCTGCAGTGCAGGCGATTTGGTGTCACGATATCACAGTAGCATGGGTTCGAATCCCGGCGAGGGAAGAACCAAAAATTTGCGAAAGCAAATTTACAGATCTAACATTGTTGGGTTGATGTTTAGACGAGTTGTATATACATTATGTACACAGCCATGTATCACCATCATTGATGGCGATCCGATGGATACATCTGTTGTAGAGTTGTCACTGACTCAGACGTACTTATAAATATAATTATTTTCTGTGACTGTATATTACATTAATTTGTAGGATCCTTTACTATAGATAATTTAGCTGATCTGTAACTATAACGTCTTCATGCCTTATATATCATGTACTGTAGTACGCCGCTAGATTAAAACTGACGAGGAAAGGTAACACACGGCCAGCGAAAGCTCTTTTGTTTTTTAGAGCCAGGTGGTCGTGTGGTCTAGCGGGACGGCTGCAGTGCAGGCGATTTGGTGTCACGATATCACAGTAGCATGGGTTCGAATCCCGGCGAGGGAAGAACCAAAAATTTGCGAAAGCAAATTTACAGATCTAACATTGTTGGGTTGATGTTTAGACGAGTTGTATATACATTATGTACACAGCCATGTATCACCATCATTGATGGCGATCCGATGGATACATCTGTTGTAGAGTTGTCACTGACTCAGACGTACTTATAAATATAATTATTTTCTGTGACTGTATATTACATTAATTTGTAGGATCCTTTACTATAGATAATTTAGCTGATCTGTAACTATAACATCTTCATGCCTTATATATCATGTACTGTAGTACGCCGCTAGATTAAAACTGACGAGGAAAGGTAACACACGGCCAGCGAAAGCTCTTTTTTTGAGAGCCCAGGTGGTCGTGTGGTCTAGCGGGACGGCTGCAGTGCAGGCGATTTGGTGTCACGATATCACAGTAGCATGGGTTCGAATCCCGGCGAGGGAAGAACCAAAAATTTGCGAAAGCAAATTTACAGATCTAACATTGTTGGGTTGATGTTTAGACGAGTTGTATATACATTATGTACACAGCCATGTATCACCATCATTGATGGCGATCCGATGGATACATCTGTTGTAGAGTTGTCACTGACTCAGACGTACTTATACATATAATTATTTTCTGTGACTGTATATTACATTAATTTGTAGGATCCTTTACTATAGATAATTTAGCTGATCTGTAACTATAACATCTTCATGCCTTATATATCATGTACTGTAGTACGCCGCTAGATTAAAACTGACGAGGAAAGGTAACACACGGCCAGCGAAAGCTCTTTTTTTTGAGAGCCCAGGTGGTCTAGCGGGACGGCTGCAGTGCAGGCGATTTGGTGTCACGATATCACAGTAGCATGGGTTCGAATCCCGGCGAGGGAAGAACCAAAAATTTGCGAAAGCAAATTTACAGATCTAACATTGTTGGGTTGATGTTTAGACGAGTTGTATATACATTATGTACACAGCCATGTATCACCATCATTGATGGCGATCCGATGGATACATCTGTTGTAGAGTTGTCACTGACTCAGACGTACTTATAAATATAATTATTTTCTGTGACTGTATATTACATTAATTGGTAGGATCTTTACTATAGATAATTTAGCTGATCTGTAACTATAACATCTTCATGCCTTATATATCATGTACTGTAGTACGCCGCTAGATTAAAACTGACGAGGAAAGGTAACACAAGGCCAGCGAAAGCTCTTTTTTTTTGAGAGCCCAGGTGGTCTAGCGGGACGGCTGCAGTGCAGGCGATTTGGTGTCACGATATCACAGTAGCATGGGTTCGAATCCCGGCGAGGGAAGAACCAAAAATTTGCGAAAGCAAATTTACAGATCTAACATTGTTGGGTTGATGTTTAGACGAGTTGTATATACATTATGTACACAGCCATGTATCACCATCATTGATGGCGATCCGATGGATACATCTGTTGTAGAGTTGTCACTGACTCAGACGTACTTATAAATATAATTATTTTCTGTGACTGTATATTACATTAATTGGTAGGATCCTTTACTATAGATAATTTAGCTGATCTGTAACTATAACATCTTCATGCCTTATATATCATGTACTGTAGTACGCCGCTAGATTAAAACTGACGAGGAAAGGTAACACACGGCCAGCGAAAGCTCTTTTTTTTGAGAGCCCAGGTGGTCGTGTGGTCTAGCGGGACGGCTGCAGTGCAGGCGATTTGGTGTCACGATAACACAGTAGCATGGGTTCGAATCCCGGCGAGGGAAGAACCAAAAATTTGCGAAAGCAAATTTACAGATCTAACATTGTTGGGTTGATGTTTAGACGAGTTGTATATACATTATGTACACAGCCATGTATCACCATCATTGATGGCGATCCGATGGATACATCTGTTGTAGAGTTGTCACTGACTCAGACGTACTTATACATATAATTATTTTCTGTGACTGTATATTACATTAATTTGTAGGATCCTTTACTATAGATAATTTAGCTGATCTGTAACTATAACATCTTCATGCCTTATATATCATGTACTGTAGTACGCCGCTAGATTAAAACTGACGAGGAAAGGTAACACACGGCCAGCGAAAGCTCTTTTTTTTGAGAGCCCAGGTGGTCTAGCGGGACGGCTGCAGTGCAGGCGATTTGGTGTCACGATATCACAGTAGCATGGGTTCGAATCCCGGCGAGGGAAGAACCAAAAATTTGCGAAAGCAAATTTACAGATCTAACATTGTTGGGTTGATGTTTAGACGAGTTGTGTATACATTATGTACACAGCCATGTATCACCATCATTGATGGCGATCCGATGGATACATCTGTTGTAGAGTTGTCACTGACTCAGACGTACTTATAAATATAATTATTTTCTGTGACTGTATATTACATTAATTTGTAGGATCCTTTACTATAGATAATTTAGCTGATCTGTAACTATAACATCTTCATGCCTTATATATCATGTACTGTAGTACGCCGCTAGATTAAAACTGACGAGGAAAGGTAACACACGGCCAGCGAAAGCTCTTTTTTTGAGAGCCCAGGTGGTCGTGCGGTCTAGCGGGACGGCTGCAGTGCAGGCGATTTGGTGTCACGATATCACAGTAGCATGGGTTCGAATCCCGACGAGGGAAGAACCAAAAATTTGCGAAAGCAAATTTACAGATCTAACATTGTTGGGTTGATGTTTAGACGAGTTGTATATACATTATGTACACAGCCATGTATCACCATCATTGATGGCGATCCGATGGATACATCTGTTGTAGAGTTGTCACTGACTCAGACGTACTTATAAATATAATTATTTTCTGTGACTGTATATTACATTAATTTGTAGGATCCTTTACTATAGATAATTTAGCTGATCTGTAACTATAACATCTTCATGCCTTATATATCATGTACTGTAGTACGCCGCTAGATTAAAACTGACGAGGAAAGGTAACACACGGCCAGCGAAAGCTCTTTTTTTTTTGAGAGCCCAGGTGGTCGTGTGGTCTAGCGGGACGGCTGCAGTGCAGGCGATTTGGTGTCACGATATCACAGTAGCATGGGTTCGAATCCCGGCGAGGGAAGAACCAAAAATTTGCGAAAGCAAATTTACAGATCTAACATTGTTGGGTTGATGTTTAGACGAGTTGTATATACATTATGTACACAGCCATGTATCACCATCATTGATGGCGATCCGATGGATACATCTGTTGTAGAGTTGTCACTGACTCAGACGTACTTATAAATATAATTATTTTCTGTGACTGTATATTACATTAATTTGTAGGATCCTTTACTATAGATAATTTAGCTGATCTGTAACTATAACATCTTCATGCCTTATATATCATGTACTGTAGTACGCCGCTAGATTAAAACTGACGAGGAAAGGTAACACACGGCCAGCGAAAGCTCTTTTTTTGAGAGCCCAGGTGGTCTAGCGGGACGGCTGCAGTGCAGGCGATTTGGTGTCACGATATCACAGTAGCATGGGTTCGAATCCCGGCGAGGGAAAAACCAAAAATTTGCGAAAGCAAATTTACAGATCTAACATTGTTGGGTTGATGTTTAGACGAGTTGTATATACATTATGTACACAGCCATGTATCACCATCATTGATGGCGATCCGATGGATACATCTGTTGTAGAGTTGTCACTGACTCAGACGTACTTATAAATATAATTATTTTCTGTGACTGTATATTACATTAATTTGTAGGATCCTTTACTATAGATAATTTAGCTGATCTGTAACTATAACATCTTCATGCCTTATATATCATGTACTGTAGTACGCCGCTAGATTAAAACTGACGAGGAAAGGTAACACACGGCCAGCGAAAGCTCTTTTTTTTGAGAGCCCAGGTGGTCGTGTGGTCTAGCGGGACGGCTGCAGTGCAGGCGATTTGGTGTCACGATATCACAGTAGCATGGGTTCGAATCCCGGCGAGGGAAGAACCAAAAATTTGCGAAAGCAAATTTACAGATCTAACATTGTTGGGTTGATGTTTAGACGAGTTGTATATACATTATGTACACAGCCATGTATCACCATCATTGATGGCGATCCGATGGATACATCTGTTGTAGAGTTGTCACTGACTCAGACGTACTTATAAATATAATTATTTTCTGTGACTGTATATTACATTAATTTGTAGGATCCTTTACTATAGATAATTTAGCTGATCTGTAACTATAACATCTTCATGCCTTATATATCATGTACTGTAGTACGCCGCTAGATTAAAACTGACGAGGAAAGGTAACACACGGCCAGCGAAAGCTCTTTTTTTTGAGAGCCCAGGTGGTCTAGCGGGACGGCTGCAGTGCAGGCGATTTGGTGTCACGATATCACAGTAGCATGGGTTCGAATCCCGGCGAGGGAAGAACCAAAAATTTGCGAAAGCAAATTTACAGATCTAACATTGTTGGGTTGATGTTTAGACGAGTTGTATATACATTATGTACACAGCCATGTATCACCATCATTGATGGCGATCCGATGGATACATCTGTTGTAGAGTTGTCACTGACTCAGACGTACTTATAAATATAATTATTTTCTGTGACTGTATATTACATTAATTTGTAGGATCCTTTACTATAGATAATTTAGCTGATCTGTAACTATAACATCTTCATGCCTTATATATCATGTACTGTAGTACGCCGCTAGATTAAAACTGACGAGGAAAGGTAACACACGGCCAGCGAAAGCTCTTTTTTTGAGAGCCCAGGTGGTCGTGCGGTCTAGCGGGACGGCTGCAGTGCAGGCGATTTGGTGTCACGATATCACAGTAGCATGGGTTCGAATCCCGACGAGGGAAGAACCAAAAATTTGCGAAAGCAAATTTACAGATCTAACATTGTTGGGTTGATGTTTAGACGAGTTGTATATACATTATGTACACAGCCATGTATCACCATCATTGATGGCGATCCGATGGATACATCTGTTGTAGAGTTGTCACTGACTCAGACGTACTTATAAATATAATTATTTTCTGTGACTGTATATTACATTAATTTGTAGGATCCTTTACTATAGATAATTTAGCTGATCTGTAACTATAACATCTTCATGCCTTATATATCATGTACTGTAGTACGCCGCTAGATTAAAACTGACGAGGAAAGGTAACACACGGCCAGCGAAAGCTCTTTTTTTTGAGAGCCCAGGTGGTCTAGCGGGACGGCTGCAGTGCAGGCGATTTGGTGTCACGATATCACAGTAGCATGGGTTCGAATCCCGGCGAGGGAAGAACCAAAAATTTGCGAAAGCAAATTTACAGATCTAACATTGTTGGGTTGATGTTTAGACGAGTTGTATATACATTATGTACACAGCCATGTATCACCATCATTGATGGCGATCCGATGGATACATCTGTTGTAGAGTTGTCACTGACTCAGACGTACTTATAAATATAATTATTTTCTGTGACTGTATATTACATTAATTTGTAGGATCCTTTACTATAGATAATTTAGCTGATCTGTAACTATAACATCTTCATGCCTTATATATCATGTACTGTAGTACGCCGCTAGATTAAAACTGACGAGGAAAGGTAACACACGGCCAGCGAAAGCTCTTTTTTTGAGAGCCCAGGTGGTCGTGCGGTCTAGCGGGACGGCTGCAGTGCAGGCGATTTGGTGTCACGATATCACAGTAGCATGGGTTCGAATCCCGACGAGGGAAGAACCAAAAATTTGCGAAAGCAAATTTACAGATCTAACATTGTTGGGTTGATGTTTAGACGAGTTGTATATACATTATGTACACAGCCATGTATCACCATCATTGATGGCGATCCGATGGATACATCTGTTGTAGAGTTGTCACTGACTCAGACGTACTTATAAATATAATTATTTTCTGTGACTGTATATTACATTAATTTGTAGGATCCTTTACTATAGATAATTTAGCTGATCTGTAACTATAACATCTTCATGCCTTATATATCATGTACTGTAGTACGCCGCTAGATTAAAACTGACGAGGAAAGGTAACACACGGCCAGCGAAAGCTCTTTTTTTGAGAGCCCAGGTGGTCGTGCGGTCTAGCGGGACGGCTGCAGTGCAGGCGATTTGGTGTCACGATATCACAGTAGCATGGGTTCGAATCCCGACGAGGGAAGAACCAAAAATTTGCGAAAGCAAATTTACAGATCTAACATTGTTGGGTTGATGTTTAGACGAGTTGTATATACATTATGTACACAGCCATGTATCACCATCATTGATGGCGATCCGATGGATACATCTGTTGTAGAGTTGTCACTGACTCAGACGTACTTATAAATATAATTATTTTCTGTGACTGTATATTACATTAATTTGTAGGATCCTTTACTATAGATAATTTAGCTGATCTGTAACTATAACATCTTCATGCCTTATATATCATGTACTGTAGTACGCCGCTAGATTAAAACTGACGAGGAAAGGTAACACACGGCCAGCGAAAGCTCTTTTTTTTTGAGAGCCCAGGTGGTCGTGTGGTCTAACGGGACGGCTGCAGTGCAGGCGATTTGGTGTCACGATATCACAGTAGCATGGGTTCGAATCCCGGCGAGGGAAGAACCAAAAATTGACGAAAGCAAATTTACAGATCTAACATTGTTGGGTTGATGTTTAGACGAGTTGTATATATATATAAATATATATAAGTACGTCTGAGTCAGTGACAACTCTACAACAGATGTATGCATCGGATCGCCATCAATGATGGTGATACATGGCTGTGTACATAATGGATATACAACTCGTCTAAACATCAACCCAACAATGTTAGATCTGTAAATTTGCTTTCGCAAATTTTTAGTTCTTTCCTCGCCGGGTTTGAACCCATGCTACTGTGATATCGTGACACCAAATCGCCTGCACTGAATATATATATATATAAGTACGTCTGAGTCAGTGACAACTCTACAACAGATGTATGCATCGGATCGCCATCAATGATGGTGATACATGGCTGTGTACATAATATATATACAACTCGTCTAAACATCAACTCAACAATGTCAGATCTGTAAATTATATATATATATATATATATATATATATATATATATATATATATAGTTATATATATATATATATATATATATATATATGAATAAATGACTGCACTCATCATCACGCATGGTTTGTTAGTGTAAATAAAAAAAGTTCGTGCGGAATAAATAAATACCTATCTCGTTTATGTTTTAATTAGGATGGTTATTTAAGCATCCAAAATTATACAAACGGTCAGACAACGGTCGAATTGATTTCAGGTCAACTCTCATAATGGTAGTAACAATTTATGACCTGTATATAAAAGAAATATTTCAAAAAAGAAAGTTTACATTAGGAAAAATGTATACACGTACGAACTTCGTATGTAGGTATGCAATTTTTTTCTCGCCTTGACGGAGCAAAAAAGCGATAGGAACTTTTCGTTTCATTACTTTATCAAAACTTTTCCATCACATTTTTAAATCGGCAAACAGTAACATATCATTTTATACCGGAACGTCACCTTCGACAAAACGGAAGTAACAAATGATTTTCTTTATTTCGAATAAAAACCCTCAAAGAAACCATATTGTGTTGGTCTCCGTGTAAGAATCATATCACTTAACACTGGAAGGGACTTTGAGTTAACCAAAATCCGATCCTTAGCAATAATCTAGAATTGAAGAACGACTCTTTCTTTTCAGAACATTTTTTTTATTTTCACTAGGCTTATTCTTTCGCCTTTGTGTAGTTTGTGTTTAGCTATTTGACGATATCTGGTTACAAGATATTCTACAGATAATTTGCGTTCTAAACTAACCCTTCTTAACCGAATACCTTATTTTTTAGGCACAAGTATCTTGTCTTAGGGAGGGATAAATCTTACTTTGTAAAGAATCACTCTGATTCAAACAAAATATTCTCTGAAACTGACAAATCAAGATGCTTGATTGACAACATATTTGTTACGTTTTGAGGACAGTGTTTTTCAACAGATTATCGGCATTCCAATTGGAACCAATTGTACCCCTCTTCTCGCAGACTGGTTTCTTTACTATTATGAGGCTGACTCCATACAGGAACTTCTCAGGAAGAAAGATAAGAAGCTAGCAATATCCATTAACTTTACTTTCCGCTATACAGATGATGTTCTCTCACTAAATAATTCAAAATTGGGTGACTACGTTGAACTCATCTATCCTGTCGAACTGTTCATTATCAAAACCATGCATCCGACAATAAACTGTGAATATGCAACTATTCTGCTTGGTATAAGTAGACCTATGTTGTACATTCCACCATTTACACACGCACGACGAACTTCTAAACAGTCAGTTTTCAGGGTAAAATCGGTCATATAACCAAGCCAGAGATTGTACGCACCCATTGCTATTCCGTTGAATTCGTCCAAACAGTTAAATGCCAGAAAATACTCTACACATGATTTTTGCTGGGAAGAAAGATACAAATCTATTTCAGAAGAGTAGAAAGAATATAAAGTCCCTATAAAAAGAAGACTCATATTTGGATTTAATGTACTGGATCTTAATTATATGTTTACTTGATTTTTGAAATGCATACAGTTCCAACAAGAAGTGGTGTTTCTTAGGAAAAGGTCGATTTCAATATTATTATATGGAACGCCACAGCTGTCCTGGTATCTATGATGAGTTTATTTACAACCACTGGGTCGATGCTACTGCTGGTGGAGATTTATTTCCCCGAGGGTATCACAAACCCAGTAGTCAGGACTTTTTGTGCTGACATGAATTGTCATTGATATGGTTATATTTATAAATTTACTGTTTACAAATTTTTGAATTTTTTTAAATACTAAGGCTTTTCTACCTCAGGCATAGATTACCTTAGCTTTATTTGGCACAACTTTTAGGAAATTTGGTCCTCAATGCTCTTCAACTTTGTACTTTATTTGGCCTTTTTAACTTTTTTGGATTCGAGCGTCACTGAAGAGTCTTTTGTAGACGAAACGCGCGTCTGGCGTATATACTAAATTTAGTCCTGGTATCTATGATGAGTTGATTTACAACTACTGGGTCGATGCCACTGCTGGTGGAGATTTATTTACCAGAGGGTATCACAAAACCAGTAGTCAGGACTTTTTGTGCTGACATGAATTGTCATTCATATGGTTATATTTATAAATTTACTGTTTACAAAGTTTTTAATTTTTTGAAATACTAAGGCTTTTCTTCCTCAGGCATAGATTACCTTAGCTGTATTTGGCAAAACTTTAAGGAAATTTGGTCCTCAATACTCTTCAAATTTGTACTTTATTTGGCCTTTTTAACTTTTTTGGATTCGATCGTCACTGATGAGTCTTTTGTAGACGAAACGCGCGTCTGGCGTATATACTAAATTTAGTCCTGGTATCTATGTAAGTTTATTTACAACCACTGGGTATATGCCACTGCTGGTGGAGGTTTATTTCCCCGAGGGTATCACAAACCCAGTAGTCAGGACTTTTTGTGCTGACATGAATTGTCATTGATATGGTTATATTTATAAATTTACTGTTTACAAAGTTTTGAATTTTTTGAAATATTAAGGTTTTTCTTCCTCAGGCATAGATTACCTTAGCTGTATTTGGCAAAACTTTTAGAAAATTTGGTCCTCAATATTCAAATTTGTACTTTATTTGGCCTTTTTAACTTTTTTGGATTCGAGCGTCACTGATGAGTCTTTTGTAGACGAAACGCGCGTCTGGCGTATAGACTAAATTTAGTCCTGGTATCTATGTAAGTTTATTTACAACCACTGGGTCGATGCCACTGCTGGTGGAGATTTATTTCCCCGAGGGTATCACAAACCCAGTAGTCAGGACTTTTTGTGCTGACATGAATTGTCTTTGATATGGTTATATTTATAAATTTACTGTTTACAAATTTTTGAATTTTTTGAAATACTAAGGCTTTTCTACCTCAGGCATAGATTACCTTAGCTTTATTTGGCACAACTTTTAGGAAATTTGGTCCTCAATGCTCTTCAACTTTGTACTTTATTTGGCCTTTTTTAACTTTTTTGGATTCGAGCGTCACTGAAGAGTCTTTTGTAGACGAAACGCGCGTCTGGCGTATATACTAAATTTAGTCCTGGTATCTATGATGAGTTGATTTACAACTACTGGGTCGATGCCACTGCTGGTGGAGATTTATTTACCAGAGGGTATCACAAAACCAGTAGTCAGGACTTTTTGTGCTGACATGAATTGTCATTCATATGGTTATATTTATAAATTTACTGTTTACAAAGTTTTTAATTTTTTGAAATACTAAGGCTTTTCTTCCTCAGGCATAGATTACCTTAGCTGTATTTGGCAAAACTTTAAGGAAATTTGGTCCTCAATACTCTTCAAATTTGTACTTTATTTGGCCTTTTTAACTTTTTTGGATTCGATCGTCACTGATGAGTCTTTTGTAGACGAAACGCGCGTCTGGCGTATATACTAAATTTAGTCCTGGTATCTATGTAAGTTTATTTACAACCACTGGGTATATGCCACTGCTGGTGGAGGTTTATTTCACCGAGGGTATCACAAACCCAGTAGTCAGGACTTTTTGTGCTGACATGAATTGTCATTGATATGGTTATATTTATAAATTTACTGTTTACAAAATTTTGAATTTTTTGAAATATTAAGGTTTTTCTTCCTCAGACATAGATTACCTTAGCTGTATTTGGCAAAACTTTTAGGAAATTTGGTCCTCAATACTCTTCAAATTTGTACTTTATTTGGCCTTTTTAACTTTTTTGGATTCGATCGTCACTGATGAGTCTTTTGTAGACGAAACGCGCGTCTGGCGTATAGACTAAATTTAGTCCTGGTATCGATGTAAGTTTATTTACAACCACTGGGTAGATGCCACTGCTGGTGGAGGTTTATTTCCCCGAGGGTATCACAAACCCAGTAGTCAGGACTTTTTGTGCTGACATGAATTGTCATTGATATGGTTATATTTATAAATTTACTGTTTACAAAGTTTTGAATTTTTTGAAATATTAAGGTTTTTCTTCCTCAGGCATAGATTACCTTAGCTGTATTTGGCAAAACTTTTAGAAAATTTGGTCCTCAATATTCAAATTTGTACTTTATTTGGCCTTTTGAACTTTTTTGGATTCGAGCGTCACTGATGAGTCTTTTGTAGACAAAACGCGCGTCTGGCGTATAGACTAAATTTAGTCCTGGTATCTATGTAAGTTTATTTACAACCACTGGGTCGATGCCACTGCTGGTGGAGATTTATTTCCCCGAGGGTATCACAAACCCAGTAGTCAGGACTTTTTGTGCTGACATGAATTGTCTTTGATATGGTTATATTTATAAATTTACTGTTTACAAATTTTTGAATTTTTTGAAATACTAAGGCTTTTCTACCTCAGGCATAGATTACCTTAGCTTTATTTGGCACAACTTTTAGGAAATTTGGTCCTCAATGCTCTTCAACTTTGTACTTTATTTGGCCTTTTTTAACTTTTTTGGATTCGAGCGTCACTGAAGAGTCTTTTGTAGACGAAACGCGCGTCTGGCGTATATACTAAATTTAGTCCTGGTATCTATGATGAGTTTATTTATGTGGAACTCTGATATTACTTTATGTTGTTTCATTATTACTTAATGATAGTTTGTCTTTACTTATTATGGTTTTGACATTACGTAATGATGTTTTAATATAACTCAATATGGAATAGTCATTACTTAATGGTATTTCGATATTAAACTATATGGTTTCGTATTGACTTGATATGGTTTTGCCATTACTCAATATTGTTTTGTCCTTACTCGATGTGGTTTCACCATTATTTAATATGGTTGTGTCATTAGTCAATGTGGTTTAAACAGTACTTGATGTGTATGTGACTTAACGTAATGTAGTTGTTTCATTACATGATGTGGTTTTGTTATTTCGTAATGATGATTTGTCAATTCTTTATATGGTTTTAACATTACGTAATGATGTTTCAAAATTTGACGATTTTACACTACTTGATGTGTTTGTTTCATTATTTGATGTGGTCTTGTCATTCTTTGATGTGGTCCTGTCATTCTTTGATGTGGTCCTGTCATTCATTTATGTAGTTATCCCATAACTTGATGAGGTAAAACCACGTGACCAATTCGGAAAAACCTGTTCTATTTTTAGATAGATTTCCATGTTGTATGTGCCTTGAGAATGCGTGTGGCCATCCATCTAATTCTAATTAGTTTCAGGAGTTATCTGGAAACGCCCTCCTTATGCAAGTAAATTTCCCAAAAATGACAAAGTTCGCCTTTCTCCCAAAAGAGCACATTTTTGCAAAAATATCTTCATAAATCGGATTAAAAACACAGCTGTAGGCAGGATTATCTGAATGGGCTTTTAGTTTGACAGCATATTGAAGTCCAAGCTTCAAACGTCTGTCAGTGAGTGAGTGCTCATCAGCCTCTACATACAGACTCTCAACTGGTGAGGTTTTAAATGCGCCAAGACAGAGACGCAAACCTTGGTGATGCACAGCATCGAGAATCTGTATGTAGGACTTCCTTGCAGAGTCATACACTATAGAGCCATAATCTAGTTTAGATCTAACAAGAGATCTATATATATTGAGTAAAATGTTGCGATCAGCACCCCAGTCAGTGCTGCCGACAACTTTTAAAATATCTAAAGCTTTTAAACATCTCGCTTTTAACATTTTGATATGGGGTAGAAAGGTTAACTTCTTATCGAAAAGTAAACCAAGAAATTTGGTTTCATCAACCATTTTAATTGGGTTGCCGTACAAAGTTAGTTCTGGATCAAGATGCAATTTTCTTTTGTTACAAAAATGCATCCCGACCGTTTTTGAAGTGGAAAATTTAAAACCATTTCCCGAGGCCCATTTTACAATTCTTCCAAGACATAATTGTATTTGTCTTTCAATGTTATTCATATTTTTGCCTCTGTAACATATTAAAAAATCATCAACGTACAATGAACCTTCAATATTACTTTTTAAAACTTCAACAAGGCTGTTGATTTTAAGACATGGTCGAATTAACTCTAACATTAAATTGTCTGTTAGAGAGAAAATTAGAAATAAAATTAGGCATATTGCCTTTCAACCCCATATCAAATAGATCTTTTAAAATACCATATTTCCATGCAGTATCATAGGCCTTCTCAAGGTCGAAAAAGACCGACACCACATGCTCATTTTTCGCAAAACCATTACGGACAAATGATTCGAATCGAACAAGATGATCAAGAGTACTGCGACCCTGTCGGAATCCACACTGGATATTGGCTAATAGCCCATTGGATTCCAGGAACCAAACAAGGCGATCATTGACCATCCGTTCGAGTGTTTTACAGACACAACTGGTAAGAGCAATTGGTCGATAATTAATAAGGATCCGTATGATCTTTACTTGGTTTTGGAATAGGCACGACGGTTGCAAGCTTCCAGATTGATGGTAAATCACCAGATTCCCAGATGTTATTCATGAGCTGCAAGAGAGCTTCTAGCGAGGAATCTGGCAAGTGTTTTAAGAGTTGGTAGTGAATATTATCAGGCCCACAAGCTGTATCATGGGCTTTTGACAGAGATGTTTTAAGTTCTTCAAGAGAAAATAGTTTATTATAATTTTCACCATTTTTTGATCTAAAGTTTAATTTAATTTTTTCTTTTTGTTTTTTTAACTTTTTTTAAAGTCTTCCCTGTAGTTGTTACAAGAAGAAGACTTTGCAAACGTTTCACCAAGTTTGTTGGCAATATCCTTTTCAGATGTTAATAAATTATTGCCGTCTTTCAAATGTTTTACAGTGGCTTTAGAATTTTTACCTTTTATTTTATTTACCATATTCCAAACTTTTGTCATCGGAGTGCGAGGTGTCATCCCCGAGACAAATTTTTTCCAGGATGTTCGTCGGGCTTGCCTACAAGTCCGCCGTGCCTTAGCGCGAAAAATACGGAAATTACTCAAGTTTTCCGTCGTTGGTTGTTGATTGAACCGTCTTTCAGATTTGTTACGGTCACCTATGGCTTGATCACATGCGTCATCAAACCATGGTTTACTGGGATGTTTTGGATTTGCCGAGGTCTTAGGAATAGTTCTGTCAGCAATTGACGTTAGAACTGTATTAAACGTTAAAATTGGATCTTGCACAGTCTCAAACATCTTTGACTGAAGTTCCGCTCGACAGAGATTCTCAAACAAGGACCAGTCCGCCTTGTCAAGTTTCCAACGTGATACTCTCTGTTGGGCAGAATTAAAAAGATGTTCAAGTACTATTGGAAAATGATCACTTCCACATAGATCATCATGAACACGCCATGAATAATCCAGAAGCAGAGAGGGGTCGCATATAGTGATATCAATAGAAGAATAAGACCCGTTTCCAGGATGAAGATACGTATTAGATCCATCATTAAAAATGCATAATCCTTCTTGAGAGACAAAGTCCTCAATGATCTTACCTTTGGCATTATGAGTCTTGCTACCCCATAATGGATTGTGGGCATTGAAGTCGCCCATAAGTATACATGGTGAGGGTAATTGATCAGTGAGGTTTTTGAGTTTTGCTTTATCGATAATTGAATTAGGTGGAATATATATCGAACATAATGTAATTGTTTTGTCCAATGATAAACGAATTGCAACTGCTTGCAGATCCGTTTTGAGTTGGACTGTGCTATGAATGACGTTGTCCTTCACAAAAATAGATGATCCGCCTGCAGCACGTTCATCTACCTTAGAAAATGTGCTATAAATGTTGTATCCTTTTAAAGATACGTTGTCACTTTCTTTTAGATGAGTTTCATGAAGACAAAATGCAATAGGTAAAAAAGACTGAACTAGAAGTGTTAACTCGAGAAGATTTATTTTAAGACCTCGGCAATTCCATTGGATTATATTTGTCATTATTTAAATGCTGTCGAGTTTGCCAGCATTCTTATTTCGCTCACCCTGAGATCGTGATCTTTCGGGTGGCGGAACACTTTCGGTTTCCATTTCAGTTTCGATGATAAGTGTTGAAAATCTGTTGTGCGAGGAGAGTCGTCGATTTCCAGGACTACGCGCAGCTGGTGTTACTCCGCCTCGACCCCTACCCCGCGACCTCGAATCAGAAGACTTCTGAGAGGATGTGTTTCCTGGCTTCTTTTGGACATCCTTCTTTTCTTGAGAACGAAGAGGAGATGGGGCTCTGGTAGACTGTGTACTGGACGAAGAAGATACCTTATTGGATGCAGATGAAGGAAGACTTTTGGAGGTGGAAGAATCATCTATGTCACTGGGAAGATCCCAGACAGATTCACCGCTCCAATTGTGTATTTCTACTGTTTCTTTTTTATTTGATTTCCTTTTCTCATTTTTTTTGGTGATGATAGTGAGCTCTGTAGGGAAGATTGAGTTGACTGAGTACTGGTTTTGGAAGATATTGGTTTTCTTGGAACCAATATTCTATCGGTAGGTTCTGTTTCAACAGACAGCATTTTAAAATTGTCCGCATCAATTGGCCAAGTCATGCGAGTTTGTGTATTCTCGTGACTGAATGAGCGGACAACTTTGCTGGCGTACGATGGTCTGTTTGAAACAAGGAGATCATTCGAAACAGAAGCTATCTGTTTAGCTTCTGGGTAACTAATGTTTCTTTCTGTTTTAATTTTTTTTTTCTTTAAGGTAAACAGGGCAGTCCCTAGACGATGAAAAATGGGATTCACCACAGTTTACACATTTAGAAGATTCAGAGTGACAGTTTGTTCCCTCGTGTCCTTCGTCAGAACACTTGAAGCATCTCTGCTTACCACGACATTGTTTGCTTCCATGACCAAACTTTTGACAAGTAAAGCATCGAATTGGGTTTGGGATAAACATGTCAACTCTGATTCCGAAGCAACCTAAAGTAATAGATGGAGGAGGAGTTGGAGTTCTAAAGGTCAAAAGATAAGTATTTAATTTGATTATATTTCCATTCTTTTTAATTTGAAATCTAATAACATTAGTTACACCTTGGCTTGAAAGTTCCTCACCGATTTCTTCCACGGTAAGGTCACCAAGGTATTGACTTCTGTCTCGAATGATCCCCTTACAGCTGTTCAAACTGTTATGGGGAAAGGCAGAAACAGGAAAGTTTGATATTGTAGACATTGTAAGTAAATTTGTTGATTGACTTTTGTTGGAACATTCAACCAACAAATTGCCAGATCTCATTTTTGAAACTTTTTTGACAGTACCAGCAACGCTTTGAATTTGTTTGTGAATTACAAAGGGCGATATTTTTGAAATTGGTTTTTCTTCTGTTCCTTTTATTACAATAAATCTGGGCCAACTGTCATCTTCCCGACAGGGCTCTGAATCATCACATTTTCTTTTCTTATGTATTAAAGCTGATTTCGAGGGTTTGCTTTGTTGTGCCATATGAAAGGAGAAAGATTCACCATTCTTGCCATCCACCCACCTCGGAGTGCCTACAAGGGCGATGCTGTGTTTCCGTGGCGAACCGGGATCGAGTGCTAATTCTGAAAACGAGCTCCATATATAATGTAGCTGGTCCTCAAAATCAGCACCCAAGATCCACTGCGGAATGCACCAGATGTTCCAAGAATAGTATACTCAAGCAGAGCGTATCCATCAAGCGAAAGAGAAAGCGTACCACTTGATTGACCCATGAGCCATCGCCTTCTTCAGTTATCCAAAATATAAATAGCTTAATTTAAAATACATGTGTATATTATGAAAATTGTTACAAGAAAGCTTATTGTTGAGGATTAACTGAAGGGCTCGCCATGACCAGCCGATTGATCGAACCGGGTCCATCCGACCTCCCGTTTAGATGATTTCGAAGCCAAAGCAGCTTATTGAACTATAGTCTCGTCCGTCCGGGTATTTTCTGACCGTAAGGAGTCTGGCTATAGCCCTCATCCACAAGGAACTCGTCAACCACCGACACGGGTAGCAACCCACGGCAAACGGGTTGGAGAGCCTATTTTATTTAAAACATCGGGCATCTCACGATGTTCGGATCACTTTAGTCTGGTCTCTACCCTTCGACCTGTCCAGCATGGGTAACCCTACCAGGAGACGAAGCTCCAGCTGGCATAGCTCTTGGGGTCACTGAGACACGCAAGCCCTCCGACCACGGCAAGGATAGCGATCCACCGGAGGGACCTTAATTAAGACATTTCCAGAAAGACTAAAATAATTTCGATGACTTTCCGGTGTTTTTTTCTGCATATTTAATATTTGATAATGTTGAACACGATGCAGTATGGAGTGATGTTGGGCACTAAATTTCCATAATTAAGTGAAGAGGGGGTGGGGGTCCGTAAAAAAACTGTGCCAATTAAGTTTTTTATCCTTCATTGGACTTTTGATGTCGTCCCATATAGATGTAACACTGTAAAATTTATATCTGCTTCATTTGTGTCATAAATTAGCCTAATTGTATTCTTATAAGAATAGTGTCAATTTATTATAAGGTAGGACATTTTTAAAAGCATGAGTGTCAGCTAAGAGGTGCAGGACCAGTGGTCTGCATTATCATCACTCTGTTTCTTGTGGATGAATTTTGAAACATTTGTAACACTATACATTTTACATATTAGTATGAAGATACCCATTCCTTATTTAATATAGTTTACAGTGTAGTGACAGCCAGTGGTTAAGTAAAATTGCTCATAGTCATTTATTCTTTCTTAAAACTTTGTCTTGGATTAGAATTTACGTCTTAAAATCAATGAGCTCTTTAGTTCCACATCACTGACATGTAACTTTCATAATATACATGTATTACTATAAACCACACTTAATACTGTCTCTGATTTTATGTAACTTAGAGTAATATGTCTCGAATATATGAACTGAATTTGTCAAATTTCTGATCAAATAACGTGAACTTGATCATACAATGTAAGTAATAAACTAATGTTCTGCCTCCACTCAAATTTGATTTTTTAAAATTGCAGTGAACAGCCAGCTCAGTCATTTATCTCAAAAATTAGTATAACAATGAACCTAGGTATTTTAAAAGATTGGCTAAACCATATTAATTTGGTTATTTTCCAGTACTTGTTCATTAAAAACATTGAAATTATTGCAAGCATTGATCATAATAAAAAGGGAGTTGTATTGGATAACTATGAATTATCACATTTAACACTGAATATAGAATTATAGGTTTTTATGAATTGAAAATTATAATATTAATCAAAACAGTCACTGGCAAATCCTTTCTTTCCATTAGGAAATAAAATGGAGCAATATAAAAATAAATATGAATTTTTCTTTTATGAGGTTCTGTACGTTTTATTTATGGTGTTGTTAAATAATGTCTTTGTTTATGGTGTTGTTAAATAATGTCCGAGTCCCAATTTGATAATGGTTGTGTCCGATGTATTATAAGTGAACACATGATGTTAATTACACCTGAAGGTTTTTGATTTGACATGCTTTGTGCCTTACCTGAGTTGTATACCTGTGTTCTTATGTTATAGGGACAAGTAACCATCATTTTTTTGTATAATGGCTAGGAAATATAACATTTTGAAAATAATGATTGATTTAACCAGAAACATAAATATGCATCAATAGGCTAGGTAAACAGACAAAAAGTCACACTTATAAATGGTTATTATTGAAATTTAATCAATATGAATTAAATTTATTTATTGAATTGATCAGAATTGGATTTGTCTCCGTTTTTATGTTTTGATTGTTGCAAGCGACACTAAAACCGGTTGTATAATACAATGTTTTCTGTTCATAAGCGATACGCAATTATCTCGTGCATTTATAGACGGGAATTTCAATATAAAACTTGTTCTTTCGGTAATGTTATTTTATTTCATTCTTTAACAAACTGTAGACGGATGCCAGGACAAGAAAAACACATTGAAGATAAGTACTTTTGAATTTAAGTTATACTATGTGAATTCAAATTGTCGTTTTGGTTTAAATATATAATTTTGTTTTATTTAATTACAATGATTTCTAGTGAACGAATAAAACATAAGTTTTTTTTTTAAAATACTTTGAAAATAATTACGTTTTAAACGAATAGGTATACACTTATTTTATTATTTTGATTTATTTTCATTGAATCATATTTGTATATACATGTATGTCTTTCGCTAACTATAATATTATTTCAGTTTATCAATCTCACCTTGTGTTTATTACTGCTTTGTGAGTATGATACTCTTAACATTTATAGTTATTTTGCAAGTTCATTGAATTAGTTTATTTCAAGTTTCACGTAAGTTTGCTATGCTGTAGGTTGTGTCGGCCAGTACATTTTGCGTTTCTCAGTGTAATGTTACATATAAACGGCGCGTTATACATGTATGTAATCTACAGCTAAACAGTTACGTTTTAAATGGGCAAGAATTTACACAAAACAAAATAGTTTTATTTTATAGTTAACATTACTTTAACTATGCACACGTGTTTAAAAATTATTAACTGAATCCTTCAAATATAAGATTAAAATTTTCTTTGTATGAATATTAATAATTTTAATTGTCGATGTTCATTTATTGTAATTTTTAATGTTACTTTAAATATAGGATGCCATTGTTATTGTCAATTTTCATTCAAATATAGGATGCCAAGACATCGTAGACCAGCAAATAACCAAGCAGTGCCAGCGCGCAATTTAAGAAGGAGAGGGCCTCAATTGAATGAAAATGAACAACCTCCACAAAGACGTCGACGCAATGACCAACATATTGAAGTTGTACAAGATTTGAACATGCCTAATCCTGTTCAGCCTAACCTTGACAATGACATTCAAGTTGCAGCACCTGTACGCCAATAGGTGAGGTTGATGATACTATAGTATTTGATTAACCTAATATGTTGCCAAATATAAATGAAACTGACATTTTCATTAGCCAAACAGTTAAAGAAAAAAATTGGCAATTTCAATATACTGACTTATCTATTATGCATAAAAGCAATTTCAGTAGTCAATTTGATAAGCAAAGTTATCTAGGTTTAAATGAAGATGGTAGATTGATTACTCAAACAAATCTTTCAAAAAAGAAAACAATCACTAATATTGAGACCTGGCCTGACGCTTTTTTAGCTTATTCACAAGTTTTGATTCAGAGACATCCAATGAAAGCTAGTCAACTGTTTGGTTACATAGTTATAATAAGGGGTGCAGCAGCTGATAGTACTATTGAAAAGTGGTACATGTATGATCAGCAATTTAGATTAAGAGTTGCAAGAAACCCTACAAAAAAATGGAGTATAATTGATTTCCAATTATGGCTTCAAATAATGGCTATTGCTTCAACTATTACGTATACTACGCAACAGCCACGCATTAACAAATGCTATGACTTTAATTTTAAAGGAGTTTGTTCTCGTAGTGGTTGTTGGTTCAGTCATACATGTTTGAAATGCTCTTTGAATCACCCATCCATAAGATGTAGAAAAAGAATAGGTTTAGATAATAACAAGCCTAGGGCGATGGGTAATGGTAATAGATCAACAGTTCCAAATGGCAACAGACGTTTTCAGCAAAATTCTTGAAATAACTAAACCCAAAAATAATTATTATCGAAATATTGTGATGTATTAGTGAAAACATTATTTAAGTTACTTTATATTATAAATTTTATTGTTTCCCCCCTCTATACTTAGCGATTAGGTTACACAAATGAAACCATATGTAATGATGATATAATTACATGAGCACTTGTATATGCATTCATATAATTTAAGCACATATAACTTAGGAACATTTGACATGTCTGAAGTGTTGCATGTTTATATATAGCAACCTATTCTCATTGCACCAACTTATTTAGCAAGACTTGTCCTGATACTTGGAAGTAAATTTATTTATTTTTTTGCAGGGAACCCTATTCCTGGTAAAATGGAAAGGCTATCAACTTGCTGATTGTATACCTGGGAGCCAATCACTCACATTCCTAAATCATATTTGGAATTATTTCTAGGTTGTGTCGGCAAATTATCCGCATATGCTAATATTCTACAAGAGGCTGTACAAAATCGCCTTTCATCTACAAATTCAAAGATCAGTATTTCATTCCCTACAGATGTATATAGGTATGTATTCGGTGCTGATGCCAACACCAGTCTACTTTACTTAGAAGATTTCAGCAAACTACTTTTAAGTAGTACATGTAACTGGTATTTTCAACTTTACTGCCACGGTCAAGGTACCAAACTTAACTTTCCGGTAAGAGTGAATAACATTGTCCGGGAAAAAAAACATCTTCACCTTATCAGACAACAAGGTTATGAATAAGAAGGTACCATCTGAAAAACCTCAGATTACATCAGATACAGTGGTATATAGTGTTTAAAGAAAAAACTAATAGATTCTACTGTTGTATATAATGTATGTTTAAAGACTAGAAATTGATAGATTCTACTGTTGTATATAGTGTTTGACTGTTCATTTATAATTAAACAAACCATATCAGTATGTATTTGAAACATGTTAATGCTGTATAAAATTTTTACATGTACATGGGTTTATACAATGTCTTCCATATTGTCACCAATTGATAATTTTAAATTTCAAGACAATGTTAGACTTTCAACTGATCTTAGTCCTTGTTTTAGTAACAGTTTGCATATTTACAACTTAAAACATGTAGTAGGTTAGATGTCAGATTTAAATCTGAGTGCTCAAGAATAATCAGTATTCTAAGTGTATAGGTGAGACAGAGACAGTGTTATTTTAAAAAGGACAATTAATTGTTTTGTTTATAAAAATGAGTTGTATGATGTACACGAATTTCAAGTTACGTCTTTTGATGACAAAACAGGTTGTTTTAGAAAAGAAATGTAGAGAATTATTTGATCATTTGATCGATCTAAATGTGAAAACAATTATCTAAAAGATGAGGTCTACACATTAAAAGAAAACACTTACTTAAAAACTAGGGATAAATCACTTTTACAATATATTGACAATGTAATAATTAAGTTTGAAAGTGAAGGAAAAAAAGTTTGATGAAATTCATCAAAGGCAGCAATTTAGGAAATTAAAAACATTCACTACCTGTTATGAGCAAGCTTTGGCATTTGCTGAATCTTTTGGACTTAAACCACTTAAAATCTGATAAGGGTAAATTGGTCTCTGTTGTATTAGGTGAAGATACAGCAGAAAAATAAAATATAACTACTTATGAAAATCTAAACTCTGAGAATAAAGACTTATTAAGGCAGGTTGTGTTTTTACTTGATAACTTTTGCACAAGTGAAGCAGCATATCATGAGTTTTCCATGATATGTGATGATCTTCCAAAAAAGATTGGGTAGTTCCGTGTAGGGAAGACATTAATAAAATTTATCAAATCGAAAGACTTCTAGGAAAGAAACCAGGCGTCAAGATAAACTTAAATATAGATATTGAAGACTTTTATAAAAGATAAAATCAATAAGGACCAAAATTCCGATAAATTTCAAATTGAATTCTCAGGTGATGCTCGAGTCTCTAAAATTTCTTATTATGTAATTTTTTCACTTGCCATTTTAAATGATGATTTAAATCTCTCATATAATCAGCTAAGAACAGTTACCATAGTAAGTGTGATGAAAATTTTAAGGAAACTTGTAAACCACTTTTTGATCAATTAAATAACTTAGTAAAAAAAAAATAGTAAAAATAAATGATAATTCTTATGAAATTGAATTTTTTGTAGGAGGGGACATGAAGTTTTTACAGATTCTTTAAGGCTTAGACAGTGCAGTAGGTGATTTTGCATGTTCCTGGTGTAAAGTTCATAAAAATGACACACATGACATTAGTAAGTGTTGGAAGTATTACCATTTTTTAAATAAACACTTAGCTGTTCATGTTATTACATAGCATGTAATCTTTTACAAAACATTAAAACTGGTGTAGAAAAGCAAATAATGGGCATATAAATGTTTGAATAGATAATGATCATAAAAATATAGCGAATAGAGAACAATTTGGTCCAAATAATGAATGACTGTTAAAGTTAGTTCATAAAATTTTGATACAAGAAATGAACCATATGCAGTCAAGAATTAAAGAAAAAAATTATATAGTAGTACTAGTGTAGTAAATTTCATATCAGAGTACCTTAAGAATAAGACTTAGTGTTATTTTCAGAGCTCTGAATATTTTCTCACCCGAACAGAGATATATTCATTTTGTGCAACATTTGATAACTCGCAATTCAATTTTCAAACTCAACATAAAATGACGAGGAAGATGTTGCAGGATGACAAGGAGAATTAATGGTTGCAAATTAAGAATTTGTTCCAAGATCATTGCACTGGACTGTATAGAGTATGCCCTAAACTTACAACATCCCATATTAATCGTAGACCATTCTCATCTATGAAAGTGAATTTTGCTGCTTAATTATTGTATTAGAATTGTTTTACATTTGTCTTATCGGGGCCTTTTTAGCTGACTATGCGGTATGGGCTTTGCTCATTGTAGAAGGCCGTACAGTGACCTATATTTGTTGATGTCTGTGTCATTTTGGTCTCTTGTGGACAGTTATCTCATTGGCAATCATACCACATCTTCTTTTTTTTTTTTTTTTTTTATATTAGAAGCATTTGATGTTTAATTTATGTTTTCATGATCACTAGCTGCAATCAGAATGTGTCACCAATCAAAAGTAAGCAACATATATACTATCTTTTCAGGATCTTTGGAAGGAAAGACTCTTGTACAAATTCCAAATCTAAAAAAAAAAGGCACGACAAAAGTCTTCCGGAGGTCAAGGCCAATAAGCGCCAAAAGACTGATTCAACAACAAAGATTTGCCAAGGTCCTTCAACCTGTGGGTTGAAAAACTACTTGCCAGTTAAACCTTTATTTGAGGATGAAACCACTGTTGAAAAATACATGAAGATGCTTCTAAAAGAGTATAGTAAAAAAGATGACCAAGACATTACCCAGGTTGACCTATTGGTGGACCTTACGCTGCAACACACAAGAAGCCTTGTATGAAACCACTGTTGAAAAATACATGAAGATGCTTCTAAAAGAGTATAGTAAAAAAGATGACCAAGACATTACCCAGGTTGACCTATTGGTGGACCTTACGCTGCAACACACAAGAAGCCTTGTAGTCAGCGAACAAAAGGATGTTGAATCTATTCTAGGTGAGTATCCATGGCCGAAATCAACAGATGAGGTAAATGTTTATAAACAGACTCATCAGTGACGCTCGAATAAAAATAAAATAAAAAGGCCAAATGAAGTGCGAAGTTGAAGAGCAATGAGGACCAAAAAATCTGAAAAGTTTTGCCACATAAACCTAAGGTAATATATTCCTGAGGTAGAAAAGCCTTAGTATTTCAAAAATTCAAAGCTTTGTTAACAGTCAATTTATTATTATGAACATATCAATGATAACTCGAGTCAACACAGAAGTGCTGACTACGGGACTGGTGATACCCTCGGGGAAATAAATCTCCACTAATAGACTGAAAAACTGGTCAAAATTTCACTGACCGACTCTACATTGTCATCTAGAAGACAGTCTAACTATCTAAACTTGTCGATTTGACCATATTACGCAGTCAATTTGACTATTTACAATAATCATGCTGACAAACCAGCATTGTCAGTTTTGACTGTTTCTATTAGTCAAAATGATTATACTTAATTGTCAAACTGACAAACTTAATTGGTTAATGTGACTCATTTACATTTTCAGTGTAGTAAACAAATGTTGTGAATTTTTCCACTTTCATTAAATATTTAAGAGCTTGGAAAAAAACCCCATAACAGTGATTTCTTTGAAATACAAAATGAATATTGCATTGCATAGCTTCCTGACTAGTTCTTCCTTATGCTTATTTTGCTATCGTTTATATTTACAGTTCCATACAAGAACCGTAATTGCCTGAAACAATTCTACAAGGTCGTTCATCTACATTTTCTATGATATAAAAGGGGATAGAAAGAAGTAATTTAAAACTGGTTAGCAGTCACGGTTTTCAATACACAAAGAAGGTATATATTTTGTCAAAAGCACAGAAATTATATTTCACGAAAATAATCTTTTTAAAGCTTTGGCTCAAAGGTAATTCAAATCAATATTTTATTTAATTCTCATCTCTCAATAATATTTAATATAATATTCGTACGTGTTTACCATGAAAACAGATGCAACAGACAGAACGAATTACAACGGGAAAAGACCACGAGCTAGCAGAGTACATTATAGTTATAATAGTGAGAGGGCTTGCAATTGACTTGACACATCCGTTTGTTCATTTTACAACATGAGGATATACAACAGCAGATAAACTTTTCCCAATGCTTAGAGTTCGATCTAGGATTTAAATGTATGTTAATTACAAGTGATGGGGCATCAACAAACAGAAGATTCATTCGTTTGCATGTAAATCATAGGAATCATGATGACTTAATAGTTTACAGAGCTCTGAATATTTTCTCACCGACAAGAGATATATTTATTTTGTGTCTGATGTGCCACATTTGACAAAAATGACGAGGAAGATGTTGAAGGATGGCAAGGACATTTCATTGTTGCAAATTGTGGATTTGGTCCAAGATCATTGCACGGACTGTATAGAGTGTGACCTAAACTTAAAAGATCCCATATTAATTTTTGACTATTCTAATGTATGAAAGTGAATTTTGCTGCTCAAATATTATATTAGAAGTATTTTACGGAGACAACGTGTCTGAAACAGTGTAATGTATTAAACATATGAACAAGTTTTTTTGTCTTAACGTTAGACGCCGAAATGAGAATCTTAATCCGCATAGAGACGAAAATGATGATGGACTGCAGTATCTCACAGGCGAATTTCTTCAGTATTGTAATGATTGGAAAACCAGCGGGGAGAACAGACAAGGACAGTTAACGAAATCTCACAAAAAGTAAATAGTATAACAGTCCCAGATTCTTAATATAAAAACCATACAAACATTTTTAGTTTTTTAAAATAAACAGCGACTATATATACAAAACACTTGTCTCAGTCTCTGTTGTTTATAATGTTTAATTTGAAAATTTTGATTAAAATCTGACGTTGTTTTTAGAACATTCGGGGTTTTTTTTATAAAGGGAAGGTTATGGATACATTAACGTTTTCCATATCTCACCTATGGTAAGAGAATTATTGATATTATTCCTCATCGTAATTATGTAACATTGCTTTTAAAGAACCAATTCCATAACCATATTTATAATGGGCAGAGTTGTTTGTAGTCTGCCGAGATATCCTGTATTTAAAACAGTCCACTGCTCTATATGCAAGGGTGATTTTTTAACCGTTTACATCATTACTACATTGTTCCATTGGTCCTCAATGCTCTTAAACTTCGTACGTTATTTTACCTTTTATTTTATTTTGGATTCGAGCGTCACTGATGAGTCTTTTGTAGACGAAACGCGCGTCTGGCGTATATACAAAATTTAGTCCTGATATCTATGATGAGTTTATTGTACCTTTAAGGCATCGCCACACACGGTTCGCCACACCCGGATATTTAAACTTGTTCATTCATTAATATAGAAATGGGATTAACCTTTACAATAAGATAAGGGTCAAGTATAGAAATTAACAAAATATAACTTGGCAGAATTTATTAGAGAAAAAGATTTATTGTTGAAGATTGTATGTTGTCTTGTGAAAAGATACTTGCATAAATATATGTTTTATGGTGATTAAAATATGAAATCTTTATCGTCTCACTGATTTAATAAACAGAGACCCAGATCCCAGCAGGAAGTTGTTGTACGTGGTCTTGGCATCTATCGTAGTTTTAATGTGAACAAGTCTATTGGTATGGTGTGTTTACTTTTAAACATATGGTCATTGCTCAGGCATCGTCGTTCCAAGACTCAATCGACAAATACCAAACATAACATGTAGATCTTATTGAACACAGATTGACACTACGACTGCCTCCTGTTACAATAAGGACAGAAAGAAATAGGAATAAAGATATAATCACATTAATTCAGCGTGTGTTTCAATTATCGTTGTTTGAATTCTGTAAAAAGTGAAGAACTTTCTCTCACATACTCAACCATCAAACTAATCGACACATACTTCTTTGAGATTTGTATGTCCGCTAATCTAAAGAGAATGTAGGAAAAAAGTCACAATATATATTTTGAATTAGATATTTCTTCTTTGTGTTTGTTCGTACTGGGTGGTAAGGTTGCGGATGCAATCACAAAAACTGTGTAAAAATGTTTAAAGGAAAAGCAACCCGAGAAGGAAACTACTCCAAAACCTGAGGATTCGCCATTGCATAATTTATACCCGCCATACCAGGCTCCTTGTATGTATCCATACAATGCTATGCCTTACTTGCAACCGCCATATCCAGGTGGCTTTAATAATAATTATAGGGGTAGACCCCGAAATTCTGGAATACGTCAGAGAGGTGCTTGTCTATTTTGCGACAGTACAAGTCATCAGATAAGAGACTGTGACAAAATGAAGGCTGCAAAGGGAAAATAATGTTTTTTCGTATATTTGTATATGTTCAATTAGTTGGGGAAGTTAATTTATTGTGAAATATTTTGTAATTATTTTCTTTTTCTTTATTTGAAATGTCTTCATTTACAATTCAAGGGTCACTGATACCCTAGTGGTTCTACATGTTCCACGTGGATTGTAGGTGAAGGGGTTTCTCTTTTGAGTGCTCTTATGTTGGTTCTTGGATATTTATTTATTTTTCTCTTCAAAATAGTAATACATTGGGAAGTTTAAATTCAATCAACATTCATGTTCCAGAATGGGAAATGGAAAGTGGTTTTTATCCCGAAAACTGTCATATGATCTGCACATATATATTGGTGAAAAAAGGCAAGATACATTTTGTATATATTCGTATCTGTTCATTTGCTTATTGTCTGTGTATGGTTTTTTTTTTCTGCTGTTCATGTGCAAGTATGGTTTTGTGTTTTTAGTACACCATATCCTTTTTTTTATTATAAAATTAAGAATGTAAGTAGGGAATGTGTCAAAGAGACAACAACCCGACAATAGAACAGACAACAGCAGAAGTTCAACAACAGGTCTTCAATGTCATTATAGAGGATATTTTTTTTTAATGTTACTGATACATGTTTTGTTGTAATTATTTTTGTTTCATATCTTTTTAAATTAGAGGCGACTTAGACAGCTAAGTATATGTCAAAAGACTATTACTATTATCAATTTGTTAGTGTAGTTATTAAAAAAAACTGAAGAATTTTTCTTTAATTAACCCATAAATAAAAAGAAATCTGTTAACATCGATGTGCGCTTTACCTATATAATTTTTTTCAGGCAAACTTTTACTTAAAATAATTGATCTGATACATTTTTACAAGTAGTATTAATTTTATTTAACAAAACAGCAATTTTTTTAAATTATTTATTTTAAAACATACTTCTTTCAAATGATTTTATTTATTGTGACTTTTTTCCGTTGACCTCTAAATTTACTATACTGGAGACTCATTATGACAAAATCATTTTTCATTTACCTGGATTACATATTGGACGGAAATAAAGAGCTTATTAGGAATAGGAATAGAAATTCATTAAGCGAGTGTTCCACTTATTGATGTTTCATTCTGTAAAGGGGTATATTCACCAAATGCAGTGTTTACATGAAAATAATTAGAATTGAAACGGAAGTACTTGCAACGACAAAATCATTTTTTGTTACCTGTGTGATGAAGTTGTATAGAATATTCACACTCTGTGTACAAAACAAATATGCATTTACGTATCATTTCGAATTTATATTGATATTGATTAGCAAAATCAAGTAATGGTCTAAACTTACACATATATATGCAATATTTTTTATTCAAAAATATAAGTTCATGTTCAAAACACATCTATATAGATGAAAATAAAATCATTATAGAGATACCAGGATTATAATTGTTATATATATATACGCCAGACGTACGTCTTCTAAATGACAGTGACGCTCGAATCAATAAATGTTATAAGGCCAAATAAAGTACAAAGTTGAAGAGCACACATATAGATGAAATGTAGTTCTACAAATTTCTCTATCTATATTTTTTTTAAAGATCTTAAAAACAAGTTAACTCTGTCAAATTTAGTGCACAGCTAGGGGTAAACCGTACCAACAGACTGGAGACCGGCAAATGTGATCCCTATTTTTATAAAAGGCGAAAAATACCTAGCCAGTAATTACAGACCTGTCTCTAACATGCATTTGCTGCAAACTGCTCGAACACATTGTTGTAAGTAACATACTAAAACATCTGGACACACATAACATCCTTGTGGACAATCAGCATGGCTTCAGAACAAAACACAGCTACTTACTTTAAGTCATGAACTACTTAGTAACCTCCATAATGGTGTACAAATTGATCTTATTATTTTAGACATCTCCAGGGCATTTGACAAGGTAGCTCTCAAAAAGTTATTAAGGAAGATGGATAATTATGGCATAAGGGGAAATACCTGGAATTGGGTATCAGCCTTTCTTAGTAACAAAACGCAACAGGTTGCCCTTGACGGAGAGGTATCTAGTCAAATGCCTGTGGTCAGTGGGGTGCCCCAAGGCTCAGTTTTGTCCACTACTTTTTCTCATCTTCATTAATGACCTACCTGCAGCAGTAACATCAAAAACACGCTTGTTTGCAGATGATTGTATCTTATACAGAAACATAACAAACCAACAAGATTGTACCATACTATAAAATGATCTAAACTGTCTAGCCAATTGGGAAAAAACTTGGTATGCAATTCCATCCTGAAAAATGCAACTCCCTCACTGCAACAAGATCACAGTCACCATTCAAACATGATTATGTATTAAAAGGCCACATCTTATAATCCGTCAGCACTGCAAAATATCTCGGTATCACCCTTTCTCACAACATGTCTTGGGATACACACATAAAATAATATTACTTCAAAAGCAAATAAGATCTTAGGCTTTCTAAAAAGAAACTTGAAAATAAACCAGGAAGAAACTAAAAGTTTGGCATACAAATCCATGGTACGTTCTAATTTAGAATACTGCTCTTCAGTTTGGTCACCTCACACCCAAAAACAAAAAAACAACATTGAAAAAGTACAAAGAAGGGCAGCACGCTATGTCACCAACAGATATCACAACACCAGTAGTGTTACTTCCATGATCGACCATCTTCAATGGGAGTCACTTGAAACTCGCAGAAACATCAATCGAGTCACTATGCTTTACAAAATCTCACACCATCTCATTGCAGTAGACCCAAACCTTTACCTTTTACCACAGCCAGTCAAAAACACCAGATTCACTAATTTATTACAATACCAAACATTTAGCACAAGAACAGACTATTTCAAGTACAGCTTTTTTCCATTCACTGCTGTACTGTGGAACTCACTCCCACAAAACATCACCAACGTTAACTCCCTGGATCAGTTTAAAATACTGATCCAGAGTCAGTATATTTAGATATCTAACCAATACAATACAATACAATACAAAGTTTTTTATTGTCAATTATGACGCCCAATAATTTGAGCAGTACAATTAAGTTCAATTTCATACAAGTGATTACATATTGATTACATTGATTATTTAACAATTAAACAAAGTCAAGTTTTTTTCACCCAAATGATATCTGCAAAATAGATGAATATATATATATATATATAGTTTTACAATATAATATAGATGGACAAACTACCGGTGACTAAACTGTATCTAGAATAGATTTTCTCTCTTTGAATAAAGTACACAATAATAAACTTACTTTTTTAATTATAACATTATCCTCAGATGACATTAACCATATTAATTTTGATTTATTTGGGAGGCTTTTAAAGTTTTTGTTAACCTTATTTAAGTAATCTATATATTCAGATCTGAAATAATGTAAATGCGTTAATTTTTGTTTTGTTTTTGCACAAAATTAGTTATTATATTTTATTAAGTGTCTGTTTGCGATGCGCCGACGTATAGTCATCAATGTGCTGATGGATCGTCGTATGATGTAGATGTAGATGTAGTGGACCACGAAGAGTATTCCTCAGATATGAGTGAACTTATTATCGTTCGCCGTGACGTAACGAAATCACGTGACTGGTTGGCAAGAAAGTTGTTTACACTGTAACAGGTCGAGAACTATAGACTTTCTGACGTCAGCATATATTTACATAGTAATTTCCAAAACACAAGGCCAATCCCAGAAAACACAAAAACATTGAGAAAATGTTCCAAGAATGTTATGTATTTGTTGTGAGAACGTTGCATTTTAACATCATGTGGATGCAAAAGTGTGGACTCCCTATGCAGATCGAGCAATATTGTGAGGGACACGCCTGGAACATTGAAATTATGTTCCCAGTATGTTGTCAAAATGTTTCAGCTTAACATTGTTAGAACGTTCAAAGATGGATGTGGCTGGTATGTAATTCAAACGTTGTTGGGATGTTGTAAATAAACAACAAAAACTCACTTTCACAAATATAACCATGTGCTTGATTATGGCATTTGGGCACCTTCTTCCATGTGGTGAAAAAGCACATGGGGTTGTACATTCTCTAATTTTGAGGGAGACACATTACAAAAATGTATTTATTCCCAAACTGAATAACTGCAGATATAAATTAAATAATGGTATGAAATAGTTGTTTGAACAACTGTATTGTATCATTGGCATTTATACCACTATAATTTCTGTGTATAAGTTAGAAAAACTAGATTGCTATGATATAAGAAACAACTATCTGCAATGTAAATGAAGAATTTATTAACAAACAAATGAAAGCATTGATAAGCATATGTTTTAAAATCAAACAATTTTCTCCAGTATAAAGATTCTACTGTAACATTAAGTAAAATAAACAGTTCTTATGAAAATTAATTCCTTAATTATGTACACTTCGCATGTGGTAGCTTCACTTATTTTTGTAAATGTGCATGCAAACACATGTTATAAATGCATGCTTCACACTTGTGAGTGTGCACGTTTTCACACATGTACAATGCATATGGCAGCTTCACTCGCTTGTGAATGTGTACGCCTTCACACATGTAAAATGCATGTGACAGCTTCACTCACTTGTGAATGTGCACGCCTTCACACATGTAAAATCTTTACAACCTTAGAAAATTAAAAGATTGAATAAATGTTTTTCTTATATTACATATACAATCTGCTATAAATATAACAGCGAAGCTGCATTTTATTGTCTCAGTCAAATACATAATATAATTGCTAATTGATTCAAGTTTCATTCGTCACTGACTTTACAAAGACAAAAAAAAAATAATAAAAAAATAAATCTTTACAACAAACTGTGTATTAACTTAATCAATTCTTAAACGAGAAGGTGTCCCCAGTAGAGAGATGCCCAACTCGCACTATCATTTTCTATGGACCATAAAATTGGGATAAAACCTCTAATTCGGCATTAAAATTAGAAAGATCATTTCGAATGGAACATATGAACTAAGTTGCAAGTTGATTTGACTTCAACTTCATACAAAACTACCTTGACCAAAAACTATACTCTGAAGCAAAAAAGACAGGTGGGTTAACAAACAAATGGACAGACAGACCAGAAAAATAATGAAGCTTTACTATCATAGGTGGGTCATAAAAAGTTAAATAAAACATATTAATTAAATAATTATAAAAGAAAGTATGTATCATCAGTCAGATTCCGTTGCTGCTTGATATTCCCCAGCTTGAGCTGTAGCAGGATCAGGAACAGTAGTACTTGCTGTTTGAGTGGGTTTCTGAAAATGTAAATGATGTCAATTAAGAAGTTATTTCAATTTAAAAATAATGCAAATTTGTGTCCCATAATGCATCATCTGAATTGTTAGGTGTTAAATTTAAAAAAGATTAGACAAAAAAGATCTGTAAAATCATTATCAATTAAACCTCCATTTTGAGAACAGACACAAAAATAATGATAAAACATGATTTAAAAAAGATTGACATACACATATGTAGGTTATCCCAATGTAATTGGTTCTGATGCCATAATCAGGTTCCAACACTTAGGACTGTTTTGACTTAACCTAATTCTGTTCATTTTAAATTATAATCATTACCTTGTAACGGGTTCCACCTGGTTGGTGAGGGGCATGCCGAAAGAAATCGGATATTGCTTCATCAACCACTGATTCCTTAGCATTCTTATGCACTCTTGTACAGGCCTCTGCAACAACATATATGATAAAATGAATAGACAAAGAATATCAAAACATAAATTTCTAGTATCTCTGAACGCACAGAGACTTTACTTATGACAAACAGGACTCTCTGATTTGTTTGTATCTGTAAATTGCTCATTACAACTCACTGACACTTGCTAAAATTCTCAAATTAAGAGGCAAAATCTTTGACATGTCATTATTTTCTAATCAATGTCCATAATGTTAAATAACTAAAAACTCATAACATTCTGAAAGAATTGTATTCCAGGCATAGATTACCTTAGCCGAATTTGGCACAATTTTTTGGAATTTTGGATCCTCAATGCTCTTCAACTTTTTACTTGTTTGGCTTTATAAATATTTTGATTTGAGCGTCACTGATGAGTCTTATATAGACGAAACGCGCGTCTGGCGTACTAAATTATAATCCTGGTACCTTTGATAACTATTTACACCACTGGGTCGATGCCACTGCTGGTGGACGTTTCGTCCCCGAGGGTATCACCAGCCCAGTAGTCAACACTTCGGTGTTGACATGAATATCAATAATGTGGTCATTTTTATCAATTTCCTGTTTACTAAACTTTGAATTTTTCGAAAAACTAAGGATTTTCTTATTCCAGGCATAGATTACCTTAGCCGAATTTGGCACAATTTTTTGGAATTTTGGATCCTCAATGCTCTTCAACTTTTTACTTGTTTGGCTTTATAAATATTTTGATTTGAGCGTCACTGATGAGTCTTATATAGACGAAACGCGCGTCTGGCGTACTAAATTATAATCCTGGTACCTTTGATAACTATGTAATAACAATGTCTCATTTAGTTAACTTCTTGAACATTTTTCTAAATATCTTGTAAAAAAAGTCATTATCTGCTAAAGTTACTACCATTTCATTATGGTTTAAAATTTGCAATTTTTTGACAGATTATTATGAGTACTTTTAAGTGATGTTTACGATTTAGGATTGGGCCTGTGTGGTTCCAGTTTACATACTTTAACCAAAAAATAGGGTAGGAAGGTTGGCAAATTTCATGTATATTTATTTTTTTATTTTGGATTGTCAAATTCTGGATGAAAATTGTGTTTACAGAAATTGTTTCCTGTATTACACAAGACATGCTCCTACCAAAAGTTTGACCCTTGACATGTTTTATTGTAAAATAAAATTTGTAGCATTCTAATCTTAACAGATACTTGTGATGGAAATTCATAGTTTTACTTTTTAAATTGTATTTAGATGAAGAGTTGTCTCATTGGCACTCACACCACTTCTTCCTATATCTAATGACAGAAATCTATGAATTTAATCAGTCAGGTTACTGAAACCACACATATATTTTCATTTGGCCTTCGTTACATATAAATATTCTCACGATATCAATTGATCTTAAAATGTCTGTGTTGGAGAATAAGGTGATGACTACACTATGTAATAAGCCACTACTTACTGATTATCACTTTGTGCAGTACCTTCTTTTTTATTTTCCCCCTTTAAACTAAACTTAGACCATTGATTGTTCAAGGCTAATCTACGACAGATTTTTCTAACAGTATCTCCAATTTTTTTGCCTCCTAAAGCTGCCAAGAAATGTACCTGCAATATAACAATAATTTTACAATTTGATCATTTGGAAAGTATCTACTCACTACGACCTCAGTGACAAACCTATTGCTGTTGTGTTCAGTTTCAACAAAGTTGCCATTTATTTTAGTATTTTTTTTTTTATATTTGTATTCATGTCAAATTTGATAACTGAAGAAGTGACTTTGCTTATTGTTGAAGGCTGTATGATGACCTATAGTTAATGTCTGTGTCATTTTGGTCTTTTTTTTGGTGAAATTCTCTCATTGGCAATCATACCAGACCTTCTTTTTAACTCACCTGATCAGGTAAAGATCTATCTGCCCTGAAATTTTCAGATGAATCGGACAACTCATTGTTGGGTTGCTGCCCCTGAATTAGTAATTTTAAGGAAATTTTGCTGTTTTTGGTTATTATCTTGAATATTATTATAGATAGAGATAAACAGTAAACAGCAATAATGTTCAGCAAAGTAAGATTTACAAATAAGTCAACATGACCGAAATGGTCAGTTGACCCATTTAGGAGTTATTGCCCTTTATAGTCATTTTTTTTTAAACATAATAAATAAAAGTCCTGAAAAAACATAAAATGAGAACATTGTTTATGTTGACTAAGGATTTTCTTATTCCAGGCATAGATTACCTTAGCCGAATTTGGCACAATTTTTTTGGAATTTTGGATCCTCAATGCTCTTCAACTTTTTACTTGTTTGGCTTTATAAATATTTTGATTTGAGCGTCACTGATGAGTCTTATATAGACGAAACGCGCGTCTGGCGTACTAAATTATAATCCAGGTACCTTTGATAACTATGTAATAACAATGTCTCATTTAGTTAACTTCTTGAACATTTTTCTAAATATCTTGTAAAAAAAGTCATTATCTGCTAAAGTTACTACCATTTCATTATGGTTTAAAATTTGCAATTTTTTGACAGATTATTATGAGTACTTTTAAGTGATGTTTACGATTTAGGATTGGGCCTGTGTGGTTCCAGTTTACATACTTTAACCAAAAAATAGGGTAGGAAGGTTGGCAAATTTCATGTATATTTATTTTTTTATTTTGGATTGTCAAATTCTGGATGAAAATTGTGTTTACAGAAATTGTTTCCTGTATTACACAAGACATGCTCCTACCAAAAGTTTGACCCTTGACATGTTTTATTGTAAAATAAAATTTGTAGCATTCTAATCTTAACAGATACTTGTGATGGAAATTCATAGATTTACTTTTTAAATTGTATTTAGATGAAGAGTTGTCTCATTGGCACTCACACCACTTCTTCCTATATCTAATGACAGAAATCTATGAATTTAATCAGTCAGGTTACTGAAACCACACATATATTTTCATTTGGCCTTCGTTACATATAAATATTCTCACGATATCAATTGATCTTAAAATGTCTGTGTTGGAGAATAAGGTGATGACTACACTATGTAATAAGCCACTACTTACTGATTATCACTTTGTGCAGTACCTTCTTTTTTATTTTCCCCCTTTAAACTAAACTTAGACCATTGATTGTTCAAGGCTAATCTACGACAGATTTTTCTAACAGTATCTCCAATTTTTTTGCCTCCTAAAGCTGCCAAGAAATGTACCTGCAATATAACAATAATTTTACAATTTGATCATTTGGAAAGTATCTACTCACTACGACCTCAGTGACAAACCTATTGCTGTTGTGTTCAGTTTCAACAAAGTTGCCATTTATTTTAGTATTTTTTTTTTATATTTGTATTCATGTCAAATTTGATAACTGAAGAAGTGACTTTGCTTATTGTTGAAGGCTGTATGATGACCTATAGTTAATGTCTGTGTCATTTTGGTCTTTTTTTTGGTGAAATTCTCTCATTGGCAATCATACCAGACCTTCTTTTTAACTCACCTGATCAGGTAAAGATCTATCTGCCCTGAAATTTTCAGATGAATCGGACAACCCATTGTTGGGTTGCTGCCCCTGAATTAGTAATTTTAAGGAAATTTTGCTGTTTTTGGTTATTATCTTGAATATTATTATAGATAGAGATAAACAGTAAACAGCAATAATGTTCAGCAAAGTAAGATTTACAAATAAGTCAACATGACCGAAATGGTCAGTTGACCCATTTAGGAGTTATTGCCCTTTATAGTCATTTTTTTTTAAACATAATAAATAAAAGTCCTGAAAAAACATAAAATGAGAACATTGTTTATGTTGACCATAACACAAGTTGGACACACACAATCTTTTATCGCAAAGAGATCTTTTTTTTGTTTGTTTTTTACACTATAAATAAAAACACAGAAAAAAAGTAATATATACAAATGTTCAAGGAAATAGGTAGATAATTTTACTATTTAATGCTTGTAAGATTTATATACATTCAGTTGAGCTGGATGATAGTTAGGGTCCCTTTGGTTTCTGAATATTTGATGTTCGTTCGTGAATTTTGTCAGTTGCTGTTGTTGCTGGGCCTTTGTCTTTGCGTCCACCAGGCGTTCCAACATTGTTGTTTCCTTGGAAATTAAAGAACAATGTTGATTGATTAGGATTCTCCTCGTCTTTATTAAGTTATTAGGTTTTGCCTTTTTTATTTCATGGTTATGTTTAGCTGCTAAAATGCCTTGGTGTTCAGGCTCGTTCATATTTTGGGCTGCATCCTTTTTATTTAAAGCATTATAGCTGAAACTTGCGCTTGTCACATTGAAATTTTGTAAAAAAGACGGAGACTGGTTGGTGGTTCGTATCTTTTCAGTATTTGTTTGTTTATGTTCAGATGTATTTTCATCTTCACTTGTCGAATCTTCAGATTCATGCACGCTATTGTTCTTGACATTGACTGGCTGTTCTTGAGTGTGGGCAATAACGGTCTCGAAATTTGGACATTCAGCTTTCTTATGTCCTGGGTTATTGCATGTAATATTAAATTGTGTGTGATGTATTGAAATTGTGATGTACATTAGAATTTTTATGTTCTTGTAGGTAAAGTTTTCATACGGTCATTTATTTGATTATTTTAATTTTCAGATTTACATGGTCCATGCATCAAGAAAATGGCGGCCCTTCGTATCGGAAATAAATTACTTCATGAAGATCTTGGCAGGTTACAAGCATCAAATATTACTCTAAGAAAAGAAGTTAATGACCCAAGGTTTAGTGTCCAAGCAATATTCATTGACCGTAAAACACTATTTTACACAGGTGTGTCAAATAAAGCCATTTTCATGTGGTTAGTTTTATTTTGCCTGACAATATTACCATCCAGCAAATTAATGTCTCCGTCAAATATTTTATTGTGTATTTTAATGAAGCTGAGACTGAACATTCAACACCAAGTTATAGCTTATCGGTGCAATGTATAAGTCACTACTGTATCCGATATATTTAACAAAGGTATTCCAAAACTTGCTGAAAAACTGTCGTTTCTAGTGCAGTGGCCAGATAGAGACGATCTCATTAAGAACATGCCCATAGTATTTAAACTTTCTTATCCAAGGTACATCAGCATAATAGACTGTTTCGAAGTATTCACCCAAAGACCAGCAAATTTAACTGCAAGGGCACAAACCTGGTCGAATTATAAGTATCACACCACCATCAAGGTTTTAGTGTCCATAACACCTACCGGAGCAATATCATTTGTGTCAAAAGCCTTTGGAGGTAGAACGTCAGACAAAGTTATAACTCAGCGTAGTGTTTTTTTTTTTTGATAAATTAAAGCATGGGGACCAAGTTCAAGCCGACCGAGGTTTTTTAATCGCAGAGGAGTTAGCCAGTCGCCATGCATCATTAGTAATTCATGCTTTTCCCAAAAGTAAATCTCAACTTAGTGCAAAAGAAGTGGAACAAAAAAGAAAAATTGCCCATGTGCGCATTTATGTGGAGAGGGCAATGGAACAGTTAAAAAACTTAAACATTTTAAGTAGTAATATGAGCATTTATTTGGTGCCTCATTCAGACAGTATTATTACATGATGTTCAGCAGGGTGTAATTTACATCCTAAACTTGTGTCTTGATTTACTGATTGTACTTTTGATATATAAATGAAGTAGTAAAATACATATTATACACTTTAAGTAAACATTTCAAAACAATTACTGCAGTACAAATCTAGTATGAATTAAAAAATAATTGGTTAAATAAAACAATAGTTTTGATATATGTACATTGAAAAAAGTTTACCCTTGTCAAGAAATGATACATGTATACCATGTTGCCATTACACTAGAACTGTGCAATGTTAACTTTATTAAAAATGTACATGTATTATGATAAAATAAATGATGTTTATTTATTATTGGTCTTCATCTTTGTTGATGAGTGTCATCACAATAAAGCATGCAAGCAGTAATGAGACAATATAAGTACAGAAAAAAATCCACAAAATACATTACGATGGGTTAATGCCACAACCAAATAACTGAAAATGTAGCATTTTTCAGACGGCATGTTTTTTAGTTTTATGGGTACTTTAAAAGTTATTACATGTAAATAAATGATTTTGTATTTCAGTTTCAATGTTTGCTAACAAACTATCAAATACATAAGAACAAAATAAGTAAGACAATTGATTTATTGCTTTAAATTGATTGAGACATAATTAAACATAGTATTACATTGAAAACACAATTGCCAAAACCAAGTTACTGGTGATACAGTATTGATGCAATCAAATATCCATGTTTAAAAATATGATATGATAGTACCATAACACGGTAACTAACATTATGACCTTGTGGCTGTTACGTTAAATATGAAAAAATGCTGGTCGTAGTGCCTTAATCATTTAACAGAAGATAATTGTTTTTGACATATCAAAATTAATCTTATCAAACTATAATTTGTATGACAGAATACAATAACAGGCATTATGTTTTTTTGGCATTACAAAAAAATTTGTATATTTTTTACAAAACATGCCATAACCTGTCATAAAGAAATAACTTATGTTGGCAATTAAAATTTATCATTATTTTATGTTAAAAATAAAGACCACAACGCAATATCCAATATAAGATAATCAATTTATGAATTAAAACAAACATCATTATTGATATATTGATAAAAATATCGTTAAACAAGAATTACTGAGGTGACTATATTGATCAGAATTTTTAAAATGTTGAAGCTTGAAGCATATATGCAATCTATCACTCTTGTTCTGAGTCTTGTTCTTCTTCCTCTACATCCGGGTCCGGTAGATTATCAGGAACCTCTCCATTGGCAGGAAGATCTTTGTAAAATTTGTGATACTCAGCGGGAATAACCTTGGTTTTGCAAAGGTTAAGAAGATCCCTCTTCTTTGCCAATGTAATTGGTTGCTTTCCTTTGTATTTTCTTGGCAATTCGTGTCCTTTAATATTTGTTACAGGAACTCCATTTTTGTCCAGCTCGATGATCCTCAATCTTCTGAAATCTTCGTCAAATGTATGCTTAAATAATATATGTTGAGGTTCCTGTTTGGAATATCGTAGCCATTTGATTTTCAGCCAGTTGACCTTTTCACCGTTGGCATCCACCTTGCTGTAGGTAAGTGTTGTCTTTTGGAGCTTTTTGAAATCGTAGATATCCTCATGTTGTATAGGTACAACCGAGTACGGATTAGTCCTCCTCGCCATCCTGACAACTGTTGCCCACTGGCTTGGGATGTAAATCTCAGTTTTTTTCTTGGCAAACTCGATTGCTGAATGCATGCTGTCGCATTCCATCTGGGTGTGTCCGCTTTCTAGGAACTTGTGGTCAATTATCTCTATATTTGGAAGATTGATGACAGCATGCATTAAGCCAGTTGCAGTAAACTGATTTCTATTTTGCCCTGCACATGCATCTGAGTAGAGAATTACATTCTTGATATTGGCTGTGAGAGACAACAGTTGCAGATATAAACAGGTTGTAATTTTACAGGCTCCACGTTTACCCTCTACCTCTGACCATAAGTAGCAAGTTGCATTTTTGGTACCTAAGTTATAAATTGACAGATTATAACAATTCAGTTTCCTCATGTAGTAAATTTGGCTGACTAAGGAACAAGGTGTTTGTAATACAGCCTGTAAGTCAAAAGTTGCTACAAAGGAATCATTAGTTGTTTTAGATTTATCTTTGTCTTTCTTCTTTTCCTCTCTCGCTCTCATCTTCATCTGTTGGTGCTCATAATACTTCTTCTTTTCGTTTTCTGAAATAGATGCATCTGCAATACCTCTGTCATAAGTAACACAAATATTACATTGGTCCTTTTTGGGAACATGAAATGAGAAATTGTACTCTTCGTTGAATGTTTTTCTGTATATTGTTAAACTAACTAATTGGTTCTGTGGAGTTGACTCTTTGTAGTAATCAAGATAAAGCTGATACATCCTGGGTACGTTCAACTCTGCTCCTAGATATCTTCTGTTGGAAGACTTCCTAGTGTAGTGCCCTTCGACAGCAGGAAAAGACTCAATATGACTTCTCACCTTTTGTAAGTATTCTGGTTTGGTTTTATTGTGGGGTGTGTGCTTACCTCGTTTGTCAGCGCCAATAAATACTCCACCTGACTCATTTTGCATGGCATTGTCAATGTAAGCATCACCAACATCTAATGTTTTCTTAAAGTACATTTTGCAAACTATTGTCTTCGTACCTCCAATATCAAAGAAATATGATCGATGAATATTTCTTTTCCTCTTTTGTGTGATATCCTTGTTTGGGTCGATGTACTTTCTTGTTTGTTTTTCTTCTACTCTTGATATGATGAAATCCTTTTTCCTTTCGTACGATTCCAGGGACCAAATAAATCAAATATTTTCTGTCTGTTTTCTTCAGTAATTTTCTGGCTACATTTGAATTTAGACTTGCTGCAATCTACAGATTTAACCACCTTTTGATGTACAGGTTTCCCTCTTTGTGACACATATTCTTTTCCAGACATTCGCAACTTCTTTCGTATGTTCTTTTTCCATTCATCTGGAGTAGCTTTTCTTTTTCTATAGAGTTTCTTTTTAGGAGGTGTCATAAACGTATGAGATTTTCGTAGAGGAGTTCCTCTTGGCCGCCCAACTTTTTTCCTAGTCTTTGAAGGAGTAATTGGTTGTTGGTCTGTTATATTTTCAATTGCATCATTCTGTACGTCATTTTTGGTCTTTCTCTACATGTTTGTTGCATGGCTGCTCCTGGCTTGCCTGTGAACTATTCTTGACACATCCATCATAATGAGATGGAATTGAGTGATCGTCTGATGTTATGTAGGAAAGGAAAATAAAACTTGATTGGTCAGGCTCACATAAAGTTGGTGTAATATCTATAACTGGTTTCTGGGAAAGACTTGTGAAGATTTTGATTGGCTTCCTACTCCAATTAGAAAGTGCAAGTGGCAAAAGGTCAGATGCTCGATTTGTCCATTTCCCACTACATTTGAGCTCTTCAACTTCTGTGCGAAAATCGATCCAAATCATATCTTCTTCAAATGATTCATTTGTTTCGTTATTTGAGAAAAAAAAAAACATATTCATTAGCGTTGTCTATGATATGTTCACATAACATGCCTCTTAATTCATTCTCATCTTTAACATACGGCACGTGCAGCAGCGATGCCCTAAAAAAGCAATTTCCATCTGGAGATACTTCCTTCCTGACAAGACCATTAACAGCAAGTAATGTATCCAGTTTTTGTTCACACTGATTTCGTTCTTTTTCAAAATATTCTGACTCCTGTGCACTAACTTCTTTAATTGACTGTATTATGCTATGCTCTTCTATCTGTTTGCTTGACTGACCTTTTGAAATTTTAGTTTGGTGCTGGAGACTTGTGTAAGTTTCTTTACAGGAAAGTGGTGTTTTCTGAACATTACCATTTGTACTTCTGTCTGCATTGATTGTTTTTGCAGTTTTATTTTTTGAAATAAATTGTAAAACTTTGGATTTTTTTTCTGTCTTTCTATTAATCTTGTTTTCTTTAGTGTTTCTTTTTTTCGAAAGTTTTTTCCGTCTTTTAGGAAGATTCAAGGTTTCATATTCAGAGTCTGTGTTTAAAATTCCTTCTGAAGACGGTGCTGATAATAAGTTAGAATCAGATGAGTTGATATCTGCCTTAGTTACTTTGTATGAATCTTCACTATCAATTATAGACTCAATATCCTCATCTTCTACAAAGATAGTCCTATGTTTCAGTCGAGATAGAGGAATATTATCGTCACTACTTTCTTCATCAATGGATACTGTTATCCCTTGTTGTATGTCTTCAGGTGTTGCGTCATCACCGTCTTGTTCATTCTGTAAGGGTCTTGTGTCATTTAATTCTTGTTGTATATCTTCAGGTGTTGTGTCATCACCGTCTTGTTCATTCTGCAAGGGCCTTGTGTCATTTAATTCTTGTTGTATATCTTCAGGTGTTGTATCATCAACCTCTTGTACATTCTGTAAGGGCATTGTGTCATTTAATTCTTGTTGTATATCTTCATGTGTTGTATCATCAACCTCTTGTTCATTCTGTACGGGCCTTGTGTCATTTAATTCTTGTTGTATATCTTCAGGTGTTGTGTCATCACCGTCTTGTTCATTCTGTACGGGCTTTGTGTAATTTAATTCTTGTTGTATATCTTCAGGTGTTGTGTCATCACCCTCTTGTTCATTCTGTAAGGGTCTTGTGTCATTTAATTCGTGTTGTATATCTTCATGTGTTGTATCATCACCCTCTTGTTCATTCTGTAAGGGCCTTATGTCATTTAATTCTTGTTGTATATCTTCATGTGTTGTGTCATCACCCTCTTGTTCATTCTGTAAGGGCCTTATGTCATTTAATTCTTGTTGTATATCTTCATGTGTTGTGTCATCACCCTTTTGTTCATTCTGTACGGGCCTTGTGTCATTTAATTCTTGTTGTATATCTTCAGGTATTGTGTCATCACCGTCTTGTTCATTCTGTACGGGCCTTGTGTCATTTAATTCTTGTTGTATATCTTCAGGTGTTGTGTCATCACCGTCTTGTTCATTCTGTACGGGCCTTGTGTCATTTAATTCTTGTTGTATATCTTCAGGTGTTGTGTCATCACCGTCTTGTTCATTCTGTAAGGGCCTTGTGTCATTTAATTCTTGTTGTATTTCTTCAGGTGTTGTATCATCACCCTCTTGTTCATTCTGTAAGGGCCGTGTGTCATTTAATTCTTGTTGTATATCTTCATGTGTTGTATTATCACCCTCTTGTTCATTCTGTAAGGGCCTTGTGTCATTTAATTCTTGTTGTATATCTTCAGGTGTTGTATCATCACCCTCTTGTTCATTCTGTAAGGGCCTTGTGTCATTTAATTCTTGTTGTATATCTTCATGTGTTGTATCATCACCCTCTTGTTCATTCTGTACGGGCCTTGTGTCATTTAATTCTTGTTGTATATCTTCAGGTGTTGTGTCAACAACCTCTTGTTCATTCTGTAAAGGCCTTGTGTCATTTAATTCTTGTTGTATATCTCCAGGTGTTGTGTCATCACCGTCTTGTTCATTCTGTAAGGGCCTTGTGTCATTAAATTCTTGTTGTATATCTTCAGGTGTTGTGTCATCACCGTCTTGTTCATTCTGTAAGGGCCTTGTGTCATTTAATTCTTGTTGTATATCTTCAGGTGTTGTGTCAACAACCTCTTGTCCAATATTTTCAGGCGTTGTGTTGACTGGCTCTCGTTGACTATCTCCTGTCACTGACAGGTTGTACTCGGTAGTTGTGTTTTCAATTGAATGACTATTTTCTTCTACTGCTATTGCATTCATCTATTCATCATCGGACCATTCTGTGCCTTCCATCCTGTAAAACATGTATTTAAATTATTGTCTATGTTTAGCCTTCGGAAATATTTTCTATTAATGACATTAGGACATTATAGTCTTAAAATTTTAATATTTCCTATGCGACAGTTGTTTTTCATTCGTGTGATGAGTTTCAGCTTTTTATTTTGCCATTTGATAAGGGACATAACAATTTTTATTCTACTTTGAATTTGATAGTTTTGTTGTTTTACTATATGATTTCCCTATTTTTAAAGGGTTCTCTGTTTCTCTCATTGTTAAAGTTGTCCCCTGTTAGTTATCTCTTGTTTTTCTTGTCCATGATCGAGATGTCTTTTATAAGCTGGATATAGCTACTTCTTGATAGACCATTTATCTTTATGAATCGATAGATAATTTGAAAATTAGAGCTATTGTCTTTACTAATGTAACATAAAAAATAAATATATAATATTTAAAAATCTTACCTTGGTGCTATTTTTTTATGATTTCTTTTTTTTTTCTTTATTATTTCTGTGACAAAAATCTGAAGAAAAAAATAGATAAATAAAACAGTGTGAACTAAGCATGCTAAGAGACACATAAAACATTTAAAAATACATAAAAAAAATAGTTAAAGCAACATGCAGTTAGACCATGTTTTGTGTATTTATTTGATTCATTTTAACAGAATTAATTATTATCCATATTAAATCTGAATTATAATATCTTTCTCAGAGTAAAATTACTTATTATTCATCAACGCTAATACTTATTTTTTTATCATAGTGTAAAAATTAAAAATATTTAGATAAATGTTTTTCATAATATAATTTACAATGTCATACATACCTATAACTGCTTTGGGATTATTTAAAGATGATCATTTTTAACAATAGCAATGTGCATTCCTTCCCTGAGAAAATTAGTATTTACAAGATGTGTAATAGTGTAAATGAAACAAAAACACGAAATAAGATACTTGGTTTTAACCTCGAATCAGCATTATATTTACACAAGTCTTAATAACCCAAAAGATTATCAGGATTTATTGGTTTGTTGACCTTTCATCTGCTGATTATATTTAACAGCTGCAACAGGTTATCTTTAGACACAGTGGATGATGCATGCTAAAAATAGATTTAAGGATTGTAAACATGACAGCTACAAACAGTTAACCTTACTCACAATGTTGAGGCATATAGAAATTGTGAAAAGAATTTGAAATTTGGTTTTACCAAACATTTTATCTCCAGATATTTGATTAAGGCATATTGTTTTGATATATAAAATATTTTACTATAATGACCAAATAACTTATTTATAAATAGATGCTTGATGCATCCAACAATTCAATTATTAATAGATAATTGATTGATGTTTCATCAATTAAAAACACTTCTAGTATACCTTTTGCTCTATAATTTTGTGCGATTAAAGCATTGGCTTTAAAACACATTTTTGACCCAAAATCCAAATTTAACAAATTTTATGTTACTTGGTTGTGGCAATAACCCATCGATTAGTTACAACCATTAGCATTAATCGTTATAAAACAAAGTCAAAATAACACAATACTCAGTCCAGTCTATCCACTGCAGCTCAAACAATACCACTTTCCCTTTGGCTTTCGTCGGATATTTACACATTTGTAGTGAAACCACTGATACGGACACTCTGATTTGTCACACTCGATCATTATGCCATATTCCGGTTCGACACATAAACACCATATCTCTTTTTCGTTGTTGTTTTCTTCTGGTGGTTGTTCTGTGGCTTGCTGTTGGTTTTCCAGCTGTCTGGTGACTAACTCCCTTATTACATACGTCTTCACAAAGAGTTCACATTTGCTTATTAAGGCATGACAAAAGTTCACACCAATGGGTACTCTTACTATGACCCTACTGTGTAAAGGCTCACACTTAGTGTAGACAACAAAGTCACAAAATGTCAATTGGAGGATAAACATCTGGAATTGAACTTGTGTGTAGTATCTGTGGTTGGTCTTGAAGTGTAGAGACTTGTCCAAACAAAAGTCTTTATCAGATGATGCAGCTTGCATAACAGTAATGTCCTTATGCTTGTATGGGCACTTAATCTCAATTAGTCCTTTACCACAACACTGACAGTTGATAATGTCATCGGGACTGGATCCCAAGAATTGGTGTTGATTGTTAATAGTAAAACCCGACAAATTATATTCAAAATCAATGTGTTGTGTGCTTTGGTTGGTGATATAGGCTTGTCTGCATTCTTCTTCATGGTCGACTCCCCACTTGACAGCAGCTTTGTTGAACAGGTCATATGATGAATACCCAACAATGCGCTTTACTAAAACGTCCGGTGATGTGGTGTCTTTGCGTGTTCAAACGCCATGGGCCTTATATGCTGTAACACGCCCCATACGGTGTTGAAACCATAGTGGGCTAATGGCTTGGTTCCTTGTTGCGGCTTCTAAATTTGTAGCTTGGTAGTCGGAACACAAATAGCCGCAGAAAATGTCTTTGCAATGACTGTCAATGTGATGTCTGTATTGTCTGGATCCTGTAGTGATTGCAACAGCTTATGATACTTTTCTGTGTAAGTTGCTACTGGTTGACTCTCTACAATCTGTGAGGTTGCTGTCACTGATGTAAAAATACAGCATTTTGGTACCAGAGCAATCTTAGAGGTGATCTCAGGTGCTGCACACGTGGCACCCGGCGTGTTGCTTATGAGATAACAAATCCGGTAAATAGTATAATTCCAAAACTAAACGAGACTTACCTTGGTAAAAGTTGAAGTTCAGTTGGAATTTAACGTAGTCATCTTTAGTTGTAGGGATCAGATGAGATGTTCGTGCGCATGTGTAGCTTCAGTCTTCAAAGTCGAAGGGTTTGTGCATACAAAAGTACTAAGTACAACATCACAAAAAAGAGGGAGGGATATCGGGAGGGCATCTGATCCCTACAACTAAAGATGACTTCGTTAAATTCCAACTGAACTTCAACTTTTACCAAGGTAAGTCTCGTTTAGTTTTGGAATTTAACTACGTCATCCCGTTTCCGGGACCAGATGAGACTTCAAAGAGCACAAGCCCTGAGATAAGTCAAAAAGTTATATTAAAAACCTCCAAAAAAAAAACAAATATATCCCTCCTATATACAAAGTTCATTTACAAATAAAGTTCTATGTACTCAGAACAGCTCTCTGAAAACGTTGTTCATCTGACTCGATCGGCTTCTTGTAGAATTTAGCAAAAGTCTTTTCACTGGTCCAACCAGCTCTTCGTAAAATACATTCCACAGGAATCAGATTATGGAAAGCCTTAGAAACAACTGCTGATCTAGCGCTATGCGAAGAATAAGATTTTAAATTAATTCCTGATTTTGACATCACAGTTTTGATCCATCTGCTAATTGTTTCTCTTGAAACGGCTTTAAACGGTTTCACATAACTTATAAAAAGTTTCTGACTATTACCACGAGCTTGAGCTGTTCTCATCAAATATTCTTTTAAAACAGTAAAAACACACAATCTCCTATCTGGAGGATAAGCAAAAAGTTCAACAAAATGTACATTAAACCCAGGTCTATTCTGTTTTAATAAACCTGAATAAAACAAAGTATAACTATCCTTTCCTTTAATCACTAAAAGTTTGTTTAGCCTGGAAAGGTATTGAAAAGGAACTCAAGCTGTTTATTTATGCATTAGAAAGCCATTTATTTGCATGTTTGTTTAAGACTTAAGGCACCTCAGGTATGCAATCAAGAACACACTGGCTTCTTTTGAGAAATTGTTGACAACCACCAGCGGTGATTTGATAACTTTACAAAAAGATGGTGTTCATAAATTTACAAAATAATGATAAGCTTCATACATTGTCATACACATTAAAATAAATACATTTTCTTGTACAAATGCTCCATACATACTGGATAATTATTTGGGTTGTTGTTGAGGTTTTTTTTTGTTAGTGCTAGCCAAAAAGCATTGCAATGAAACCAGTGTTTTTTGTTAAATTCTGACCATCAAAGTTTGAAATATTTAATCTACGCATACATGTTTGTATTTAATGTATTTTTAATGTCTATGCTTTTGGTTTATAGTGGTATAATTTTGTGTCTTAATGTGCAGTAGTTCTTTAAGCACTTGTCCTCATCAAGTTGCAGTTATGTGTCTGCTCGGTACTTGTTTCGGAAATTTGCAAATGTTCGTTTCATAAACTTGTGTATCTATTTTAAGGTCTATCAGGAAATTGGAAGTGATACTACAACTATGATTTATTATAAAGGACCTGCATTTGCTATGTACCTACAAATCGTTTTTTCCTTCTTGTAGTATTTTTAAAATTCTGTATTGTCAATAAACAACCAAGATGGAGGAATGTTTACATATATGGCATTGTGGGAAAACAAAATTTATCATCAACATTGAAATTTAGCGATATTACAGATTTTTTCACTACGATTTTAATATTTTCTTGAATAATGAAATATTTAGAGCACTATCGTTGTGAAATTATGTAGTTTTTGTTACAATGTTGTTGTAAAAACATTCCGGGATTGAACGGAAATTATCGAATGAAATTACTTGACCAATCAGTGATGAAAAGTGTAATTTGCAATGGCTTCTACTGGTATGTTTGTTCTTATCATCTGGGTAAACGACGATCCTATCAAAGGCAACGTTGTGAAGGTTACTAACATCGCCGAGCCACGCAAAGCCTTCAACGAATACAGTGTCGGTGAGAAAGTAACAGCAAAGTGCCCTGGTTTTCGTGGTGTACACAACGGTGTTATTGCAATGATTGGTTGTAAGTGCATATATATATATATCTTAGTAGAAGTTGTGAATAAGGTTAAATAATTTTATCTCATTCTTAAGTTAAATTAGTTTTGAGAGAAGAAAAAAACATTTTTTCCAAATTAACTTCCTCCTTAACGGAGCACCCATGTTATGACCTGGGCGTGTAATCAGTACCACACCCAAAAAAATGTAACTCCCTGTGGTCAAATTCACCATTAAATTTGTTTAACATTTATAAATAACTTTTATTCCCTAAAGATCTAAAATGAAAAAATTGAAGAATATCATTATCTGCCAACAAAATTATTATAATTTTTTTTTTAAATAAGTTAATAAACATGATAAAGAATATATATACTGGTTTTGATTGCCAAGGAGACAACCGTCCACAAGAGAATAAAATGTCACAGAAATTAAAAAAGTTATTGGTCACCGTACGGCCTTCAACATTGATCAAAGTCCAAACTGTATAGTCTGCTTCAAATGGTCCCAAAATGATGATGAAAAACAATTCAAACAGGAAAATGAACAGCCTTATTAAAATATAAAAAATATACAACACATAAACAAACGACAACCACTGAATATGGGCTACCGACTTGGGACAGACACATACATACATAATGTAAACATGTTAGTTGGATAAGAATGCATTCATGGTCAGTTAAGATTATATGTTGTTTTTTTAGGAAAATGTAAAACATGTGAAAATGCTTATATTTTCTTGCATCATTTTCCACTAAAAGGCTTAAATTAATTAATAGATTTTGACGACAGGTATATATATATTTTGGATTAAAATAAAAGACAATTGTTAAAGAGCAGAGAAAAAGATAATTTATCATAAATTTATTATATCAATGATTGAAAAGGAAATACAAATGTAATGTCAGCCATGTAGTTGAGAGGGAAAATAAAGAACTGAAGAAGGCCAATGGCGGAAACGTCTTGAAAAATTGGTTCATTTAAACAATTAGATAATTTTGAAATAAAACATTTTGCAAATAGGCAGCAATTAAAATAAAATCTTGATAAAATTAAGAAGTAATTTGGATATCTGACATAACAAAAAGGAATATTTAATACACATCCTTTATTTAATCATATGTGACCACATTCATGAATAATTTACATGAATAATTTAAAATCACAAGTCTAATAAAAATATGCAACAGAATGACTATAACATTTTGATAGATTTTTTTAAATAAGAAAACTAATAACATATTTTCAAAATGCAGAATATACCCCTTTCTAGCTCTGATCATATTACATGTATATCTTGTAGTAATTGAGCAAATGTCTTGCAATTGTCAAAGTATGAAAATTACTTTTCTAAGAATTATCTTATTTTGAAAAAAGCTTGTTTATAGCATTTTATATACTGTATCTGTATTTTAGCTTTAGAAGAGAAGCAGCAGCTGGAAGACTGTCTGAAAGGTGACCAGTTTAATCAGCTTGTAAAGACGTATGTCAACAAAGACCAAGAGGAAAGAACAGAAAAGATCCCCGACAAGGTGTTTATCTTAAATATTGCATGGAAGGTCAAAAACCAAGTGTAAAGTGTTTTTTCAGGGTTCACTTTGACTATGATCATTATCATAAGTTACCATATTAAGCTCTTTAATAAACATCATTTCATTTTTGTCTCTTGTGGAACGTTGTCTCATTGGCAATCATACCACATTTAAAAATTATTTTTTTTATAAATCTTATGGAGATAAAATTATTGATATTATAATCATAGTATACAGCTCTCACAAGCTTATATATATATATATAAAGGTTCAAATATTTAAAGAAGATTTATGGTGATTGTTGACCATTTGATTTTTTTTTAACTCAAAATAAAAAAAAAGATGCATTGTATGTAAGAAAATGAGACATCTAGATATAAGAAAATGTGGTATGAGGCCTAAATTAAACTTTTGTTTGTTTCCCCAATCCTGTCCTGCCAAGCCAGATGTGGGTAGATAGGTAGGCAAATAATTTAATTTTTCCAAAAAGCTTGAATATTTTCGGACGATCCGACAAGCCTGAAAATCCAAAATGAAGAAAATAATATTTGACTCAGTTTTGACAATAAAATTTTATGAGAAGCAGCAATTTTGAAGGGTCGGTCGGGATTTGGGAGACAAACAATATTTTATTTTAGGCCTGAGGGCCAATAAAACAAATCTCCATCAAAGTCACAAAAAAGTAAACCATAATTGGTCAAAGTACAGTACGTCATCAACATGGAGCCTTGGCTCACACCGATTAGCAAGCTATACAGGAACCCAAAAATTACCAGTGTAAAATGGTTCATACAGGAAAACCAATAGTCTTATGTATATAAAATTGATAACTTCTTATGAACCACATCAACAAATGACAACTATATATTGCTTCTGAATATCAGATTCCTGACATAGGACAGGTGAAAACAAATGCAGCAGGTTTAAACATTTTAATAGGTACCAACCTTTGCCCTTGTATATATTAAATATTAAGGCTATTATCATGTAAAACATTATTTTTTATATCTTTTTTAGACATCTTCCAAAACTCCTGTAGTTGAAAAACCTGTTGTTCCTGTCAAAAAGCGCAAGATACAAAAAGAACAGTCTACACCCAAACCAGTAGAGGTATGTATTTTTGGTATGAATGTTATCAACAGATTTTTTTCTTCTTATGTTATGAATATATATGAACGTTTCATAAATTCATCTTTTTTTCTATTCTGGCACTATTCATGCTATTTAAATGGTAGTACATGTAGTATCGCCTAAATGATTTTAGTATTTTTTAAAATAAGAAAATGTGGTTTTAATGCCAATGTTCTATCCAAGACACAATATGAATACGATGTGGTATAAATGTCAATGAGACGATTCTTCATCCAAGAAACAATGTATTTTAATGATTATTATGTAGTTAAAAGTAAGAATTATAGCTTTCAGAGCAGCCTTTTATGCAGAGTCCTTGCTCACTTAAAACTTCAAGCTAGAAAGAACCCAAAAGTGATAATATTTATATAAACAAGAAAACACACTGTCTTATGATGAAAACACCATTGACCTATATTTTAAATTTTCAGAAAAACCTTGAGACAGTTGCCAGAGAACTGGAGGTAACAGAGCTTCACCAGCAGCTTGAGGAAAACCGGTAAGTACATAATTGGAAAATACATTTTGTATATCAAACCCACAACAGTAGGCTAATAAAGGGCTGCACTTTAGCGCATGATACGCCCGTTGCTCTTTTAACTCGTCTTTTATGCTTTAAATGAATTTATATGATCAACTAGAAAAAGTGTGAGCCCTGTCAAATACCCCTTCCCCCCCAAAATAATAAATAAAAATGCATGAAAAAATTGGCACTAGTTTCATTGACATTGGTGAAAGCCTTTTTGAGTTTATTGTCCGAAGTGTTGAAAATCCCCCCTTTTTATGAATTAAGCCCCATAAATCTAAAACTTAAAATCTTAAATTAAAAAAAAACGAAAGGGAGTTTACGTCAATAGATATAAGCAATTCACTCAAGTTTCATGGAAATTGGTGAAAGTGTTTTTGAGTTATTGTCCGAAGTGTGGCGACGGACAGACAACGGTATACATAATACGTCCCGTCTAAAAGACGGGCGTATTAAAATTGGTTACTTGTAAGTAACACCAAATGCCAATATGATTCGATAAAGTAATTTAATATATATATACATGTACATATGAATCTGGTGCAAGATAACACATCTATAAAAGTTACACATATTTATAGCATAAAATAACATTAAAGTTTTAATCTATTTTAATAATATTTTATTTTAAATCTAAATCATCAAAAAATGACAATGCTTAGTGTTTCTGTCCCAACATAACAAATTCTAAATTTTGTAGGTACTTACCAATCAGCCAAGTTATAAGAGAGTCGATGGATATCTTGGTAACCGATTCTCGACCAGCAACACCAGAGCGTGACGTTTGTATTGACTGTACAGTTCTACAGGAACAGGTCCAGTCCAACACCCACCAGATATGTGGTCTACAAAACCAGCTGCAGTCCTATAATAGCCAGCTCCTTTCAACAAAGAGCCAACTGCAGTCTTCACTAAACCTCAACCAGAGCTTACAACATCAACTTAGTAATCTCCAATACTATGTGCAGATAATGTGGAGTAAGAATCCGGTAAGAATTATCATGTAACTTAATACCAATAATTCTCCTCCTAAGATTTATGCTTATAGAAACAAACAGTTCTCCCATTGTACCCAAGTAGGTAAAAATAACATTATTTGAATATTTGACATAAATTAAATTGTTTAGTAGGGACATGATAAATAATTAAATAGATATTTAATCTAAAGATTTAAAAGCTTCATACAAAAAAAATGTTGCAACAACTTAATATATATCTAAATACTTGTTAAATTAAATGTACCAGGCTTTTTGTGACTCATAGATACAGGACTAAATTATGGATGATAAAGGTAATTTTACGGATCTCTGTCATTTACTGTATATAACTGAATATTTTTATTTTGTAAATTTTTATAGTTATATGTGCTAGAGTAGTACAGATAATGCCTGATAATGGTAACAAGCCAGTTGCCGAGTAATAGGGTAATGATATTTTTTTTATATTTCAGGGTTGGTTTCAGTCCTCACGCAATGACCCTAGTACTTGCTATAGAGGTGAGAGCAGCTTTCAACAAGACAGAAACAACAACCAACAGATATCAACTCCACAGCCATCGACTCCTCAGCCATCAACTCCTCAGCCATCGACTCCTAAGTCATCAACTACTCAGTCATCAACTCCACAGCCATCAACAACTCAGTTAACTCCTCAGTCGTCAACTCCTCAGTCATCTACTCCTCAGTCAACTGACCACCATACATCTTTAAACAGAGTTACATTTGCCACTTCACAGAATGAAACTCTTGACATCAGCTGTATTCCAGTCAGTACAACACCAATGGCCAATTCATCATTCATTCAGGTATTATATCACTTAAATTTTTTTTAAACCTTGAAACTGTATGTCTACCTTTAAATGTTAAAATTTTCCTCTAAATCAAAAATGAAAACTTGTAAAAAAAAACCTAATGAAAATGATTATTTCTTTTTTAAAATAACAACATTTACACTGAAATAATAAAGCGTTAATGCTATATATAAAAAGGATAATTTGGTATGATTGCCAAACGAGACGACTCTTCACAGGAGACACAGACATTATCTCTTTGTCAACTATCACAGCTATGAAAAGCCCCAAAAGGCTTGGACAAAGCACTTGTTTTATTAATTTTTAGCAACAGAAATAAATCAATATGACCTAATTTGAAAGATACAAATGGATATAGGAAGACATGGTATGAGTGCCAATGAGACAACTCTCCATCAAAATAACAATTTATAAAAGTAAACATTATAGGTCAAGGTACAGCATTCAACACAGAGCTGTGGCTCACACTGATCAACAAGCTATAAAAGAGGGACGAAAGATACCAAAGGGACAGTCAAACTCATAAATCAAAAATAAACTGAAAACACTATTGCAAAAAATGATAAAAACGAACAGACAGCAATAGCACACACAACTTAGAAAACTAAAGAATAGTATAGAAATGTATATAAAAAAAAAAATACTAGTGAAAAACAGGCTAACCAACTGTCTAATTGTCTAAAGTTTAATTCTTTACAATGCTATCTTTCGGATTGTTTAATGGTTTATTTTATTTTATAGGATACATCAGCGTCTTCCACAGTTGCCTTTTACAACAACTACACACAGGTATTATATTTTTTATGCTTAACCAAGTGATGTCATGTTTTTTGGGTCTGTTTAATGAAATTGAAGGTGAATCAATATTAAACTTAGTACACATGTCCCCCAAGATAAGTCACATCTAATTTTAGGCCAAATTAGAACTATAAACCAATTTGGTCAACCCAGTATAGAAATAATAGTGCTTGTGTGGCAACTGTGTACTAAGGACATAATTGTGTTTATTTAGATAATGGTAGAAATCAATGAGACAGCTACCAAATTTAATATTGAAGCAATTAAGAGATTTGTACACCTAAATTGATTGATTTAATAACTTATTATTAATACTATTGAATTATAAATTTGAAACAAAATGAATTTTGATATATTTAGTAATAGCTTCTCTTTGTGTTATACTTAAAGTAAGTCACTTCAAAATATATTTTTATTTAAATATGAATATGTTATGTCATTGATATTTAAAAAATCTCATAAGTTAAATTTTATTTAACATGATCATGTATTTAAAAGCATATGACTACAATTTATTTTTAAATTCAGGAAATCCTAGAAGCCAAGGTTTCCAAAGTGAAAAACTTCAGCAAATGTGCAAAGGTACTACTGAGACTGCTATACAGTGACCAGGAACGTCAGGGGCGGAGTATATCAGGTGTAGCTGCTAATTCAAAGTATGAGGCCAAACCTGCATTACAACATCCTAACAGAATTCAGGTTATTTATGGTATGTAATAGAATGTATTAATTTCAAATTTTTACTGCTGTGAAGTCTTTAAACAAAGCACACTACCAAAATCTATGGGCAGCACACTAAAACTGCTTTCTACAGCTAAACTTATTTGTGTAATGATGTGTTTTGTACAAACTTTAAAAAAAAAAAAAGGACCTTGAACTTGTTCATCTTTCTTGCCTCTTTACCGGTAATACATTATCCTGCAAAAAATTCTGCAAAAATGAAATTTTTGAGGCAACACTTCTTCTGATTGGCTGATGTTGTTTTCTATCAGCTCATAGACTTAATTTAGTCATAAAGTGTTGTAGAACAATTTTAATACAATTGACTGGAATTGACTTTGAATCCATACCAAGAGGAACATGATAAATAATTATCATCCTTGTCAGGGTAAAGGTCAATATGAATACTTCAGACATTTGCAGTAGGATTATCTATGTATTAGCTCTTTCAAAGAATTCATTAACTGCTTTTTATTAGGTTACAACATCTCATAAACTTGAAATATATTGATTTTTTTAATTTTTACAGATATCATAATGAAGAGATGGCCCACTGTGTCAAAAAAAGAAATCAACGGCAAGCTAGCTGAATGTCTGAAACCAAGTGCCAGCAAGTAATTGAGTTTGTTCAAGAAAATGAGGATTTTGTTTCCATGTTTGCTTTAACTGTCTTTTACAAATAGTGCATTTTTTTTAAGACAAATATTTATATTTTTCATGATACTTGATATGTATGAGTCATTTCCCAATGATTGTTTAAAAATAGAGGTTCAATTTTAGTAATTTCTTATGTGACAACTGCATGTATTTATTTTCTATATTGTTATCAAATGTTGAAAATTTTATTTTTCATAGAATTGTTTTTTTTGTAATAATATTGAATTATGGGATAGATATATTTGAAACACCTTTAAAAACCATAACAGAAGCAAAAAACTGGAGATGAGCTACTTTTCGACCAAAAAATTTGGATATCTGCAAACCCAACAGAACTTCTAATGAATTATTTAGAAAAATTGCTTAATAATTTAGGGTTTCCCTACAATGTTGGTAATGTTTTCCTGACTGGTTTGCAGATTTTTAATGAATGATTTGGGGAAATATTCCAAAAGATTCAGAGAAATTTTCTAAATAATTTTTGAAAATATTTTGAATGATTCGGAAAAGATTTCCAAATGATTTGGAGAATATTTCCGAATGTTTTGGAGAAATTTTCTGAATGATTCGGAGAAATCTTCCGAATGAGTTGGAGAATACTTCCGAAATATTCGGAGAAATTATCCGAGTGTTTTAGTGAATTTCCAAACTAATTATAATTTTCCGACCTAACTTCGGAGTATTTGGACAACTTTTCAAAGGTCAATTCGGAGTATTTGGACAACTCCGACCTTTTTTCTGAGGTCAGTTCGGAGTTTTCTGATAACTCCGAATAATTCACGAATAGAATGCGGAATTTTAAACAAATCTCCAAACAAAAGTTTGGAATTCCGAATATATGCGGAGACCAGCTTGGATTTTTTTTCAAAAACCTCTCATTTTGCACGAAAATATTTTTTTGGAGCTCGGAGAAGTCCGAAAACTCCGAACATAAATTTCCGAACTAACATTTGGAATTTCCTGCTAGAGGCAGTATGCTCATAATAAACCAGTCCATCTATATATAGGTGGTTTACGATAAACACATCAATAAGTGTCTAGTAATTCTTTTGTAAATTCCTTTAATGACACTCCTAGGTGATTAGAAATCAGTAATAATTATAGCAGCAATCATCCTTATCATACACATCTTCATATAGACTGTCCTTAGTATGCAAATTAAGCATAAGCTCCGCCTGATCAAATGTAATAACATTGGTAATACCTTGCATTGATTCATAATAATTCTTAAGTCATTATCTAACAAGAATGTGTCCATAGTACACATATGCCCCACTCCCACTATCATTTTCTGTGTTCAGTGGACCGTGAAAATTGGGGTCAGAACTTTAATTTGGAATTAAAATTAGAAAAATCATGTCATAGGGAACATGTGTACTAAGTTACAAGTTGATGTAACTTTAGCTTCATCAAAAACTACCTTGACCAAAAACTTTAACCTGAATTTCGCACTATCATTTTCTATGTTCAGTGGACCATGAAATTGGGGTCAATACTATAATTTAGCATTAAATTAGAAAGATCATATCATGGGGAACATGTGTACTAAGTTTCCAACTGATTGGACTTCAACTTCATCAAAAACTACCTCGACCAAATACTTTAACCTAAAGCAGGACAAACGGACGAACAGACAGACGCACAGACGGACGCACAGATGGACAAACAAACGGAGGCACAGACCAGAAAACATAATGCCCCTCTACTATCGTAGGTGGGGCATAAAAAAAGCAACATTCTTTTTTTTCTTTTTATCCACTGCTTCATGTACAAATTAAGAGGTTTAATTTAGATGTCATATACCGATTACACAATAGGTATACATTGGCGAATCCAGGAGGAAGGTTCAAGGGGAACCAGGGGAACCCTCCTTTTTTTGTTTAAAACAGGTACTTTCTATATTTGCCTGTACCAAGTCAGGAACCTATCATTCAGTAGTTGGTGATTCTCGGTGTAAATTATATTTGTTTTCATTGTTGTATTGTACAATAATATAAATCCAGTTGTTCTAGTTTGAATCGTTTTACATTTGTCATTTGGGGAGCCACTTTAGCCCCGGGGGGGGGGGGGGGGGGCACTTCAAACTTTTTTGAGCAGCTGAGCCATCAAGTACCCCACCCTTTTCATATATTTTGTTTATCAAAAATATATACCTTGTCATATATTAATGAACAAAAAACAGACCTATAGATATATTTGGATATTTTTCATCTTCTGATACATTAGAGTTTACAAAAATTTTGAGGTCCCGCTCATTTTACGTTTTTGTTGAGAAGCAACGCAGTCGCAATAATCACACATTGATTTTCCAATAAATTCTTCACTCTTCTTTTTGTCATTGCTATTTGCCCCTTTTATAACTTTAATTATGAAGAAATTTCAATTTGAAAAGACAATAGATAATGTTTTATCAGATAATTGTAGTAACACTTCAGATATCATAGTATCACTTTTACTGAGTTTACATTAATTAAAAACTGATTTGTCGTTCCCTCTTGAAGGACGCAGACACTATGCTATGGAATTTCTTCTAATGTTTCATGTATGCAAACCTTTGAATGTTAATGAGGTGGAAATGTCAAAATGATTGGATTTATTGCTCCTATATCTAACCTCAGTTGAAATACCACATTGAATAAATAGAGTTTAATTAGTTTAACAAATAGCTGATGCATTTACGACTGTGGATTAACCGCATTAAAAACGGGAACATTTGATTAGTTTCAGATACTTATAATATATATCCAGCAAGTGATAATATCAACCTATTGATATATTTAATCTGCATTTCTCACCCTTTTCATATATCATGAAGCATGACATAGTGACCTGTTCCAGCGGCTCATCCCTACCAGTCATTACATAGGAAGTGCCCCCCCCCCCCCTCCCCGAGACTTTAGCTTTCTATGGGATATGGGTTTTTCTCATTGTAGAAGGTGGGACAGTGACCTTTTAAGTTGTTCACTTCTGTGATATTTTGTCTCATGCAGAAAGTTATCTCTTTGGCAAACATACCTTATAATTTTTTAATAGAAATAATTTTGAGCACAATTGCATTTTTCATCTAAAAGGCTATTTGCATATAGATTATTTAGTATCAATTACTCCCTGGTAAATTTTTTTTTTAACATTTATAACATATTACACTACAACAACACACAAGCACAAGTCTTTGATCATAGTTAAAGTACAAATACCAGGTTTCATCAGCTAAATATAGCCAGAACATTAAACCAATTAAACACTTATTGATACTTCATTTAATCAAACACTTGTTTATTTATCTTCACAGTAGGAGGTTGTCTTATGACCAGAATATTATAGATGACTGATAAGAAATTACCAACTGTACATGTGTAATATGAACTGTTAAAAAATGTTCCACAAAGATAGATTGGCTTTAAAATCAGTGTCAAACTGTACATGTCATATGACTTTTGAATTTACATACACAGAATTATTGAGATTTTTAAATTATTTTTTGTTTGTAAATACAATTTGTACTTTAAAAACTATATATATGAGTGAAGTACTTTATATGTATGTATTAATATAAATGAATATTTGAAATATGAAGAAGAAAATATGTTTATTGTGTACTGGAATATAATATAAGAGATGGAATTAAATATTATCAAATGAGTATAATTTACAAATTTATTCTCTTAACGAAGGTGCCTAAAATCATTCATTTTCAAAAAAATTATCATCATAATAAAATAAAAATCTTACATACAGGATATTTACTCTTTTACAATTTTCTATTTGTCTAGCCTGCAACTAAAACCAAGAACATTTTTTTTAATATTTTCTACCTTTCTGATAAATTATATGAATGACATTTACACTGCAATGCTCTGTTACGATCATGCAGGTTACTAAGAGTTTACTTTAAATTTGACCAGTGGATTGAGAGAATATTTTTTTCCGATTTAGTTAAAGGAAAGATACAAGAGTGACAAAATAACTAAATCCAAACCAGCCCATTACAATGACACAAAGCTTCAAACTATGATTATTGTGAAACAACATAAGCTCACAGTATAAGTTTGCCCCTTTACAAGTTCTGGTTGGGAAACATTATTGATTTAAATTGTGTAAATTTAATTATATATTGTGTAAACAAACCTTGTATGGAACTTTCTTTAATAAAAATCACCAGGTCATTTATCATTGATGATAAATCTTGATTTTTCAAGTTCCTTAATACACTGTATGTTTGACAGAGATAATTAACCAATGAATCAGTTTCTGAATCATGATCATCCGTTTCAGATATCCCTTGTAATCCTCCTATTATGTGAGTATCCTTAGCTCTAGGTAATGGGTGGACTATAGTATGAGTATTTAAAAACTCAGTTATTTTGGATGACATTTTCCTTGCAAGCTTCACAAAATTACCAACATCTGCACATGTAAATTCAGGTCATATGAATGACATTTTAAATTAAGGAGTATATATATTACATCATTTTCCATTTTTCGGAGAAAAAAAATAAGTCCAATTTGGTATTAAAGCCATTTGTAATATGTGACCGGTTTTAGTATTAGGTTCATTTTTTGGGCATGCCTTTAGCCTAATCAGTGTATTTTGTTTACACCAAAATAGTTTAATAGGAGAGTAATTTTACCATGTGTTATTGAAAAGCATGATAAAAGCAGTGTATCCTATTTAATTTAACATCATCTCATAAATGATTAATCATATATTTGTTATTTAATTTTCTTGTTAGAACTTTTTATATATCATTAAAGGGCTCTTAATAGCTGGCTCATGGTGAAGTATAGGTTTTGCTCATTGTTGATGGCAATACACCATTGTATCATTTGTCTCCTTGGAAATCATATAGTATTTTCTTATTTTTTAATTGGCAATTTCAACTTTTTATTGTAAAAATTTAAAAAATACCTTCATTTGTAATTCTGCTTTTTCCTTCTTCAGTCTTATTTTCACCTATGTCACCTGTTTGTTCTGCAAAGATAGAATAGAAGTATAATTTCAAATGAAAAAGTTTGTAAAAAGATAATCAAAAATATCTCCTGCCAATACCTATAGGATAACTTTGGTTTATCAGTATGCTACAAAAAATGTCTCCATTAATTCTGTCTAAATTACAAAGTATAAGTGTATTTAAACAATTTAGATAAGGATAATTATTTGTAACAACTCATGTATTTGTTGTCATCTGGACATCTTTTCAACAACTGAACATGCATCTCTAGGATATGAGCAATTAATCTCCAGTTGAGATTATTTTGCATACAGATGGAAAAAAACAAATCATCCGATTTAGGTGCAATCATCGTCTTACAAGAATGAAAATGATTATGTATCATATTTGTGATAAAAGTATTTGGGCTAATTTTGACTAAATCGAAACAAACATAAAAATTATGTATACTTGAATGTACACATGATATATATGTTAGAAAAAAACAACATATCATTTCAACAAATTGTACTGCAGATGTTTACGAGCATTGCTTTACAGTAGGTTTTTTAAAATCTTACAAACCTAAAAAAAAAATTAATAGTAGCTTATATTAAGTTTTTACATAGTTTTTAAATCGTGAAAAGTTTTGTCATTGGCCTGTTCATACACCACATCTTTTTTATATCATAACCGTTATTCTTGTGAATATCTGACAGATGTTATCAAAAAGACTAAATAAATATAAAATATTTGTTTGGCTGCCAAATTAGAAGGCTAAAAAAGCAGAGAAAGCTTATAGTTGCACCTTGACAATATATTTAGTATTTCGCTTTAAAAGACACACTATATATATTGTAACTATGAGACGGTAGTTAAGTATGTAACTTCACAAAACAATTACAAAAGGGAGATAAACAGCAAGTAAAATATTGAAAGCCAATTTGAAAGGAATTTAGCCTAATGTGCATTTAGCCTCTGCTTGAATTCGGTTATAAAATATTGTTCCTTTACGAATCTTCTAATGTCACACTACATTAATTTTAAAGAAGGGGAAAATTCAAAAAGGCCCTCTGCTGTGTTCGATCTAAATGATCGCTAAGAGGGATTTCCCTATACTGCAGCTGTCAGATATGTTGTTGATGACTGCCTGTACTTTCTACTAAACTATTAACAGTTTGTCGATGTAAATTTCTTTGCAGCCACAGCATATATATACCTATATTTGTGGAACTTAATTACTTTATATATATATATATATATATATATATATATATAAAGTATGCATTAGGAATAATACCACATATCCATAGCCTCATTGCTTTCTATTTTCAATTTTGCAACTTCAAGCATTCATAGGTATGTTCTCTTTAGTTATAAACTAGAGGCTCCAAAGAGCCTGTGTCGCTCACCTTGGTATATGTGAATATCAAACAAAGGAAGCAGATGGATTCATGACAAAATTGTGTTTTGGTGATGGTGAAGTGTTTGTAAATCTTACTTTACTAAACAGTCTTGCTGCTTACATTTATCTCTATCTATAAAGAACTTGGCCAATTAGTTTCAGTGGAAAATGTTAATAAAAATTTACAAATTTTATGAAAATTGTTAAAAATTGACTATAAAGGACAATAACTCCTTAGGGGGTCAATTGACCATTTCGGTCATGTTGATTTAATTGTAAATCTTACTTTTCTGAACATAATTGCTGTTTACAATTTATCTGAATCTATAATAATATTCAAGATAATAACCAAAAACAGCAAAATTTCCTTAAAATTACCAATTCAGGGGCAGCAACCCAACAATGGGTTGTCAGATTCATCTGAAAATTACAGGGCAGATAGATCTTGATCTGATAAACAGTTTTACCACCTGTCAGATTTGCTCTAAATGCTTTGGTTTTTGAGGTATAAGCCAAAAACTGCCTTTTACCCATATGTTCTATTTTAGCTGTGGCGGCCATCTTGATTTGATGGTCCGGTCACTGGACACATTTTTAAAACTAGATACCCCAAAGATGATTGTTGCCAAGTTTGGATTAATTTGGCCAAGTAGTTTCAGAGGAGACGATTTTTGTAAAGATATATAAAATTTACAAAAAATGGTTAAAAATTGACTTTAAAGGGCAATAACTCCTAAAGGGGTCAACTGACCATTTTGGTCATGTTGACTTATTTGTAAATCTTACTTTGCTGAACATTATTGCTGTTTACAGTTCATATCTATCTATAATAATATTCAAGATAATAACCAAAAACAGCAAAATTTCCTTAAAATTACCAATTCAGGGGCAGCAACCCAACAACGGGTTGTCCGATTCATCTGAAAATTTCAGAACAGATAGATCTTGACCTGATTAACAATTAAACTTCGTCAGATTTGCTCTAAATGCTTTGATTTTTGAGTTATAAGCCAAAAACTGCATTTTACCCCTATGTTCTATTTTTAGCCATGGCGGCCATCTTGGTTGGTTTGGCGGGTCATGCCACACATTTTTTAAACTAGATACCCCAATGATGATTGTGGCCAAGTTTGGTTCAATTTGGCTTAGTTGTTTCAGAGGAGAAGATTTTTGTAAAAGACAACTAAGATTTACGAAAAATGGTTAAAAATTGACTATAAAGGTCAATAACTCCTAAAGGGGTCAACTGACCATTTCGGTCATGTTGACTTATTTGTAAATCCTACTTTGCTAAACATTATTGCTGTTTACAGTTTATCTCTATCTATAATAATATTCAAGATAATAACCAAAAACAGCAAAATTTCCACAAAATTACCAATTCAGGGGCAGCAACCCAAAAACGGGTTGACTGATTCATCTGAAAATTTCAGGGCAGATAGATCTTGACCTGATAAACATTTTTACCTCGTGTCAGATTTCCTCTAAATGCTTTGGTTTTTGAGTTATAAGCCAAAAACTGCATTTTACCCCTATGTTCTATTTTTAGCCGTGGCGGCCATCTTGGTTGGTTGACCGGGTCACGCCACACATTTTTTAAACTAGATACCCCAATGATGATTGTGGCCAAGTTTGGTTCAATTTGGCCCAGTAGTTTCAGAGGAGAAGATTTTTGTAAAAGTTAACAACGACGACGGACGACGGACGACGGACGACGGACGACGGACGCCGGACGCAAAGTGATGGGAAAAGCTCACTTGGCCCTTCGGGCCAGGTGAGCTAAAAAGTGATAGTCATTCCATGTTAAAACTTTACCCTATCATGACTTCACACTATGTGCTTAAATTTTTTTTGGTCATTATGTGCTGAAAATTTTCAACTTAACTTTCGTTGCATATAAAGCACACATGTTCCATGTAGGGCAGTACAAAAACAGATACATTATGAATCTGAATTGAGCAAAAAGCCTTAATGCAAATATAATCTCCTATTCTAATTTCTTTTATGTTTAAATTTTCAAAAGTTACTAAAAATATAACAAGGGATTGGCTGTGATTTCAAGTACTGTACTTATTAACAAGCTTGCATTTGATAGTTAAATTACCAAAATAATTTACTTGTTGACAAAGTTACAGTTATGTGAAGGAACTACGTTGTTCAAAATATGTACTACATGCTGTTCTTTTTGTCTGCATTGGGATAAATTACTAGCTTGATACCATAAGATAAATACTTTCCTTTTTCAAGAATTCTCAAAATATCTTAGAAAAATATTACCTGTATTAACATTACTTCTTTCATCTCTTTCTTCTGATTTATTAAAGACACTTGCAAATTCTGAAATTAAAAAACAAGAATGAGTCCATAGCACACTATCCTTTTCTATGTTCAGTGGACCATGAAATTGGGAAAAAACTCTATTTTGGCATTAAAATTAAAAAAGATCATATCATGGGGAACATGTGCACTAAGTTTCAAGTTGATTGGACTTCACAACTTCATTAAAAACTACCTTGACCAAAAACTTTTACCTTAAGGTGGCTCGGGCCTATTCGAAGTTTCTATCAGAAGTGCCATATTTTTGGTTATTTTATTTTTTAAACAAAATGAATGAAATTGGTCGAGAAAAAAAATTAGGTGGTCACGGACCATTTAAGCTCAAAATTTTACTTTGAAGCAGATAATAGAGACCATTTTTCAATGAAATGATAGGGAAAATATATATGTATAGAAATGTGTTAACAGAACATCTAATCAATAGTAGTTGTTGTCACAGTCAATTAATTTACTCCATTATACACCTTAATTTATAGTATCAATATATAATCTTTACCATTAGAAAGAATGGAAGGGTGAACTCGATAGAATGAAACTGTTAACTTTTTACTTATTTTACTGTTTTATTTAATGATTAAATGAATATATATTTTATTGCATTGATTGCAGATCAAAATCTAAGGAGCATTTACAATTAATTAAACTTACAATAAATTCTCTCCCTGGCTGTATGTCCAATATAGTGTATTCTAATCCTTCTTCATTGAATATGAATTCACTTTCATTAATACAAACAGACCAATCCCCTTCATATTCTATAATATCCATTTTTAAAACTGTAAGGAGTATGTAATAATATTTCTAATTTGCAAATGTACATGCTATTAGAATTATAGAATCACAAACTTCCAAATAAAACAAGAAAATATGACCTCCAAAGATCTGTGTAGTCATTAAATATTTTCTCTTTAATCTGATTGGCTACTGTGATTTTTGTTGATGTCCACCTTTAGTTCTGATATAAATTGGGGAATTATAGAATTTATTTTAAGTATTATACTGAAAATTCATCATGTATTCTCTACTCTTATTACAAGTTGTATTTATATTGTTATTTTGTGGTGTTTTTTGTGGAGGACAAGAGGAGCCAAACAGTCCAAAGAAGAAAATGGTATGGTATTAAATTCTAGATCAGTTTGGGATAGTTTGATATTATATGTAAACACAATGAATCTTAATCAATCTCTTCAAAAACTCATCAAAGTGGATTTAAAATTTATTTAATTTACACTTTAATTTAATTTAAAACACTTGTGAATCATAAAGGACAGGTTGAAAAAAAAATATGTAATAAAAAATAATATAGTTTGTCATAAATGTACTAACACTAAATGAAAAAAAAATCAAAAATTTTTGTTTATAGTTCCTAAATATACTTATTTTCAATTGTTACAGATGAGGACATATTCCAAAGTTGAACACCAGGTAACAATCCAGGAACATGCCTTTGAAGATATATTTGATGACTGTTATGATATTATAAATGAAGACTTCCAGCATGTATTGGGTGATTCTTTACTGAATCCTTTAGGGGAATCACTGTTTACCAATTGTAGTTTAGGTGCATCCCTGCTGAATCACAGCTATCCAGAAACAAGCAATTCCTTCTGTTTTGAAGAGAATCACGTTCCAATTCCACAAGTACACCTTTGGAACAGAAGCTGCCAAATGATGTGTAGCTGTTTGACATAGACCAGCATTGTTCTCCCGTCTCCGATAATGTTTGCTTGGAACCACTAGATGATACCATAATTTCAATGGAAGAAGAATCTCTACAAATGTGAGTCAAATTCGGATCATTCAGACAGTCCAAACTCATCAGAAACAGCACATAATGACATAGACCCCGAACAGTTCCATGATATCAAAGCAATACCAGTTAGAAGTTCACCAAGTCACAGGTTTAAGAGTAAGTTTTATGTATATTAATTATAATTATCACATACCTATTTAACTGCATGCCTATCTTAAACAGTCAGGGGCATTACTTAAACAAGTAACAATTAAAATTACCTATACAAATTATGTTGAAAACGAGGCTATTTTAAATATTACTTATATTCCTTCTAAATATTACTTCCATAATATAAGTAACTTATCTGAATATTATTTTTATAGTTGTCCAAAAATACACAATTTACTAGTTTTGACTAATTTTCACAGTCTTCTGGTTATTTTTTCCATGAAATATAAAATCTAATTCTTCTGAAACACTAATTAACTTTCTGAGCACTTATCTTTCATACCGATGCTTCTTGGTCAAAGATTGGTCTCTTGGGACTATTAAACTATCATTTTCCTCCATAATCTTGAAGGTAGACTGATATAAATAGATATATACTTGTGAATTAATTAAGACTTGAAGTTATTTATAATTTGTAACCAAAATCAATTACATATGTTCCTTAGAAAAGTGCAATTACTTTTTTTTACAAAAATGTATAAAAGAACTTATTCAAGTAATATTTTTGTCATTATTTTTAAAGTAACCCTTTATCTCTTTACACCCCTCAAATCTGACAAATTCTTTATTTTATGATATAAAATAATGTAAAAATTCATGAAAACTGTTTCTATTGAAAATTAAAATAACTCTATTAAGTAATTTTATATTTTTTAAAAACAAAAATTACTTAAATAAGTAACTTAAAAAAAATACTTGTTTAAGTAACGCCCCTGACTGTTAAAATAAATTGTGATTTCCAAATTTGAAAAACGCTATCAAAACAAATTAAAAAAAGGTTTTTCAAAGCAAAATCACAATTTTTGAAGTTATAAAAACAAAAGCAGCCATGGCTCTGTGTTGAACACCGTACATTGACCTCTATAATGGTTTACTTTTTTTTAAATTGTTATTTGGATGGAGAGTTGTCTCATTGGCACTCAGACCACATCTTCCTATATCTATTTCTGAATTCAGGGTATATAAATTACAGGTTCCAGCCCCACTCGGATATAGGAAGCTAAAAATCAGATCTACTCAAACATTGTTAGGTTGATTTTCAAGGGACTTTATAAATATATATATATACTAGTAAATATATATTAATTTATTTTATAAAATGACTGAATAAATAGTCAACGATCAATCTTACAGGGCGATGGATCATGTAATATGATTCTGTACACTACAAAATATAATATATAACAAGTCAAAAAGAGTACAACATCACCATTAAATAACTATAAAATATACAAATATTAGATATTTCGGATAACAGATATCCTTTTTCAATAATAGCACGATGTCAAATGAATCATGTCAATATATTCAAACTGAGATACTTTTTCTAAATCTTGAATTTATACAATTTCAGCGAACACCACAGACGCTGATACAATTTTTAAATTTCCAAACACGGCGCAAAGATTACTAAGATATGCCAAATGAAAGTAGTTATTTTCGTTGTGAACTGGCACAACTCTAGATTTCCAAAGGTTGTGACAGTTGAGATGTTATAACTGCATTGAGGGCAGTCCTCAAACAACAAGATCAAAAATGTTCTAACCGATCCAGGATGGTGTAAATTAGACAACGGTAGGGCAATTACAACAGAAACTACATATTTAAGCCTCCCAAACGAATAGCAGTCTAATAATGATTGAAAAAATAAGTTTTATATAATGAGGTAAAATAATTGAACGTGGCAACGTACTTATACATCATCCCGAATCAATGGAAACCTGTAATTTAAACTGTTATTATTAAAAATAATTTCGACATCATCCCGAATCAATGGAAACCTGTAATTTAAACTGTTATTATTAAAAATAATTTCGACCTCTTACAGTACAAACGGAAGAAGCGCAGCAAAATAGTCCCGTTTGTTCTTACATACAATCCAGCCTTTAATAACCTTTCACGTTTGATCCGTGCCAATTGGCAAACTATTGCCAAACACCCTAAATTATCCAAGATCTTTCCCAATCCTCCTGTCTTAGCTTTTCGGAGACCAGCAAGTCTGAAAGACTTATTTGTTAGAGCTGACGTCTCCTCAAATAAAAGCTGTTCAATTGCAGGATGGTGCAAGTCATGTGGTAACAGACGTTGCCTGACTTGTCAACAAATACTGAATACTCAAACATTCACTTGCCACTCGACTGGGTCTGTGTACACTATATATTGCAATGTAACTTGCAAAACCCAGAATGTTGTATACCTCCTTCAGTGTCGATGTGGCATGCAGTATGTTGGCGAGACAGAGCAGCCATTTAACAAACGCATGAATGGTCATCGAAGTGACTACACTTGCAAGCCCGACCTACCCGTAAGTCGTCATTTGAGATCACCTGGACACACACAAGCTGATCTCAAAAACCTTACCATCACAATCATAGACCACAACGAGGGTTGGTCGAAGGTCGACAGAGTCGCTCGGGAAAGATTTTGGATAAGAAAGTTACGGACAGTTTCCCCAGAGGGCATAAATGAAAAAACATAGAACGAGTCCTTCATTTTCCTGTGACCACCTGTTTCAAACAACGCCGGATTTAGTACTGGCTTTACAGTTCGAAATTATTTTTAATAATAACAGTTTAAATTACAGGTTTCCATTGATTCGGGATGATGTATAAGTACGTTGCCACGTTCAATTATTTTACCTCATTATATAAAACTTATTTTTTCAATCATTATTAGACTGCTATTCGTTTGGGAGGCTTAAATATGTAGTTTCTGTTGTAATTGCCCTACCGTTGTCTAATTTACACCATCCTGGATCGGTTAGAACATTTTTGATCTTGTTGTTTGAGGACTGCCCTCAATGCAGTTATAACATCTCAACTGTCACAACCTTTGGAAATCTAGAGTTGTGCCAGTTCACAACGAAAATAACTACTTTCATTTGGCATATCTTAGTAATCTTTGCGCCGTGTTTGGAAATTTAAAAATTGTATCAGCGTCTGTGGTGTTCGCTGAAATTGTATAAATTCAAGATTTAGAAAAAGTATCTCAGTTTGAATATATTGACATGATTCATTTGACATCGTGCTATTATTGAAAAAGGATATCTGTTATCCGAAATATCTAATATTTGTATATTTTATAGTTATTTAATGGTGATGTTGTACTCTTTTTGACTTGTTATATATTAATTTATTTTATATACATGTATCCCGTTTGGCTTAGTTGCTACATCAATTAACTAAATTCTGTTATAGTTACACAGTAAGTGTATCATTTGTAGGAATAGGAAAGTGTTAGATTCAAAATTAGTGATACAAAATTTGAAAAAAAACCAGAAAAAAACCCCAACTCAGATATATATGAAATCTATCTTATCATACACTGGACATAAAAAGTCACATTAATACAGCAACCAACAATCAATCTACTAATCTATCTTATCTTATATTATTTAATAATTTCTCTACTTTTTTATCTTCCAAGGAATGTCTAACTGCATTGTTCTTTAAAAAAAAATACCAATTCTAAATGATTGAAGCTTAAAAGAACAAACTAAATGAATTGTCAGGTCGAACAAAATAAGGCAGAACAATATGTTGAACATAAGTTTTATCAATTGAAAGTAATTAATAAATCATATCAAGTGAAAACAATAGATATTGAGGTCCCTGGCACTCATTTTATTCTAGTGAATTGGCCTATATAGATCTTTATTCTCATGGGTATACAGACACTAACATTGTCTGATTTATGTTCTAACCAGGTGCCACATAGCCAACTAATTGAAAGCAATAAATTTCTTCACAGTTGTACTGACCTTAAATAATTGCTCCCAATCAAGCAGTTAATTTTCTTCTAACACAAATTATATGGGACAGTAACAAATATACCAGATCACAGCTTGGATGTAATAATAAACTTTTTATTGAAGATACATTTTGTACATGTATACATGTACATTTTTTCTTAAACTAAACATGCAGTGGCGGATCCAGAAATTTTCATAAGTGGGGGCCCACTGACTGACCTAAGAGGGGGCCCCGCTCTAGTCACGCTTCAGTGATTCCCTATATAAGCAACCGATTTTTTTTCCCAAAAAGGCCCCCCCCCCCCTAAATCCGCCTCTGACATGTAATTAATTTGCATAACTTTCAATGTCATTTTCAACATTTAAATATATCTACTGGTAGAAGTATTGTAAAATATTATATCATAATTATTCAGATCTTTCTGTTTATCTAAATGGCTCATTTTCATGAAAATATATCTTACATAATTGACAAACATGACAAATAAAAGAAACATAAATAAATTACATGAAAACAAATTGAACTAGACGCTCTCAAGAGCCTGTTTCGCTCACCTGTTACTGTATTTACTGATGTCAATCATCTTGGTTGGTAGGTGGGGTCATTAGGCACTTTTTTTTAAATAGATACCCTAGTAATAATTGAGGGCAAGTTTGGTTAAATTTGACCCATAGTTTTAGAAAAGGTTTTTGTACAAGTTACAAAAATGAAGAAAAGTTGTTCAATATTGACTATAAAGGGCAATAACTCATTAAGGGGTCCTCTTACAATTTTGATCATGTTGACTTATTTGTAGATCTTACTTTGCTGAACATTATTGCAGTTTACAGTTTATCTCTATCTATAATAGTATACAAGATAATAACCAAAAACTGCAAAATTTCCTTAAAATTATCAATTTTAGGGCAGCAACCCAACAACGAGTTGTCCAATTCATCTCAATTCTATTAAGTAATTTGATAGTTTTTAAAAACAAAAATTACTTAAATAAGTAACTTAAAAAAATTACTTGTTTAAGTAACGCCCCTGACTGTTAAAATAAATTGTGATTTCCAAAAAAATTTGAAAAACGCTATCAAAACAAATTAAAAAAAGTTTTTTCAAAGCAAAATCACAATTTTTGAAGTTATAAAAACAAAAGCAGCCATGGCTCCGTGTTGAACACCGTACATTGACCTCTATAATGGTTTACTTTTGACTATAAAGGGCAATAACTCCTTAAGGGAATGACTGACAATTTTGTTCTTGCTGACTTATTTGTAGGTCTTACTTTGCTGAACATTATTGCTGTTTACAGTTTATCTCTATCTATAATAGTATTCAAGATAATAACCAAAAACTGCAAAATTTCCTTAAAATAACCAATTCTGGGGCAGCAACCCAACAACAGGTTGTCCGATTCGTCTGAAAATTTTAGGGCAGATAGATCTTGACCAGATCAACAATTTTACTCCGTCAAATTTGCTCTTAATGCTTTGGTTTTTGAGTTATAAGCTAAAAACTGCATTTTATCCCTATGTTCTATTTTTAGCCGTGGCGGCCATCTTGGTTGGTTGGCAGGGTCACGCCACACAATTTTAAACTTGATACCCCAATGATGATTGTGACCAAGTTTGGTTAAATTTGGCCCAGTAGTTTCAGAGGAGAAGATTTTTGTAAAAGTTTACGGACGACGGACGCAGGATGACGGACGCCAAGTGATGAGAAAAGCTCACTTGACCTTTCAGGTCAGGTGAGCTAAAAAAGAGAGAAAATCAGTTAAAAAAAAACCCCATAAAATTGAATTAAAAGATAAAGTTCTATCAAAATATATCCTTTGAAATATTAAAATTAAATATTTATGAAAAACTGTAATATTTTCTAATACATTAAAATTAAGACAATTTAATTCAAATATATATATATATAAATATGAATTCAATTACTCAAATATAAATTATAAAAATAGTTTTGAATAAGGAAAAATATCAATTAAAATGCCAATATGATATTATCCTTGAAGTTTGAAGATAAAAGATGAATATAAAAAAGATGTGGTATGATTACCAATGAGACAACTGTCCACAAGAGATCAAATGACACAGACTTAACAACTATAGGTCACTGTACGGCCTTCAACAATGAGCAAAGCCCATACCACATAGTCAGCTATAAAACGCCCCAATATGACAATGTAAAACGAGAAAACTTAGACAGCCTTTTTAATATAAACTAGAGGCTCTAAAGAGCCTGTGTCGCTCATCTTGGTCTATGTGAATATTAAACAAAGGACGCAGATTGATTCATGACAAAATTGTGTTTTGGTGATGGTGATGTGTTTGTACATCTTAATTTACTGAACATTCTAGCTGCTTACAATTATCTCTATCTATAATTAACTTGGCCCAGTAGTTTCAGAGGAGAAGATTTTTGTAAAACATTACTAAGATTTACGAAAAATCGTAAAAAATTGACTATAAAGGGCAATAACTCCTAAATGGGTCAACTGACCATTTCTGTCATGTTGACTTATTTGTAAATCTTACTTTGCTGAACATTATTGCTGTTTACAGTTTATCTCTATCTATAATAATATTCAAGATAATAACCAAAAACAGCAAAATTTCCTTAAAATTACTAATTCAGGGCCAGCAACCCAACAACGGGTTGTCCGATTCATCTGAAAATTTCAGGGCAGATAGATCTTGACCTGATGAACAATTTAACACTGTCAGATTTGCTCTAAATGGTTTGGTTTTTGAGTTATAAGCCAAAAACTGCATTTTATCCCTCTGTTCTATTTTTAGCCGTGGCGGCCATCTTGGTTGATTGGCAGGGTCACGCCACACAATTTTTAACCTAAATACCTTAATGATAGTTGTGGCCAAGTTTGGTTAAATTTGGCCCAGTTGTTTCAGAGAAGATTTTTGTAAAAGATTACTAAGATTTACGAAAAATGGTTAAAAATTTACTATAAAGGGCAATAACTCCTAAAGGGGTCAACTGACCATTTCGGTCATGTTGACTTATTTGTAAATCTTACTTTGCTGAACATTAATGCTGTCTACAGTTTATCTCTATCTATAATAATATTCAAGGTAATAACCAAAAACAGTAAAATTTCCTTAAAATTACCAATTCAGGGGCAGCAACCCAACAACGGGTTGTCCGATTCATCTGAAAATTTCAGGGCAGATAGATCTTTACCTGGTGAACAATTTAACACCTGTCAGATTTGCTCTAAATGGTTTGGTTTTTGAGTTATAAGCCAAAAACTGCATTTTACCCCTATGTTCTATTTTTAGACATGGCAGCCATCTTGGTTGGTTGGGCGGGTCACCGGACACAATTTTTTAACTAGTTTCCCAAATGATGATTGTGGCCAAGTTTGGTTTTATTTGGCCCAGCAGTTTCAGAGGAGAAGATTTTTGTAAAACATAACTAAGATTTACGAAAAATGGTAAAACATTGACTATAAAGGGCAATAACTCCTAAACGGGTCAACTGACCATTTCGATCATGTTGACTTATTTGTAAATCTAACTTTGCTGAACATTATTGCTGATTACAGTTTATCTCTATCTATAATAATATTCAAGATAATAACCAAAAAACAGCAAAATTTCCTTAAAATTACTAATTCAGGGGCAGCAACCAAACAATGGGTTCTCCGATTCATCTGAAAATTTCAGGGCAGATAGATCTTGATCTTATTAACAATTTTACCCCCATGTCAGATTTGCTCTAAATGCTTTGGTCTTGAGTTATAAGCCAAAAACTGCATTTTACCCCTATGTTCTATTTTTAGCCATGGCGGCCATCTTGGTTGGTTGGGCGGGTCAGTGGACACAATTTTTAAACTAGATACCCAATTGATGATTGTGGCCAAGTTTGGTTTAATTTGGCCCAGCAGTTTCAGAGGAGAAGATTTTTGTAAAAGTTAACGACGCCGGACGACGGACGCCAAGTGATGAGAAAAGCTCACTTGGCCCTTCGGGCCAGGTGAGCTAAAAAATGACCAAAATAAGATGTAAAACGAAATCATTCCTTTTTTCTATGAAATATGTAGGACAATTGAGTTTACATAACAGAAAATCAAAGGATAAAATCTAAACCCAGACCACATGCACACCTTCAATATATATGTATAAACAGACAGCAAAGTGAAAACTTCCTAGGATTCTGAAATTTCAAACTGTAGTAGGAGATATATGCAGAACACTTATATACCCATAATGGGACGTATCGACGGAAGGACAGACAGGGGGTAAAACAATACATGTATGCCCACAACGTTTTATAGTAAAACACACAAAAACATAGAAATTATGTTAACACTAAATGGTGAAAATTTTATTTGTTTTACTTTCAGAGTTGGATATTTTCTTAAACATAATTGATATATATATATATATATGAAATTATGTCTGTTAAGAACTGTCAATCAATTCAATATTTAGCAAAACTCTATGCAAATTGCTAAACTCCATATATTTGAATAGGCAGTGCAGTGGCTATTTTGCCATCTCTGCAAATTGCTTGCAGAGCTGGCAAAATAGCCACCACTGCCTATTCAAATATGGAGTTTTGTGTTTTAACAATAAGAAAAATTCTTAATCCAGATTTTCCTTATTTTTAATGCTGTTAAATTTTTAAGATTTTTTTTTAATTGAAATGGCTATAGATACTATTATATTAAGTAGTGTATAAAAGCTTTAAATAAAACACTTAATCAGACAAAAAATATATGTCCCCAGCCCCTAAATGTCACCCTTAGTTAAAATGATAATAGCAGAGGCAGATTTAGACTCCCCCCCCATTTTGGGAAAAAATTGGTTGCTTATAGGGAATCATTGAAGCATGACTGGAGCGGGCCCCCTGTTAATTCAGTCAGTGGGCCCCACTTTTGTAAATTTCTGGATCCGCCACTGAATAGTTATAATGTCTTAAAAATATTATTATAATTTTTTTTTACCTTGACGCATCACAACAGTAAAGCATGAAAGCCTAAAAATATTAATAGCCTTTCAAGACTACATACATGTACTCCCTTATTTTGAAAAAATCAAGAGGGTCTTAATGAGACAACAATATAATAAATTATGAAATTGGGTAGTAGACATTCTTGCAAGTATAATAGAACTTAGAATCATGTTTACTTTAGTGCTCCAAGACCTATTTATAAGTCAAAATGACAAATGTGAAACTTTTTCAGGTGCAAATTTAGTCCAAATAATTATGACATCTTGAAAGGCTAGGAAGGCATCAAAAGCAAAAATTTGAAATAGCCTTCCAAGACCTCATAATTATTTGGACCAGTGTAAATTTAGTCCTTTCACATGAGTATTTACTATTTTTTCATAATTTTTTTTTCTCCAACTCTTTTTCTCCTTTTTCCAGCCTTCCTCTCCTTTCTCCTACCCCCTTTCTCCCTGTCTCCCTTACCCCTGTCCTCCCCCTCATAACCTATAGATATGAAATACTCCAGCCCCCCCCTTTACAGACCCCATAATATTGTATAAACCTTACAAATTATCTTCAAAGATCTTCAAAACTTTTCACAGATTCAACACAGAGTCGGTTAGCATAAAGTTTCATCTTGCACCTCTCAAAAATCAATAATCCAAAATCAAGGTCATAGAAAGTTTTTTGATCTTTTTAAACTGGTTCCCTTTCAAGTTACTGGTTCCCTTTGGATTTATAACCGGCTGATGGAGATACTATGCTTGATTATATTAGGGTCTAGTTTCAAGTTGAAGTAAGTCTTAAACTTAAACAAACTTTTTTGTTAGTTGATGTGTTCCTATAATGTATCACCATAGTCCTATGAATTGCTGATCAATCCAGCCATTTAAATAGGGGGTTCCCAACCCAGGATAAAAAAGGGGGATATTCCAACCAAATGACAGTTTTTCTCAAATGTCAAAAAAAAAGGTTATACCAGAGTCGCCGGAAGATTTTATTTAATAATAAATTATATAGGGAAAGGGGATTTTTTTTAAAGCTCGCGATTTCGAGACTTTTTTGGGATCCAGGAATTATTTTTTTCCAATTTTGGGATTTCACAATTTAAAATAATTTAGACGGTGACCCCTGGAATTTCCCTTGGATATTTTTTCTTTGCCGTGAAATACTATAGACCTTGATTTTTCAAAAATTCAAGCTATTCTAACTCCTAAACATAGTAATAATACTCCAATAAGTAGTTTGTATGTATTTATCATGCTGGAAAAGATATTTTGAAAATTTTACTTAGCCATGGTATTTTGACCCCCCTGGGGTATATTGAACCCCTTCTTAATAATAGACCTTGAATTTCAAAAATCCAAGCTATTCTAACTCCTTAACATAGTTATAATACTCCAATAAGTAGTTTGTATTTATTTAGCATACTGGAAAAGATATTTTGCAAAATTTTACATAGCCATGGTATTTTGACCCCCCTGCAGTATTTGAACCCCCCTACTCAAAACCTCAAATTAAAAAAATAACAGCCAATAAATTGTAAATTAGATTATCTACTATACCATTTCTCAAAAATAAGGGGGTTCATTATACCGCAGGGGGGGTCAAAATACCATATGTGAAAAATGACCCGAGGGTCATTTTACCGCATGGTATTTTGACCCCGGGTTCAATTTTTAGGGGGTTCAAAATACCATATGACACTGGACGTATCTTTTATTAAAATCGACAGCATTTTAACGAGGATCACAAAGTAAACTGCCACATAAACAATGCTTCAAATGTATCCGTTTGCTTCTAATAGAAGCAGGAAAAGTATTTGTATACTGTTTTGTATGTATTTAGTAAATTTGTAAACTACAGAATACAAGTCCTTCCAGCACTTGAAAAAAAAAACATTGTGCTACAGCCGACAAAGAACGGTTAAGTTTAAATCAATTACTAGTACTAGTATTAAAGTCATGGACATTTATTGTAAAAAATGTTAATAAAATATTCTGAATATATGTCTTCTGACATGTTCATTTTTGGTTTGCATAAACGACTGATAAAGTCATAATCAAAGTACATTTCTTACGTCTATACTTTCACGGACCATCCCACTTTAGTGTGTGGATGCATCGCACTTTAGCGTATTCCATCGCACTTTAGGGTGACCATCACACTTTAGCGTCCCCATCACACTTTAGAGTCCTACATATATGTAAGACTCAGATCGATGTCCGGTCTCTAATCAACGTCCGATCCTCAAATCTATTTCTAAATCTGATGTCACAATGAAATAACATACAGGAATGTGGTATAAACAGTCTCCGGGACAAGTTTGCAATTCCGCTGAGTGCAAAAGTTGTCACCTTAATTTTTAGAGTTAAGTCAAAACAAAGTTGATAACTTGGTTGGTATTGGTTCCCTGATATTTGTCCTAAAAAAATTTGGCTCTAGCACCACTGTTGAAAAAGTTATGCCCCTTTTTTCAACAATTTCCTCAGGGTACTTTTCCTCAAGGGAAATCAAATTTCCCTGAAGGAAAAAGATTTTTCCTCAAGGGAAAAAGATTTCCCTTAGGGAATTTGCTGCATAATTATTTCCTTTGAGGAAATTCTATTTCCTTAAAGGAAATTCTTTTTCCTTAGAGGAAATTCTTTTTCCTTAGAGGAAATTCTTTTTCCTTAGAGGAAATTCTTTTTCCTTTGAGGAAATTCTTTTTCCTTTGAGGAAATTTGCAGCTTCAAATTTTCCTTTGAGGAAATACTTTTTCCTGTGAGGAAATTTGTAGCTTCACATTTTCCTTTGAGGAAATACTTTTTCCTGTGAGGAAATTTTTGACAAACACTTTTCCTTGGAGGAAAATTCAAGACAACAAATTTCCTCTGAGGAAATCATTGTTCTTCAAATTTCCTCTAAGGAAATTTCTGAACATCAAATTTCCCTTAAGGAAATGTTTTTCCTTATTTTTACTTGTTAAACATTTCTTCACTACACCATGTATACAAACAGTATGAATATAATTATTAAAAGACTGTAGAATTGATGCAAATGATATTTAAAAATTTAATAATAAATGTTTGACTCAAAATTTTAATGACATTGAAAATAATACAGTCTGACTGTTTAGATCTAGGTATTGTTTATACTTTTTATATAAATTTAACTTTGATTTATAATTTTTTTGGAGCAAATGCTTCTGTTTTCTTTGTAATTGTTTCAATGCGATACAATAATAAGCAACCAATTTGAATGTCATTATATCATTTGTGGTGTTCTAAAAAAAATATTTATATATTTGCAGATTAAATAATAAAATAAACACTTTTCGTGTTATTTTAAATTAGAATTTCTTCTGTTTCAGCTTGTGTACAGTTATTCAATCCACTATGTAAGAATTCAGTGAATACATTATTCCATTCACTAAACAATTCCCTTCAATTCTAAGAGAAATCATTTTTGCAAATTGTTCTTCAATGATCTTCTTCCATTGCCAAGAATTAGTCCGGTTTAAGGGAGGTAATCCAATCTTGTCAATAAATTCATTTAAAGGACCGATAACTCTTGCTTACATTGTTATCAATCCATCCCAGCGTGTGTGGTTCAATATCGAGGTCTGGCAATTAGCACCTTGTACTTTTTGTCTCTTATCTTAAAATTGTGTTATAAACATACACAATAAATTTTCTGATTATATCATGAAAATTGATAATATATCAAGAACCGACTCTGTTAAAATTTCAAGTTGGATCTAGTTTTCTGAAATTGTTCTTAAACCCGTTCTGATGAACGCATCTATAACAAGAAGTCGTCCTATTTACACATTCCATGTTTCCATTCTCTATATTTTATTTCAGTTTTGATACGTTAACTATTAGTAACAATTAACCAACTTGAAGTGTCTTTTGTTTAAAATTTATATTATTTTTTTTTTATTATATTTTTTATCATCACTCTTTTTTTGCGAGGAATGATGCCAGTTAAATAATAATAGCTCTCCATTCTTTTGTTCATTTAATAAATCGGTAATCGTCTAAAAGAGCAAAATTAATCAAAGTAGTCACGTCACAAGCATAGCATAAATATGTTTTGAGTTATGATTAAAGATGATGTTAACGGCAAAGAGACAGCAACCCAAAGACAGAAATAAACAAACAACGTCTAGATGGCAGTACTCAGTCAGGGACTTTCTATACTAATAGCAATAGTATAGAAAGTCCCTGACTCAGTCTACATGGTCCTGGCTTGGTACGCCTATATAAAGTCATACAATTCGGATATATAATTCGCACATTTATAAACATAAGTTGCAACTAAAGAAATAAGTGTGTTTTTTTCTACGAAAATGTGTTTTTACCCATTCCAATACTATATGTTAAAAATGAAGGAACAATAGGACGGTAATCTAAATAACAATTCAATCTCATTGTAATATGATGAATAGTTATCAATAAAATGTCTATACATGTAAAAAACGAAATGTCCAACTTTTAAGCCTATGAACTCAAGTTTTGAATACTAGTGTGCAAAATCAAAAATAAACAGAAGCCTAGTGTTGGGTCATGAGAATAACTCTGATTCTTCGTTGATTGATGTAAAATGATAAATCATATTTTATATTCTTATTTTTGATGGCATTATCCTTTAGGTCTGTCTTTTATAAAAGAGGCCGCAGACACCATGGGGACAGTCATGACGCACAAGTCGAAAAAAAACCTTAAAAACACCGACAACGCCATGCATGACAATAAGGCACACATTAGTTGACATATGGAATAAAATCAAAAAACAATGTGTTTCATTTGAGAAAAAAGGGGGGTCTTTATCCAAAACGGAAGCTTTCTATTAAAATTTTTGGCATACTAAACAGCTCTTAATGAAATCAAATGATGAAATAAACTATATTTCGACACCAAACAGTCTTAAGTATGCATATATAGTAGATAGAGATCAAAATAAACCAAACTCACATTAATCATTGCACAATTATGAGATGCAATGATTAGAAAAATATTCTAGTAAAAAATATCATATTGTATCAATCGACTACCAGTCATTTTTCTCCTTATCATACATGTACTCCGCGGGAGGTTATCAAACGTCTTACTTTATAATATAACAAGTGGACAATGCAAATATCGCATACTATGTAAATATCATGGAAGTATTATATTGACTTTTACTTCCATTAAGGAATTGTATATTTAAATATACAATTCCTTGCTTCAAAAGGTATTTTCAACTGGTCAACCATTTTATCGAAAGCACCACCCAAAAGCACAACTCTCTCCAATTGATTTCCTTTTTAGTACGCAATTGCATGTGAACCGTCATCGTTGATTTTTAGTTATAAAATGTAACATAACTTATAATACGATTAATCTTTTGCCGATATTTCAGATAATTGTCATTTTTATTATCATTTTCCTGTTCTGTACACATAATTTCTGACACTCTATCGGCTAAGTCGACCACCTACTCTTGTTTATTATGTCTTCGTGTACCTGAAACTCTCTTTGACATGTTTAAATTAACAAATCTAAACTTTATTGATGCGTGTGTGTGTATAATGTAATCGTGGAGGAAACAATAGTGCATGGTAATTTTTTTTTTTATTAAAACGACAGTACATTTGAATTATTCGTTTAAGCATATTGCCTATTTTGCGTTTTATTTTATTCGAATGTAACAGGTATGATCAGGTCTATGCATTAATTGTGTATTGCAATGGGTCTTTTCCTCGCTAAAGACATACAATCAAGATTTTATGCCATATATGCTTATTGAATCATTTCAGTTTATCAACACTTTTGAGGTGACGTCGTATTTGTCAATATATTTACATTGAAATATATAATTCAAATATGTAACAACTATAACTATGTGTGTATTGAAATAAAATAATTAATAAAAACGTTATAGGAGAGTATAAATACGACAGCTCTCGCTATCTATTATAATTATAATCTGTGATCATGTACAACATCTTAATTCTTGTGTGTATCAGTTTACACATTTCGTGACGTTTTTCTTTAAATTATTTAAAATGTTCATATTTCTATTCAAGTTGTTCGCATGAAGAACATTTTTTTAAACTTTGAAACTTATATCAAAAGATAGAGCATTTTTTCTTCTTTTATATGATAACAAAGTCAATTTAATGTTCATTGATTAAGTATTTTAAATTATTTTTTAAAGATGTGACCTAATTGGTAATAATTTACATTTCACATATAAGACTTTACAACAAAGAAGTCTTTATGACTGTTACGAAACTAAAATTGGTATCAAGAAAGACAAATCCGAAAAATATACTAAAAATATCATCTTGTTGCTGAAATATTGATGAACACAAATATAACAAAGTCAAAAGGATTTAATGAAAAGAAAAAGTTTAAATCGTCATTTTAAAATTTTTCCACGTTTAATTCAACAGACTGATTTCATAGATAAAACCTCTGTCCCGTGACGCATGCGCATTACAGACTGGACTGATTCTTGACAATGTGTATATTTGATATGAGGGAGCGATGTAAATGAGTGGATAAAACTTGTGTTCCTTTTTTCAACAACAAAATAGTATCTGTTCTGCATTCTCCTTTCTTTTGATTAAGATATGTTGTTGCTTTTATGCAATAGTGTTTTCGGGTATCTATGATAAAACTCCATTTTGGTTTATATGGTCATTATCACATGTTGAAAATTCCTAATTTTTTTTTGCAGGAAAGCACACATTCCATTTCAAATTAATCCAATTATGCACTATGTAAATAAATTTCAACTTTAAGTTTCCTCTTCAGTAATGACCTATTGATCATGAAAACCGAGATGTCTGATCACCTATAAATACACAAAAAAAGCAAATAAAATGTTATAAATGGAGAGAGAAACAGCAATAAATGTTTTTCATGTGTATCTTTCCTTATTAAAATACATTAAGTAAAATTGAACTCGAGAAAAATAAATAACTGCGATGTAGACTAGAAAGTATAAAATGCAAGATAAAGTATTCACGAAAAATTAGTTGATTTACAGTAGTCAAGTCCATGTTTGCAGGAAATTTACATCATTGGTTGTCTGGTGGAGAGTTGTCTTATTGGTAATCATACCACATCTTATTTTTATATAACCTTGCCATATTCCTATTGTGCCTGTCCAAAGTTCAGAGCCTGTAGCTTTTATCAGTTTAGTCTGACACTAAAATGTAGTGGTTGTTGTTGTTGTTGTTTCATACCGGTCATATTTATTTTTTGTAATTTATTTTGTTATAAACTAGGCAATTAGCATGATTAGTTTTACAGTTTGAATTGTTTCAATGTTTCATCTTTAGGTCTTTTATACTTTGACTATAGTATAGGGTATTTATTTTCTCATTATTGAAGGTCGTAACAGGCCTACAATTTCTTTCTCAAAGCCGTGATAGTTTTCATATTTAATATACCACATCTTTGAATTTTTATAGTAATCATGATACTAGTAATCATCTTTCAAGTTCAATAACTTTTTAAAATTAAAAGGTGCCTTACCATTTAGGTTTAGTTGGCTTCTGCAAATTTTACATTGCCTATCATTTCTGCTGTATATTATTTCTCTGTACCTTCTATAGTTCTTGTCCTATACATAAAAGAGTAAAAGTTGAATGACATCTTGCATCAATATTTTTTCTGTTTAATGTACATTTATATGTATATTAATGTGTGTTTAATAAAAATCTAAACCATGAGTGCTTGATAAGCTTCTTGCCCTTATAGCTGGTCTGTAAGCTTTAAATGAATTTTATTGATCGACTAAAAAACTATGAGCACTGCGCAAATAAGACCCCCGCCCTCCAAAAAAAAAAACATGCACAAACAGTGGTATTCATTACCATAAAACATGTATATAATTTGGCTCAATTTATAGATCTCTCAAGTGACTATAAGTTTAAGGCTGCGATTTTTTTAACAAATACATTTCTAAAACCTTTCAAAGATTTTGAAAATGGACAAATTTTAAATAACTTTGCAACAACTAAAGTTCCTTAACTCTGCATCTTATAAAAAAATATACATGATAAATAGGGAATGATACTCCAGCTTGCATATTATTCAAAGTTTTAAAGGAACATAACTGAAGAACGGTAAAAGTTTTACTACAAAAATTTGAAATTGATCTGATTAAAATTGTGATAAAAAGTATTGTTTTAAAGTTTAATAAAATTTGGTTGAGGGAAACTTAAGTTAGAAGGCTGAAACAATTTTTTTCCATTTTTAAAGAACATAACTAGAGAATTTAGTAAAAGAGACACTACCAAAATTCAAACTTAATCTGTATTTTGTGGTGATAAGCATTGTGTATTGATTTCATAACATTTGGTTGAGACAAACTAAAGTTTAGAAAACAGGAAACCAAAAATTCAGCATATTTTCCCCATTTCTAAAGGGGCATAACTCTGACACTCTAGTACAGTAACACTGACATCACCAAAATTCAAACTTGATCTGAGTATTGTGATAACAAGCTTTTGTAAAAGTTTAATCGAATTTGTTTGAGGCAAACTAAAGTAATGTAAGAGAACAAAAAACAACTTTGGGACAGACGGACAAACGATCAAGTGTTAAACATTATGCCCCCTCCACTTTGGGTCATAATAATAAAAAGGGTGTTTATGTCAAGATATAAAAACAATTCACCAAAGTTTCATAAAAATTTGTGAAAGCATTCTTGAGACTATCCTAATCCCAAGTCATGATAGTACAATGACATAAATCAGATTTTTTTTTTAAATTAAAAGGAAAATTATCATGTTTATGTTATACAAAAATAATTCACCAAGTTTCATTAAAATTGCTCAAAGCATTATTAATAGTATACGTACTGGAAAATCCCCCCTTTTATGAATAAAATCCCTAACTTTAAATTAAAAATTTAAAATCCCTAAAAATTAAAAAGGACCTTAATTATCATGATTATATGATAACAAAAAAATTATTTAACATAACAAAAAAACCAAAGGCAATGAAAGAGAAACTGACAATGCCAAGGCAAAACATAAGATGCAGAAAAGAAAAACAAAACAAAACAAAACACTAAGCAACACCAAAAAACTAGTGTTGAATTTATGTGCTCAGTCAGTCAGTGAGAGTTGGCAGATCCTGACCTACTATATCTATGCTTAAAAACATAAAAATCATATAGTTCTAAACATATTTTGTAAATTTATACTTTATTAACAAGTGAAACTGCGAGCTACTGCTCACTGATGATACCCCTGCCGCAAGTGGATAATATAAATAGTGTAAAAATATGCAAGTGTTCGGTAAACAGGAAGTTGTCGAGTGATGAATCTGAAAACGCATCACACGGTATAGCTGACTTATATAAATCCTAAAACCAAATTTAAGAAATCCTTGTATTGTAGTTCCTGAGAAAAATGTGACGAAAATTTTCAACTTGGCTCAGTATCATGTGTAAAATCATACAAGTGTTCGGTTAACAGGAAGTTGACAAGTGATCAATCTGAAAACGCATCACACGGTATAAATGACTTAGATAAACCCTGAAACCAAATTTCAGAAATCCTTGTATTGTAGTTCCTGCGAAAAATGCGAAGAAAAATATTCATGGGACGGACGGACGGACGGACGGACAGAGGTAAAACAGTATACCCCCCTTTTTTGAAAGCGGGGGTATAAAAGTTGTCATAAATAGCATAGACACCTTTGAGTTTTGAGAACCACATGTGTTAATTGTGCGAGTATAATCATTGATAATCATGCACAAGATTGACTTTTTAAAAAAAAGCCTATATATTGAAATTTTCTGAAAATATTGCATGCATTTATTAATATGACCAATTTCAAGAAATGCACAAAGATGCGAGATGATTTATATAATTGTAATTTCAGGAATTTACAGTAAAGGCTTTTATCCCCACTGCATTTTGCACTTTTTCTTATTCAGGAGCCAGAAGTTATGACCTTTGTGACCTTTGTATGATTTTTATTTTAGTTTCTTTTTCTTTGTATTGAAAAGTTTAGTATGACGTCCATTATCACTCAACTAGTATACATTTTTGTTTAATGGCAAGCTAGAGCATGCCTCACAGGCACGGATCCAGGGGGCTGAGGGTTGGACATGTTGGAACCCCCCCTTTCTTTACTGGACGATCAATGCATTTGAATGGGGACATGTAGTTTAACACCCCCCCCCCCCCCCCCCCCCCCCAATTTGTCCTGGGTTAGGAACCCCTTTATATGACTCAGGATCCACCCAAGTCTCATGTTTTGGGATTTTCTCGTTGCAATGAAGACCCATTGGTGACCTATGGCTGTTATCTGCTCTTTGGTCATGTTGTTATCTCTTTGATACATTCCCCATTTCCATTTCAATTTTCTTTTCAGTTCTATTATAAATATTAGAAACGAGTTTGGCGCGTTTACAAAAATATAATTGTCTGTGCTGACAGGGGAGTATGTGTGCATACCAATATTTAAATTTTCTAGGCCTTCTTTTTGAATATTTTGTGCATTTCTTGGTAAAATACTGTCAGACCTCGAGTGCTGTTGTTTTACAAAAACGGTCAAGTAATGTAGGGGAAAGAAACGAACTAAAAAGAACCAAAATAAGCCACAACTAATGGGGGTCTCATTGGGGGTTCTGTTCACGGATCCCGCTTAGTTACTTTTTATTTTTTTAGATTCCCGCATGATGCCATTACGCTTACACTATATAAGTGAACAATTCTGATATTTTTGTAATTTCCCATGTCCCGCTAAACTTCATTTCGCTTTTTCACGGCACAACAAAAAATACACCTCGACAATCCCGAGTCCCGCTCAGACCCCCTTCTACATACATAATGAATAGTTTACTATGTAGTCAGTAGTCGGGTCAAATACACATGTATATACTTTTAGACGACCTTAGATTCATTTCACAGCGAAAATACTCATTAATATTGAACATTTTAGATCACTTCACATTTAGATTTTATAACTTTTAAAATGAAGACCTGGCATATAGATTGAAGATCATTTAATCGAAAGATGATAATTTCTCAATGAGCAACTGTAACCAGGTACTGCATTTTTTTGCATGTGTCAAGAAACAGTTAAAAGTTAAACTTCTCATCTGGACTTTTTAATTAGTCTGTATACCGGACCTCTTCTCTATTTTGGGATTGAAAACAAATCTAAAGTTAAAAATGCGGTTTTGAGCCTATTTCTTCTTCTTAATTTGGTAACACGTTAAGCCATTAGTGACACTAATATGGTATATTACCAATAAAAAGGCCATATATTTCGGTGTGTAGAAATACTGCAAAAGACTTCTTAGTGCACTAAGAAGAAAGTTTTTGCATTAAGGACACTAAAACGATGTTTTAAGATCACAGCGAGCATGACTATAAGAGGGTATGATTAAAAACCTCATTTCTATAAAGTTAGGTATCAATAGATTTTGTAATTTTGAAGTTAAATGACTTTTTAATAAACGCGTGCCACTCGCCACGTGACCAACGGTTTATTGCAGATTCCCGAATCATCATGTTCAATCAACCTAATCCAATAAGCAATTGTCTTTTTGATCGTTACTTATTGATTAATCAATGGTTGTTAACCTAACGGTTTAGCGTGGTATAATTTCAAGTTTATGAAAGAAAAATAAAAAATAAATTTTGTGTTTTAAAACTTTGCCTTTGTTATATATATTTAGTTTTTAAGGAAATTGCTAAGCAAGCTTTTTTTTTAATTAACAAACTCTATTATTAATATACAAATTGAGAAACAAAGGCTTTTGATATTTTATTTCCTTACTAACAACACAAGAGTTTACATACTATCATTATTCCTTGAAAGACATTTGAGAGTATGTGGTGTCCATGGGGTTCTTCAAAATCCGATTACAGAAGTAATATAGAAAAACTCCAAGAGGTAAAATTATTTGACGTTTTAAAAAGAGAATTATAGAATAAATCATAACTGTCTTCTATGAACGATAACTTTAAACTGGTGTCAATGCTTTTTTTTTTAACAATTCATCTTTATTTCAACAATTGAAGACGAATACCATTTTATTTTATAATGTAATAAGCACTATGGGCAAGCGCGGATCCAGAGCTTGAAGTGGGGGTTTGGAGGGAGGGGTTATGTGAGAAATGTTTAGAACACTAGAGAAGTTTTCTTGTTATACCAAACCATATGTTTTTCAATAAATGGCACACTTTTTGTTCATCCGGTATATGGTTACTCTAAATAAACTTTTAAGTGTATATATATATATATATATATAATTTTATAAGTTTAATTATTTAATCGAAATATTGATAAATGGCATAGTTCCTGACATTAGAAAAATGAATGAAGTATTGGCAACCAAATATCAATCCTCACTTTTCCGTGAAGTGTTCACAATTATTTGTCTTTATAAAATTAAAAGGATGAAAAAATCCAAAACTGAAAAGAGTTGAAAATACGGTATTACTTTAGAAGTAAAAAATATAGCAGACAGAATAAATACGACAGAAACAAACAAATGAAAAAAAATAGAGAACAATTTGAAATACCATATACTTGTACATGTTTGATCAGTATACTAGCAGATTATTCATGGTTCAAGGTTGAGCGAACATGAATTTCTACCGATTATACTAAAGGTGACAATCAACTTTTTGAGGTACGTGTCGAGAAAACATTATAGAAAAGATGTAATTTAAAATTATGAAAGGAGTAGGTCCGGTTAGGACCGATTTTGGCCTCAAATTTCAGGTTCATCTGACGAAAGATTTTGACCACTTTTGAAACACTTAAGTGTCTATTTTATTTGATTTAATAGTGTATGTGGAAGATTTTCACTGATTTTGTCATTAAAAACGATCCGATTCAAGCTCAAATATGAAAAATCCAGCAAATATGCCGGAAAATGTCATTTTTCAGATGGTTTTTGCCATTTAGCATGACTTTATGGTGCCAGTACCCGATATATGTGCCATGCATGTATTGTCAAAAAAAGCCCATATTTATGAAGCTGAAGCATTCTACTGTCCAAAAAATAACTAAAAGTTTCCTTTTAACAATTTTGTAAAGCTGCTATATTTTGGGGCCTAAAAGGGGTCTTACCGGACCTTCTCCTTTTACAAAGTCTATTTCTATATGCCATATCCTTTGTGACAGTTGTATCATTCCATCAGGTCCTTAGTGCATATTTTTGTTCTTAGTGCACTAAGGAGGTCCTTTGCGGTGTTTCCACGGACCCCATATATTTAAAGCTGTTCAAAATTCTGTACATTATAGGTACGTGTATCAGATTGGACAATTATTGTCATATATATAAAAAGAATTACTGTATAAGTTATCTAGTATGAAATATGTCCACTGGACCGACCGTGCAAGGGCTATGTATATTATATCATGTATATAACCAGTCAATATTAAAAAAAAGATGTGGTATGATTGCCAATGAGACAACTATCCACAACAGACCAAAATGACACAAACATCAACAACTATAGGTCACACAAGGTCGTTAAAAACTTCCATTTATTGTTGTCCACTGAAAATAAGCTCATAAAAACACGAATCCCCGTTTACTCAATTTCACCTTTATTTGTTAATATTTCTTTATCTTTTTCTTTTGATTTTATCATATCTTTTTTTGTGAAATATTTTGTGTGGTCGGCGAACATGAAATTGCCTCCGATGCTACAAAGAAAATTTGTTTAATGTCATCTGTTGCAATATATGCTAAGTACTACACGTGGACAGGATGTTCCCCAGAAAATAAGTTATACACACCCCGATATAACCCCGAGGGCACACGCTACTGTCATATGGAAAATTACTGGGTCACCTGTAAGATGGTAATCAGCCATGCAACTAATTAGGTTACTGACCATGTCACTTCAATTTAAAAAGTTTATCGTTAGATATCAAAATGATAAATTCATTTTTAATCAAAAATTTAAGAACTAAAAGATTTATCATTATAATGAAGTGAAATAATTCAACCAAACTCGTATAAAGATTATATACATATTTTTTTAATCTATGCCGGAAAGAATTGAAAAACTGTATTTATAATTTTTAATTTGTTTTATAGACATCTGTGTAGGTCTCATGAAATGGAACTCACGCATGCCTAATTAAGATTTTTAAATTTATTGAAAAATATAACAAAAATTTAGGTTTGATATTAAATTAAAGTTTATACCTTTCCGCGCTGTAATTTATTTGATATGACATGAATCAAGCAAATTGTTTGAGGGATTTATGGGTTTGTCCATACAACGTATAAAAAAAGAAGTGTATGTTATTATAGTATTTCACATGCCTTGTTTTCGCCTTAAAGCTCATTATTCAGAGTGTTTCAGACAAGATGATGAAAATAACGTGCAAGATACTTTTTTCGATTATCGTGAAGAGACAATTTTAATTCCCATTCCTCCATGCACTCTACCCCTGTTGAATTGTATATTTATAATTCCTCGTGCTTTTAATTAGCCCTCCCCCTTTCGTGGTTACCGTTATGCCAACAAATACCCGAGGCTTGATTTACATGTAAAAATCATGGGCGGATCTAGTCATGATAAAGGGGGTTCCAACTACATGTCTCCATTAAATAAGGGGTGTCATTGCCGCTGGGTTTCTGTTACCTCACCCTTTTCATATAATTTAGATTTCAAAAGTTTATACCTTATTCATATATTGTGTAGGTTAAAACGTTATCTTTTCACATATTGTAAGCGTTTTGATTGGTGTTCAATGCAACAGTGCACTACCTTTGTGTCAAAAGAGAGTTTTTACCGACCTGTTCACATATATTTAAGGTTCTTATATTAAAACTTTTCCTGATGCACAGGTAACCTATTCCAACGGAACGTCCTATCACCTTGTATATAGATATAGGAAGATGTGGTGTGAGTGCCAATGAGACAACTATCCATCCAAATAACAATTTAAAAATTAAACCATTATAGGTTAAAGTACGGCCTTCAACACGGAGCCTTGGCTCACACCGAACAACAAGCTATAAAGGGCCCCAAAATTACTAGTGTAAAACCATTCAAACGGGAAAACCAACGGTCTAATCTATATAAACAAAACGAGAAACGAGAAACACGTATATATAACATAAACAAACGACAACTACTGTACATCAGAATCCTGACTTAGGACAGGTGCAAACATTTGCAGCGGGATTAAACGTTTTAATGGATCCAAAATTTCTCCCTTTTTCTGTAGGAACTTGAGAGGATTCCCGAGATTATCATTTATGCAATGATTGCTCACAAAAAGCTAGGGGAGTCCAATCCCGGATTCCATCCCCTTCGACCCGCCACAGAATACAGATATAATTGATAATTGTTATTTAAAAGTCATATACTATAGCCACTATATAGTACTAGAACCGAACACCTGTTTTGTGTTATATATACATACACCACATCTTCCTATGTCTATATAGCTGATTTACCGTAAATAACTGCGAGAAAATTAATAAAACACAAGTTGATAATTGTCTCTTCTCTGCTAATTTTAATGTGCATGCAATATTCACTCTGATTTACTTGTGAGACCACCGACCCTAATAATAATTACCTACAAAATAATAGGTGCTCCTTCACTGGGAAGGACATTTCGGATCTGATCAATTTATTGGTTCCATTCCCCCATTCTACACTTCTCCTCAGAAAAAATGCCTTGCAATGCGTCATATTTATCTGGACTACTAACTTACTTCCATATAACTTCGAAAACAGACAATAATCTATTTCATTGGATGAGATTGGGCTCACGGATTTTTTAATGGATTGGTAATTTTTATTTATAGCACAAGTTTACCAAACAAAATTAATCACATTTTTCACCCTACAAATCAAATGGTTGCCTCCTCTTCTGACTGACTTACACTAGCTAAAAACATATAAACATATTCATATGAATATTTGGTATCATTTATTTTGTGTGACAACTCTTCACCAATGACCTGAGTGATTAGGGGGGGGGGGGGGGGTGTCCAAATAATTATGACGTCTTGAAAGGCTATTATATTTTTTTTCTTTGACGCCTAACATCGACGTAGAAAAAAAATATAATAGCCTTTCAAGACGTCATAATTATTTGGAAAGGGGGGGGGGGGGGGTTCAGATGGGGGATGGTTGCCTCAGTCATGTTTCTGTAATCAACAAAAATTTTCACACAAAAAGGGGGGCAGGGATTTCTCCTTAATAAGAAATCTCTATTTTCAGCATAAGCTCATATAAATTTGCCTTTTGAAGAACTGAAATTAATATGAGACGGCTAATGGATTTTTCAGATGCTTTACATTAAAATACACCCATGTGACATACACAATTATATATAACGTTAGATCCAAATTTAAAAAGCTATTTTTTTTCAATATTCAAATAATGTAGGATCAAATCTTGATACTTGTATGTAGTTGAAATTGTTAGCTTTAAACATTAAACCTAGAGGCTCTAAAGAGCCTGTGTCGCTCACCTTGGTCTATGTGAATATTAAACAAAGGACGCAGAATGATTCATGACAAAATTGTGTTTTGGTGATTGTGATGTGTTTGTACATCTTAATTTACTGAACATTCTAGCTGCTTACAATTATCTCTATCTATAATGAACTTGGCCCAGTAATTTCAGGAGAAGATTTTTGTAAAACATTACTTAGATTTACGAAAAATGGTTAAAAATTGACTATACACGGCAATAACTCCTAAACGGGTCAACTGACCATTTCGGTCATGTTGACTTATTTGTAAATCTTACTTTGCTGAACATTATTGCTGTTTACAGTTTATCTCTATCTATAATAATATTC